>NC_051065.1:105911325-106214539 GCF_004664715.2 Peromyscus leucopus | reverse complement strand
ACCAAATGTGCTTCACACTCTAGAGCCGCACCCTGAAAATGCCTAGAAGGAGGATGGTAAGATTTATGCATATTTATGTGTATCTTGCTGCAATTTAAAAAATGCCTCCTTCCCAAATGTGGGTAGTGCCTGGGCTGAAAAATCACAGTTTCTTTAAAGAAAGTGCGTGTGTCTGCTCCTCCTACCTGAGGATCTGGCCCAAACTGCAGAAAGTGTCAAGGACAGGCGACAGGGTCACTCATGTCTTCCTGAGCTCAGAGCTGGCCTGGGCAATGGGGCCAGGATCCTCATTGTTTAGCAACGGCCCCTCAAACGGCCTTAGGAACTACAGGGGCCTCCGGTCTTTTTTTTTTTTTTTTAAATCTGCAAGTGTGAATCAGTGTTGTGAGGTGTTCAGATTTTGGGGGAGAGGAGGGAATGAAGCACGGATATAAAATGGCTTGTAGTAGTTAATCTTCACTGTGACTCTGACCAGATTTAGAATGGCCATGGAAACACATCTGTGGTACACTAGGAAGAGTTTTAGGAAAGGCCAACTGAAGAGGGGAGACCCCTAAGGTGGGCAGCACCATCTCCCGGGCTGGGCTCCGTGACTGTGAAAAGCAGAAAGCAAGCTGAAGGCCAGTGTTCATCTCCCTCTGCCTTCCGACTGGGCATGCAGTGTGACCAGCTGCCTCACACACCTGTCACTATACCTTCGCAGCTGGGATGGACTGCTCCCTCAAGCCATGTGTAATAAATGTCCTCCCCTCCAGTGAGTTCTCGTCAGGTATTTGGTCACAGCATGGAGAAAGGCAGCGAACACAAGTGCCAAGTTTGTCAAGAATGTCGTATATAAAAAGAATGGCTGGCCTTCATGAGAAAAGCATCTTGAAGTAGGGTGAGCGAGTGTTTGACCACTTCCACTCAAAGGTGGACAGCATGCCCTGCTTGCTGGACCTGTGGCATGTGCTGCTGGCTTTGAACCCACCCCTTGTAGCAGCCCCAGACAGCTGCATCTCTGCTGCCAGCTCTGCCCCCCCCCCGGCCTCTCAGGATGGCTGTGTATTCTGTCTACTGCACTCCCTCTGCCCTGTCCCCAGCCCCAGGGCCCCATAGAGACTGTGGCTGGCACATGGGGGTTTTATGGGGGCACACAAGCAAAATATGGCTCTAGGATGGGATGGGCCAAGATGGGGACAGTTCCCTCCTGGCCCTGAGACCTCTGGCCCGGGAGCTGCTGGCTAGCATAGTCATGTGTGGACCAAATGTTTCTTCTTTATTTAATTTCCCCCATCCTCCTGTTCTCCGGAACCAGGGCCTGGCAGCTGCTCTAGCATCAGGCACCTATTCAGACCAGCCCTCTGCTGGTCTGTCCTTCACTGTGTGCTCAGCTCTGGGCCCGGCAGAGCTGTGCCCAGGGAGGGTCACAGAGGCCACCGCAGGATCCAGCACCACTGCCTCCATGTCATAGATGGAGGCTGAGCCACTCGCCCAGGGCGTTCAGCTGAGACTGTCACAAAGCTAGCTCGGGTGTCTGAGCTCCCACCTCCCATGGGAACTCCAGAGACTGTCTGTGGACTGACTGGCTGAAAGATGACTTTGTTTGCTGCTTCAGAGTCCCAAGCCACCCTTCTTACCCTCATCATTTAAAAAAAAAATCAGTAAATACACGGTCCTGGCTATTTCTATGTCAACTTGACACAAGCTAGAAAGATCTGAAAGGGGGGAATCTCAACTGAGAAATGCCTCCATAAGATCCAGCTGTAAGGCATTTTCTTAGTGATTGATGGGGGTGCTATTTCTAGGCCGATGGTCCTGGGTTCTATGAGAGAGCAGGCCAAGCAAGCCATGAGGAGCAAGCCAGTCAGCAGCACCCCTCCATGGTCTCTGCATCAGCTCCTGCCTCCAGGTTCCTGCCCTGTTTGAGTTTCTGTCTCGACTTCTTTCAGTGATGGACTACAACACTAGTGGAAGTGGAAGCCCAATAAACCCTTTCTTCCCCAACCTGCGTTTGGTCATGGTGTTTCACTGCAGCAATAGAAACCCTAGCTAAGATATACACATAACACAAATTTGACTACCTTAATCAGGTCTCAGCATGCTGCTTGGTGGCATGAACCACTTTGCAGTGCTGTGCAGCAGGCCCCATCATCCAGCCCCAGGACCTTTTCATTTTCCCAAGCCAAAACTGGGTCTTCCAAAGGAGCCAAAACTATACAATGGAACAAAGAAAGTATCTTCAACAAATGGTGCTGGCATAACTGGATGTCAATATGTAAAAGATTACAAATAGATCCATATCTGTCACTATGCACAAAACTCAAGTCCAAGTGGATCAAAGACCTAAACATAAATCCAGTTACACTAAACTTAATAGAAAAGAAAATAGGAAGCACTCTTAAACGCATTGGCACCGGAGACCATTTCCTAAATAAAACACCAACAGCACAGACCCTGAGCACAACCATTAATAAATGGGACCTCTCGAAACTGAGAAGCTTTTGCAGGGCAAAAGACACAGTCAATAAGACAAAAAGACAGCCAACAGATTGGGAAAAGATCTTCACCAACCCCACATCTGACAGAGGATTGATCTCCACAATATATAAAGAACTCAAGAAACTAGACATCAAAGCACTGAACAGTCCAATTAAAAAATGGGCTAAAGAGCTAAACAGAGAATTCACAAAACAAGAACTACAAATGGCTGAAAGACATTTAAAGAAATGCTCAGCATCCTTAATCATCAGAGAAATGCAAATCAAAACGACTCTGAGATACCACCTTACACCTGTTAGAATGGCTACGATCAAAAACACCAATGACAACCAATGTTGGAGAGGATGTGGAGCAAAGGGAACACTCCTCTACTGTTGGTGGGAATGTAAACTTGTACAACCACTGTGGAAATCAGTATGGCGGTTTCTCAGAAAATTAGGAATCGAACTACCTCAAGACCCAGCCATCCCACTCTTGGGCATCTACCCAAGGAATGCTGATTTATACCATAAAGATACATGCTCAGCTATGTTCATAGCAGCACTATTTGTAATAGTCAGAACCTGGAAACAACCTAGATGCCCATCAACGGAAGAATGGATGAAAAAAATGTGGTACATATACACAATGGAGTACTACTCAGCAGAGAAAAACAATGAAAGCATGAAATTTGCAGGCAAATGGATGGAACTAGAAAAAATCATCCTGAGTGAGGTAACCCAAACCCAGAAAGACAGTTATGGTATGTACTCACTCATTGGTGGATTCTAGATATAAAATAAAGAACAATCAGACCACAACCCATAGAACCATAGAGGCTATATATATAGCATGGAGGTCCCTAGGACGACTGTGGCATATAATAAATTTCAGTTTTACTCAATTATTGAAAAAAAAATAGCCAAATGAATGGAAACACATGAACTATGAACCAAAGGCTGAGGGGCTCCCAGCTGGATCAGGCCCTCTGAATAGGTGAGACAGTTGATTGGCTTGATCAGTTTGGGAGGCATCTAGGCAGTGGGACCAAGTCCTGTGCTCATTGCATGAGTTGGCTGTCTGAAACCTGGAACTTATGCAGGGACACTTGGCTTAGTCTGGGAGGAAGGGACTGGACCTCCCTGGACTGAGTCTACCAAGTTGATCACAGTCCTCGGGGAGGACTTGTCCTGGAGGAGGTGGGAATGGAGGGTAGACTGGGGGTAAGGGGAGGGCGTGGGAGGGGGGAGAATAGGGGAACCCATGGCTGATATGTAGAACTGAATGATATTGTAAAATAAAAAATATATATCACAAAAAAAACCACTGGGTCTTCATGAAACACTGACTCCCCACACCCTCCCCAGCCCAGGAACACACCCTGCTACTTCCCTGTTTATGACTTGCCTACTCCAGGGGCTGCATGTGAGTGGCATCTGGCAAGGGTTTGTCCTTCTGTGACTGGCTCTTGACATCGTGTCCTTCTGTTTTACCCCGGTGTCAGTGACTGGCGGAATGCTGTTACTTGTTGCTTTGTAAGGAGGGACATTTTGTTGACCCATTTGTCTGCCAAGAGCCCTTTGGATTGCCTTGGCATTTTATCTACAGTACCTATAGCACCCTGAAATCGGTTCCAATCCTGTTGGGTGTATAGATAGCATAGAATGGCTAGATTACATTGCTTTATATCCCCACCAACACTGTCTAAGGCTTCCAGTTTCTCCATGTTGCTACCCAGACACCCCTTTAAAGCCCCTTTCCTGAATAAGGTGGCCACCATGGTGCTGCTGTCAGCAGTCACATGGATACAGGGTCTGCACCTTCTCAGGGCATGACAAGCTGCGACTGTGCTGAGACCTCTATGCCTGCATCTTGTTTCTGGGCAATTTCTTCACAGCTCAGCCTCCTTCATGACTCTGCAGTACCCATCTTCCCCCAAGCCAAGCTCTCACCAGCTGGTGCTTGGCAGCCTCCCGGATCCAGCGGATGTTATCCATATACTGTAGCTTAACAGATGCCTTCACTGTAGGGAGAAAGGGGAGGGGTATTTCAGGCCCTGGAAGCTGCTGCCAGGGGCCCCAACTCTTTTCTGCTGGATGTTTGCCACAGGTACCTGGAGACCTCAGGTGATCCCCCTTACACAAGCTGTCCTGAATCTGGGAACCAGTGCACCTAACGTATGGGCCTGTGCAGCCCATCTTTGATGTGTTCACCCCTCAAAGAACAACTATTGAGTATCTGTTGTATACCAGACACCAAGCCAGGCACAGGAACAAGAACCACAGTTGGCTATGAAGAGTGTGACCAGCTGGTTCCTGGGGTGATGCATCATGGGAATAAGGGCTCCCCAAGAAAGGGAGGGTCAGAGGTCTCCGTGCTGAGAAGCTCTGTGGGAACAGAATTCTAGAGGGAGTATCCAGCATGAAAGTTCGAAAGTGGGAGTGCAACCGGGGGGTGGTGGCACACGCCTTTAATTCCAGCACTCGGGAGGCAGAGGCAGGCGGATCTCTGTGAGTTCGAGGCCAGCCTGGACTACCAAGTGAGTTCCAGGAAAGGCGCAAAGCTACACAGAGAAACCCTGTCTCGGAAAAAGAAAGAAAGAAAGAAAGAAAGAAAGAAAGAAAGAAAGAAAGAAAGAAAGAAAGAAAGAAAGAAAGAAAGAAAGAGAGAAAGAAAGAAAGAGAGAAAGAAAGAGAGAAAGAAAGAGTGAGTGCTTGGCCTACCCGAGGAGGAGGCAAGAGGAGGAGGGAGGCCATGGTGACAGCAGGCCTGAGCAGCTCATGAGAGCAGACTGGTAAAGGTGAGAGCCGAGACTCAGTGGTATCTTACTTAAACAAACTGGCACTCTAAAAGTCATGTTTGGGATGGAGGTGCTCTTGAACCCATCACTGCTTGTTACTCTACGGCCCTGCACTGTGGTCTGTGCCCTGGAGGTCCTCAGCATCTGTCTGCTCTGCCTGATGGAAGCTCCTCAGGCTAGAGTGTCCCTGCTCGGTGAGAGCAGGTCATGCGGTAGCTGGACGCTGGCTGTGCTTGGGATTCTTAGCCATCACATCTGCAGGTGTGACAGCACTCGGCTTCTTGCGGAGCACTGGGTGGTAGCCACCCAGCTGACATCCAGCTGTCCTGCTTAGGGGCGGGCAGCTGTTCTGAGCTAGAGAAGCCGGGAAGACAGTGGACCAGATTTCCCTGTGTAAAACCCCAGCTACTTCCTTCAACTTGGTCTGGCCTCCTCTTTGCACTTGACTGACAATGCCAAGGCCATTAGAGAGGACAATGTGCTTCAAGAAGGTGGCAGGGACATGAAGACACAGGAAGACCACAGTCACCTAGCTAAGAGGCAGGACCAAACCTCTGCGTCTATGATCAAGATGAGCTCAAGGGCCCAGTGCTCAGAGAACTTGCGCCTTAGATAGGTGCCAGTGGGGCCTGGCATGGGGGTGGCATGCTCACAAAAGACAGCCGAAGTGAATGAGAAGTGTTCCTGAAACGCATCAAACAAGGCCAAGGCTCCAGTGACTCCCTCCCCCACTCGTGGAGAACGGGGTCTGCAGGAGAGCGGCTGGGTCAGAGAGGGCCAGCGGCTTATCAATACCCAGCGAACCCCAGGGATTGTGGGCCCGGTTGCCAGCCTGGGGCACTATTGGAGGACGATGGGACTTTTAAGAGGTGGAAGGAAGTGAGATCACTGGAGGTGTGGCCTTGAAGGAGATGTTGGGGCTACTCTTCTCTTTGGCTCCCAAGGGTGTTCCACTCCAAAACTGTGGAGCCAACTGACCAATGCTGAAGCCTTTCAAGCCAAGAGCCAAAAGAAAACCTCCTCAATTTAAGAAGAAGGTTGGCTCACACAGGTGTTTGTCACAGTGACAGATAGCCAACTGACTTAAAGTTCCTTGTGCCTTGTGGCCAGCAGGGACAGAGGCAGAGGGTTGGAGGGCAGAGCCCGATGTGTGTGTGGATGGGCTTCATGTGCTCAACAGTTTTGAGAAAGCAAGGCCTGAAAGTGCCCGAGGTCCCCTTGTGCAGCAACCTGTGGTCCTGAGATTCAGGGAGAATATGACACTAGCCACCAGGTATCCTACAGAAGCAGGAGATTTGGGAGACCAACCGCTCTTGAGTACCACCCACCCAGAAGAATCACCTCCGTCGTCAATGATTTTCTCCAGCACAGATGTGGCCAGATGATCGGTGACAGCCAGGTCCTGGGGGTCCCCTGATGTGCATACCCAACGGAAGGGCCCAAAGCCCTGGGAGAATATGTCCCTGCAAGGACAAATGTCTCTTTAGCCACCACCTCCTGGGCTGCCTGCACCTTCTTGCTGAGCAGGGGAGTGGCATGTAGGCATGCCTAGGGGAGATGGGCAGCATCCAGAATGAGCTCAACACTGCCGGCCTCTAAGCAAAGAGTCTTAGAGGACCTCCTTGCTCCTCTGCCTCCGCCTTAGCCTCTGGTCTTATCTCTAAACTTGTACTTCTCCAGCGTCAGAAGCAGGGAAACGGGACACAGACAAACAGACGTTTTTCTCAAACTACTCGTAGGAAGACTACATAAAAACCAGTCACCTAAGGTAAATAGTTGAGAAAAGTGGGTAAATGTGTAGACAGGGCCTGGCCTTCCCTGGTGACTCAGCTTCTGCAGCAGTTGAAGTGGGGCAGAGGGATGCTATAGCCTTGGGCCATGCTAGCTCCATACTTGCTAAGCACAGCTGAGTTTATCCCTGCTGCCTCTTTCCTGCTTCTCTTCCCTGGGGAAAATCCAGTCACTCTGGACTCCAGTGTCCCAGCCCACCCTTGGCTCTGCTCCCACCCACAGCAGTAAAGTTCAGAAGGCAACTTCTGCCTCTCTGGACTCCATCCAGAGATGTCTTACATCCTTCTCTGTGTACACTGAGACCTGTGAGTCTAGAAGTCCAGACTCCCTGATTGGTCTACCTTGGCTCTGCTTCTGGCAGGGTCCCCCTGCTTCCCCATTTCTCTTGGGGTGCTGGCCCTTCTCAGACTGGCCCTGAACAGCCGGATGGCACAAGGCCTTCAAGCCACAGTAGGTCCTGGTCTTCAGGATTGAATCATCATGCAAAGGACAGTTTCCTGGCCATACCATTTAGGAAAATGAGTGGGTACCTGGCAGGGTGGTGTGCCCAGGGAGTGACCTTGGCCACCAGGCTCCTTGGTTCCCTGTCCTCTCACTGAGGCCCTGCAGAAGCCACTTCTGCACTTGTGTGCTATGTGGAAATGCTGTGACCACTGCTTGGCTACTTCCCAGCTGGGTGAGGTCTCAGCACACAGCCCTGTGGTGATCAGTGTTGGAGGTCCTAAGTCCTGAGGGGGGCAGAAAAGGTACTAGACAGCCCAAAATGGAACCTCCATCACTCACCCCATAATGTGCTGGACATAGGAGGGGTAGCGGAACTCCATCTTGTTGGCTCCTTTCTTCTCTACATCTGCTCCTGTGGAGTCGTCCATCTGTGTGAGCATCCATGGCCACACAGACAGTGACTTAAACAAGGGGCACTGGGAAAGGCTGGGAACAGAGTCTCAAGATCTTTCCTTAGGCAAAATAAGCGGAGAAAAAGCAGAGTGCAGCCCTGGATGGTGCGCCGCCGTCTGTGTGGTCTAGGTGTAGGGTACAGACGTATGAGCCCACAGACTCGGTGTCAGCCCTAGAGGCACCGCCCACAGGACCTCGTCCCATTAGGTCCGCAAGTGGCCCGGCAAACGGCCATGAAAAAAGGCCTGGAAGGACTCAATCTTTTGTGGACTCTGGGCCTTTTATATTTTTAAAATGTAAGGAGAAGTTGAGGTCCAGGGAGGCCCAGCTGCCTGGCAGGACCCGCTTCAAGAAGGGAAAACTGGGTAAAGGCACAGCGAGATCTCTTGGGCACTCACTGGGTGACCATGTGGCTGAGCTATGGGTGTGAAATGAGGAGAAAAGAGTTCACCCAGGTATGCTCACACAGGCCCCAGGCACCACTTGGCCAGCCTCCCCCTCTGCCTACCTGCTCTCTGAGCCTCCAAGAGGAAGGCGTTACCGTAGTCCCAAAAGTAGAACTTCTCCTGGGCCAACCTGTTGATGGCTGAGACATGCCTCCTCAGGCTGTAACAAACAGGTGATCAGCCCCCGACCTGCCCTCCAGTTCCGCAGCCCCACCTCATCAAACTTCCCAAGGCCTTCTAAACCCAGGGCCAGAAAAGTCTCCTCTAGGACCAGCCTCCTTTAGCTCACTGTGACTCCTCCCAGAGCCACTAATTCCCATGTCTACCTAAAACCCTGAACCCTCAAAACCCCCTGTCTTGTAGTGCCCCTCTAAACCAGAATTCTCCATCGGACCCTGAGGTCCAATGTGCTGCGGGTGTCCTAGGGTGTACCCAGCACAGACATGCAAGCTGCCTTTGATTTGGCAAATATCAATTCAGATTGCCCCATCATTCCCAAAAGTACCGTGCCCACAATCCCCTCTGAAAGAAGGAAGCTGAGACTCAGAAAGGTTAGGATCCTGCAGGCTCTGCTGCCCTGCCCTGCACCCACCTTTCCTGCACCAGGTGCTTGAAGGCAGCTGGGTTGGAGGCCATGAGGCTCTGGGCCTCTGAGAAGCTCAGCTGCACAGGGTAGTAGCCACCGTTGAACGGGTTGTGACAGGATGTCTGGTCCGACCCGAGATCCACTAAGAGCTCCCCCGTGGTGTCCAGTTCATGGACCAGGCGCTCCCTGGGGAAGGGGCGGGGTGGTCAGCACAGGGCAGGCAAGCATGGGTTGGGGAGAGCCAGCCTGCAGGAGCTGCAGCCCACATCTCCTCCCCGGCCACACCTTGTAGGTAGTGGCTACGTTCTCCTTTGCGACATGCATGGACAGAAAGGCTGTGTGTCTGGGTGAGGAGGAGGACTTTCCCAGGAGTGACGGAGCTGAGGTTCAGAGCCTGTGGCATGGAAGCCCTTGGTTAGCGCCTCTGAGGTTCTCAAGCCACTGATTTCCACTCACCAAAGATCCACCACGTTGCCATGGTAGCCAAGGCTGAGCACCTCCTTCTTTTTCCTTGCTTCCCTAGAAGGACACAAGAAGAGCAGGTGACCCACACCTGTCCTCAGCCGCCCTGGATGTAGCTGCTGTGCCTATACACAGGGAGTTCAATGCTGGCCGAACGTGGCAGACGTGGGAGGTCGCCTAGGCCTGTGCGTAAGTGTGGGCTTGTGTGAGAGAGTGGGACCATGTGGGAGTGGGTTTATGTGAGTGTGTGACTGGTGGCGTGTGCGTGCGTGCGTGCGTGCGTGCGTGCGTGCGTGCGTGCGTGCGTGTGTGTGTGTGTGTGTGTGTGTGTGTGTATGGGCCTGTGTGCAACTGAGGGCCTACGTGTGAGTATGAGTCTGTTGTAAGCGTGGGCCTGCATGGGTCTGTGAGTGTGGGCCTGGAGGCATGTGCTAGGGTGAGGTATGTTCTCTCATACCCCATGATACAAGAAAAGGAAAAACCCATGCTGGGATGTCCCAGTTGGTTGAGCTGAGCTGCAGTGGTGACTGGAAAATGGGTGTCTCAACCCTAATAAGCTCTTCATAGAACTCACTTCTGGGGTAGGACATGGAAGTGGTAGGATTTGCTAATGATGATTCCAAAATTATTTGGAGAAATAGAAATAGATAGGAGGATGAATATAATTAAGCCAGGCATGGTACACACATCTCAATTCCAGTATTTTGGAGGGGAATGTAGGAGAGTCTCAAGTTCAGAGCCCCATGGCTGCCCACAAGCCAGCAGCAATAATCCCTGGGAAATGGACTCTCTAGAGATCCTTCTCATGATGCTTCCCCAGTGAAACCTTTAGATGGCACCTGTGGCTGGACATCAGGCACTGAACAGCCCCAGCCACGCTTCCTCCCCTGCCTCCAGTGCCCAGGGTCAAGTGCTCTGAGTCCTGTGCAGCCAACTGTACCTGAGTCTCACAATGCAGTGGTCCAAGCTGTCAGTCACCTCCATCAGCCAGCCTTGCCGGTGGCGTTTTACAAGTGCAGCTTTGTCAACCTGAGGTCACAGGACACAGGCCATCCGTTACACATCACTCCTGAACAACCTCTTGAGAGGTGCCGCCCCATGCATCCCCAGTCCACTTTCATGGATGCAGCCTCAGGGCAGTCACTACAGCCAATGGGAGCAAAGAAGGAGCTTACGAGACATGATTTTCCTACTGAGATAGTCAGCCAGACCGGACATGTCTCTGCCCTTCTTTCTGCTTTGCACGTGGATGGCATGACTGGCTGGTGCAGTGATTTTTATCTCCATGAGAGAGACCCAGCAGAATCTAGAGGAGCTAGCACTGACATCATTGAGCTGCTGAGCCCATACCAGCACTGTCAGTTACATGAAAGTTACATGAGAAAAAGAAAACTCCTATTTACGTAAGCTGCTACAGATGCTCTGTTAACAGCAGTCCAGCACAGTTCTAGCAAAGCTCAGACATGCAAGACACAGGTAGGGCCAACTGAGCCCAATTACATGGTGTGTCCCCAAGACTTAGCTCAAAGCTCCCTCCTTCTGCTGCCCCTGCTTCCCTCCTTGACCTTGGCATCTTCCGAACAGATGTGAGTCACTAGGGCAAGCCCCCTGTGCACACCTCCGTGGAGGAGTGGCTTGTCTGCCTCCTCCATCCATCCAATGTCAGCTGCTAAAGCTGGGGGAGGGGTACTCTCTACCAATTCAATTCACAAGTATTTGTTCTCTGTCATCTAGGTTCCTCATCTGAAGGGCCGGGCCCCAGAAGCAATGGCTGTACGTTCGCCAGTACAGCTTCGTGGGCTGGAAGTTAGTGGGCACAGAACACGGAGCGTGGGGGCACTGTGCAAGCAGGACCCTGTGTTGCCACAGGGCCCCCCAGTGAGGCAGTACAAGGCTTTGTGGAGGAGGTGAGGGGTTCAGTAAAAGAAATCAAGAAGAGAGTGGGGTGTGGGGAGAGTGGAAGGGTGTGGAGGGCAGAGATGGACAGGATAGAAGGGGGGGAGGGAGGAAAGCAAGCAAGCAAGCAGAGAAGCGAATGAATGAATCAGGGAGTTTGGAGGGACAGGCGGAGGCTCCCCAGATTACCTCTGCTATCACTCCAATGCATCCAACGATGGCTGCAGCCTTGGCTTGAGCCCCACTCATCCCACCGAGCCCGGAGGTGACAAAGACCTTCCCTGCCAAGTCCTCGATGCCCAGGTACCGCCGACCGGCATTCAGCACAGTGAGCTGGAGGCAGGGGAGGCAGGGTGCTTATCGTCCACTCCTGGCAGATCCACCCGCAGGGACCCGCCACTCATCACGAGTGCCTGTCTCTCACCACTGTGCCGTGGACAATGCCCTGGGGACCAATGTAGCAGTAGCTGCCTGCTGTCATCTGGCCATACCTGAGCGGAGAAGGAAAGGGCAGTGCTTAGGGCCTTTAGATGAAACCTTGAACCACCCTCAAATGTTCTCCCACATTCTCCTTGGTTAGAACTAGAGATCCTTGTGTTGACCAGAATAAGCCAGAGTCAGAGTCAGGAAGACAAACATTGTATATTTTCACTTATATGTAGTGTGTGTGTGTGTGTGTGTGTGTGTGTGTGTGTGTGTGTGTGTATGTGTGTGTGTATGTGTGTGTGTATGTGTGTGTGTGTGTGTATGTGTGTGTGTATGTGTGTGTGTGTATGTGTGTGTGTGTATGTGTGTATGTGTGTGTGTGTATGTGTGTGTGTGTGTGTGTGTGTGTGTGTGTGTGTGTGTGTGTGTGTGTCGTGAAAGCAGAAGGGGGCTGCTTAGGGAAGAAAGGGGTCTGGCAAGAGGGAGGGATGGGCATCAGGGAATAGTCAGGAAGATGAATAAGAAGTCACTATAAAGGGGCTGGAGAGAAAGCTCAGTGGTTGGGAGCACTGGCTGTTCTTGCAGAGGACCCAGGTTTGGTTCCCAGCACCCACATGGCAGCTCACAGTTATTCATAATTACAGTTTTAGGGGATTGAACATTCTCTTCTTGCCTCCCTGGACACTGCATTCATGTGGTGCACAGACAACCACACAGGCAAAACACTCATACACATAAAATAAAAATAAAACTTAAGAAAATTACATACACAATACATATTTATATGTGTATAAAAATGTCATAGTGAAACCTATGTCACTGTGTTCTAACCAGAATATTTAACAAGTTAGACTAAGAATAAAAAGCTAAGGATATAATAAACTAGAGCCTCCTGTGCCCTCCTGCCTCCTGGTATTTTACAAACAGATTTTATTTCCGTGAAATCTGTTATACAATTAATTTTTAAAAATCATCATGGGGATGACTGGGCTCGGCAGAGCAAAAACTGAACATGGGCCAGCATGCCCATGCTACATGCTAGTGTCTACTCAGCCACTCACAAAGACATTCACGGCAAATTTATCAACAGTGGCCAATATCTGAAGCCATTGAAATGTCCACACATGGAGGAAAGAGAGAAATGAACTATGATGTAAGAACAGCATGAGAAAAAAGGATAGGATGTGTTTCTGCACCACACGACCCAGGGAAGGCGTGAGTTGGGGCGTGAGAAAGCATGTTCTGCGAGATTCCATCCAGGTGACATCCAGTAGGCTTAACTGTGAGGCCTCTTCCTACTGCAGCTGAACCCTGGGTGTGGCGCTGGACACACAGCAAGGCGGTAGCAGCGAACACATGTCGGTGAGAATCCTTGTGTGGTGCACACCAGATCCACACCTGCCATGCTGAGAGATGCCTGCTGTTGAATTACGTGAGTATGGGGCTCCATTCCGAAGGTGTTGTTTTTGTAGCTTGCCCCCCACAGCCTGCCCTCGGGTCTTTTCCAGATCAGCACAGGCCATGGCTTCACGGCAGATGACATTCAAAGGAATGGTTCTCTCCACCCTTCTGGGAAGTCTGTCGGCTCTGATTTTCTATGTGAGTGCAGTGACGTGGCCTCCTATCCGCTCCCTCCACCGGAGGACTCTGTCCACAGGGCAGAAAGCAGGCAGGAAGGCTGCGAGGTCATCTAATATTAATAGATGCTGTCAAATTTCCAGTGATGTCACCGGGCGGCAGTGGTGCACGCCTTTAATCCCAGCACTTGGGAGGCAAAGCCAGGCGGATCTCTGTGAGTTCGAGGCCAGCCTAGTCTACAGAGAGAGGTCCAGGACAGGCACCAAAACTACACAGAGAAACCCTGTCTCAAAAAACCAAAAAAAAAAAAAAAATTCCAGTGATGTCATCAGTACTGCCTGAGTGAGGCCATTGCTGTCGCTGGATAATTAGCAAACAATTTTGGGCAGTGTAATGGGGACAGTAGCATCTGCTGCTAGCTTAATTGCACTCTTTGCTGAAGACTAGGAGACTCTCAAGGTCCCTCTGCTGCAAGTTTCTCAATGCCAGGGTCATCATTTCTTCTTTTAGATCCCTGCCTCTCAGTGGCTTTCCCCTTCCCCTTCTCTCCACTGGCTGGAGGGTGTGTTGTCACAGGCCTGTGAGTGAATATCAAGTCTGCCACACAACCACACAATACACCTGACCACTCAGAACCTCTGTTTCCTCTTCTAAAAATGGAGATATGCAGGCATGGTACACACTTATCATCTCAGCACTCAGATGAAGCAGAAAGATCATGGATTCCAGCAAGACCCTGTCTCAAAAAGATAAGCAAACACAAAGGAGGCCTTTCCCTTATCTCGAAAGACTGCATAAGTATCACAAATGTAAGAGGACAATGCTGGCGTAAAAGAACCCATCTGGAGATGGTGACACCCACTGTGAGCCCCATGGGGTCACCTTCCTATGGAGCTCTGGAGCTGAGATCCCAGGCATGATGGGAATATCCCAGTCCGGCAGACTGTGCCTCTGTCACTTGATGATTCTCACACAATCCACTGTGACAGGACCTATGAAATGTCCCCTCTGTCTAGACGAGGTCCAGACCCTAAGACTGCACAGGACACAGGCCCAGGGATGCGCAGGCTCTGGTCCTTGGGTCTCAGCTAAAAGGCTGCATGCCACACCCAACTTACAGCATAGAGCTGCTGGACCAAAAGCTTTCTGCAGCTGAAGCAGGAGCCTTTAGGGGCACCCCTGCCCCCGAGCCCAATGTGCCGACCACTTCAACCAACAGCCTAAACTTGCTCCCCATCCTCCCTCATGGGATGTTCCCTGTACGGCTCCTTGTGCCACCCTGATGGCAGGAAGGTTTTGGTGTCCAGATCTTCTCAGTTTCCTCATACAGTAAACCTTTTCCCATCTCTGCCACACTATGTACTTTTACTCTGTACTGAGGATTGAACCCAGGGCCTCATGCATGCCGGGCAAGAGCTCTACCACTGAGCTACAGCCTCAGTTTCTCTTTGAAAACATATTTTTTCCCTCACTAGCTAGCCCAGGCTAGCTTTGAACTTGCACTGTATCCCAGCCAGGCCTTAGCCTGCCTCAGCCTCCCAAGGGGCTGGGATGATAGGCATGTGCCGCCAGACCTAATTTCTATCCTTTTGCAATTGGCGCCCCACATCTCCCTGTGGCAAATGCTCAGAGTCACAGCCAGACAAGGTCTGACATCTATAGCTCTACCATTTTGTACGTTAGTCCCACCTGTGAAACAGAAGTGTGGGGACCATCCCAAGGCCATGGTGAGGGAGTAGTGGGCCAGGATGCGCTCCCTCAGCCCTCTGACCCCAGGCTGCTTCCACTGGAGCAGAAAAAAATGTCCAGGCCCAATAACATCAGCAAGACTCACAGAGGCTAGTTATAGCCAGCAACAGAGGGACTAGTTTTTCTGAGGCCCTGGTTTTCTCTCCCCTCTACTAAAGGGTTCTGTCTCAGAAGCCCGGTAAAGCCAGGGCACATCCTGGTGGTGGTAGTGGGTTGTGCTGCGGTCACCACTATGGACTGTCACCTGGAGGCTAAGTCCCTGGCTTCCCATTCTGCAGATTCCATTCTATGTGGTGTTTCCCTGAGTGACGATCCCAGAGGTCCACAAAGATGTGAGCATCAGAACACCCTCTGTACCGTGCTAAAGACTGGGTGCCTTGCAAGAAGGGTCGCAGTGCCACCGAATACCACAGAAGAGTGAATTGCCAGGTCTGTGCTCCACAGACTCCACACTGTATTGTCAATGGGAAAAGGCAAAGTGCAGAGGCTGCCACAATGGTGACCCCAGCCCAGGGCTCATGGGCATGAAGAATGTTTGGAAGGATACAGGAGACATTGTCCATGTGGGACAGGCTTTCCTTATTCAGTGGATTATTATTTATAATTCAGTGGATTATCAGCCTGAGTTAGCGTTACAGCACTTGGAAAGCTTTCACGCCCTATCAGTGTCCTGGAAGCTCTTCAGGTTGGCTACAGGGTCCTGTACCTGATGAGTCATGTCACGTGGCTGCATAGTTTGTCTGAGCACATTCCACGGGGCACAGGGATGAGTGTGTCTCGTGGGAGAATCATCCATCAAAATCCTTTCCAGGGGCAGGTTCCAAGGCACTGCCCGCAGAAGACACCTAAATCCTCTGACACGGAAATTCTGCATCTCAAACAGTCCACATCTGCACAGAACCTGCATAGTCCACTTCATGCAAGTGCTGTTGTAGGTAGCTATGGTAACCACACTTGCTGTTCAGTGGACAACAGCAAGAAAATGCCTGCATCTGGTCAGTGTGGAATTTGATTTCAAACATTTTCAATCAGCATTTGGATGACTGTACATATACTTTCAAAAGGAAAAGAGACCCAAAACAAAGATCAAATCCCAGCCAGCAATATCCACAATGGACTTTGAAGTTCATCCAAAGACAAGCTGGGTGGATGTATCAATGGCAGATAGACAGACATGCTAGAGCGAGAAGTTGTACTTGTTTTGGTTTGTTTGTTTGTTTTGACATAGGGTCTCTCTATTATGTAGCTCTGGCTATCCTGGAATTTGTTATTACAGACGAGGCTGGCCTTGAACTCACAGAGATCCATCTGCCTTTGCCTTTGTGAGTGCTGGGATTGAAGGTATGTGCCACCAAGCCTGGCCTCAGCAATTGTACTTTTACCACAGGATTTTGGTGGTATTCCCTGGAAATTGTTTTCAATTTTCTTTTTCATTAATAAAATCACCTTATTCTAACCATACAAAAGTTTTTTGAGCTGCACAGGGTCCAGACCTGGGCAAGTGTTTGTGTGTGTTTCTTAAATCAGCTGTGTGATGTTTTTATTTGTGAGCTAATTTTCTGTATGATTAGGATTACACCTAACAAAATCTTTGGTAACAATGGAATCCAAAATTGTATATTTCTTTGGCTCCGTGACTATAAAAAACAGTAAGCATTTACACAAGCTCCCAGGGTGCAGCTGTGTGAGAATGAAATGATTTTGTTACGGCGTGGTAAGAATCCCTGAAATCAGGCTTAACACAGTCAAGCCATCTTATCGTGGAATGCAGCTAAAGGCAGACACCACAGCAGTGAGCCGACCCTGGGACTTACATGGTCACCCCCAATGCAAACAGCTTCTCATACTCTGTCCTGGAGGAGTAGTTGGGAATGACCTAGAAAAGAGGAAGGAACTGAGTGTGAGCGGGCCAGTGTTGTCTGGGTCTCCTCCTCATCCACAACATCCCCTTTCCAAGCCCAGTCCTGGATAGGCCGCCTCAGACTCACCATCCCATTGGTTATGACCAGTCGTGGGGCACCAGGGCTGCTGGGGAAGAGGCCCAGTGGGTGTCCACTGTACATGACCAGAGTCTGTTCCTCAGTCATCTTCGACAAGTAGGACATGGTCAGCCAGAACTGGATGGACAACGCACATGCAGCACTCTGTAAGTGCCAACTGGCACCCACATGGACCTTGTACCCTACACCCAGACCCAGGGATCCCTGCAGGTCTCCGTTGGTCCATCCTAGTGGCCTTGCTTGCTTAGATCCTCTTTAATCTCCAGGGTCTCCTGGTACATCCCACAGTGCCACTCTACCCCTTCTTATAAGTGAAGCATCTCCAGGTGATTGCCAGCGCTGAAGCATCAGGCATCATCAGGCAGAGCCATGGACCACCGAGTGCCTTCCAGGCCACCATACCTGAGCCCAGTTGCTGAACACCTGCCCATTTCCTCCGTAGGTCACCAGCTCCTGTGGAAACTGGAGAAGATGTGGCATCATCTGAGATGGGGCTGTGGACGGAGAGAAGCAGGGCCCCTACCTGCAGCTAGACTCAAAGAAGCAATGACGTAGGGACAAAGCAAGAAGCCTGAAGGGACACTCAGCAGCCACCAGCCATGCTGGCTACGGAGCATGGCTGCCCAAGTGAAATACATCTTCCAAGTCAAGATTCCGGGTAAGAGGAGGAGCATAAGGGATCTCACTAATAATGTTAAGATACACTATGGTAACTATTATTTAATCCGTTTATTTTCAGGTGGCCATTAGAAAGCTAAAATTATGGGTGCATTTATATAAATATATTGCTATTTTATATTTGCTTCCTGCTTTTGCTTTTGCCCTATAGTTACAGAGAAAGGTCCAGGGGCTATCTTACGCCAGCTTTGTAAGTGCGTTGAAGGCTTACTAGCACTTCTCAGGATCTCAGGTCATGTTTTGCTGGACTATGCTGGCCCCTCTGTTTCCCTGCCATTACCTGGGCCACGGCGGGGTCCAGATTGTTCATAATCATGTGCATGATGGCTGCTGCTGCCCGTGTCCGGCATGGGTACTGATCAATTGGGTAGGCCCTGCAAGGGGAAGTCCGGCATCAGGGGACAAGGGAACCCTCAGGCCTCCCACCCCACGACCATGCTGCCCTGGCCGAGCTGACCAGGCACCTGAGGGCAGTCCTTAGAAACACAGAGGGAAATGGAGCCCCAGAGCCATCATGAGTTCCCACATGCCCACAGCGGGAAGTCCAGTCCACTCCAGTCACTGTCCCTCTCTACTTCACGCCTGGGAGGACTCTGACCCCAAAGAATGGCTGCTTTCCAGAGCTTTCTGCCCTTGGGCACTTAGTCGTTTGTTCTTTCATTCACTCATCAAATGCTCCTGGGCAGCAATTCCACGGAGGGGGCAGGGGGGCAGGGGGGCAGGGGGGCAGGGGGGTGCGGCGGCGGCGGCAGAAGGGCAGTGGCTCCTGTCTCAGGGGGACACAAGACTTCCTGGGCCATTTAGAACCAGTCTGGGTTTCTGGCAAGTTCAGAACAATGGTTCTCTCTGACACAAGCTGCAGCACCCAAAATGCAGATTCCTAGCTTTGCTTCGGGGCTGCTGAGCCTTATGTCCGGTGAGGCCCAGCACTCTGTACTGTCAGCAAGCTTCCCATGATGCCGTGCGGGCCACAGTGTAAGAACTTCAATGGAGAACGTGACAGATTTGAAGTCACCAGCAGCCACACCCCACCCCACCTCACTCTCGCCAGCTCTTCCCTACAGAGCAAGATACAGTGTCCCAGAGAGACTTTGTGCTCCAGAGTTAACAGGACTGAATGCAGGTTAGGGGCGCAGGCCAGAGACTTATCTGATAAGGACTCCATCCTCTGGCCAGGCAAGTCAGCTCTGATCCCCCCAAAGACACTTCACTACCTACTTTCTCACTATGCTACCTCCATAGGTACCTCCCCAGCTCAGATAGACTGACCTCCTCTTCAGCCATGGATTCCCTGAGGCTCCCCCTGACTTCTGTACAGCCTTATCTGAAGCGAAACCCACGAGGGCTCACCTCATCTCAATGCTGGGGCAGAACCGGTACATGTAGATGTGTCCAAACTGTCGTAGCTCCTGGGCAAACTCCTGGGCCAACAGCTTCTGGACAGTGGGTGGGAAGTAGCGCAGAGCATTCTTCAGAGCCAGCTGGGGAGGAGGGGGTGAGAGGTGGCTGGGTTAAGGGCCCTGAGGCCCTCTGTGTCGTCCATATTCCCTCCCCACCTGGATTGCCTCTGCTCCACTCAGAAACTGGTTGAGCCACTCTGAGAACACCTGCTCTGTCTTCTGGGAAGCCTTCCCTGGTGGCTGCTGGCCCCTTAGATGAAGGCAGACACCAAGCTCTCTCTTCTTGGTCCCATCTGCCCCTGGGGCTGCAGTCTCAGAGGAGGAAAGCAGAAGCCGCTGTAAGACCAGGGAGGTACCTAGCTTGGTAAATGGTACAGAGGCTGCGTTCTGGGACAGGCAGACTTGGGCAGTGTGGATAGCTGATATGGTTGCCACTCTCACGACCCCACCATGTCCACATTCGCATCCACCAACTTGCACATCGCCTTACAAGGTGAAAGGCACTTTTCACAAATAACTTGGTGAAGGATCTTGAGACGGTTCTAGAATATCCAAGTGAAAAGTCCCGTAATCATGAAGGCCCTTGTCAGAGGGCAAGGGACAGCTAGTATCAGAGGAGATGTGAGGACCAAGCTGAGTGTCGGTGTGGCGTGGTGTAGATTTGAGAAGGTAGTGTTGTTAGAGGTATAGCGGAATGCACAGAGGATTTTCCCAGCAGTACCTGTGTACCCTGCTTCCTCCTTTACTGTCTTTGTAAAGTGGGAGTGGCCTTAGAGCCCACCTCCTAGGTACTAATGAACTGGCATGGTTAGTATGGTGTTGGGCTCACCCATGGGCTCTGTGAGTGCTAGATCCCAGAACTGTCACCTGCCATGTTCATGGACCTCTGCCCTGCCCCATGCTGCCTGGGGTCCCTACAGAAATACTCATACAATCCCGGCATGGGAGGGCTTGTGTTAATGACCAAGCCATGCCCCTATTCAAAAACCTTCACGGGTCCCCACTGCCTGTCTGGCGACACCCACAGTGGCCTTGGCATTCTGGGTCTTCTCAGTCACACTGCATCTGACTCTCCCAGCTCTATTTGCATGGGGTCTCCTCCAATTCCCACATTTTGGAAGGTTCATCCCGCCTTCCCATGCACTGTTTCTCATATCTCCAAATGGGCCTCCTTTCCCTTCTAGAAACCATGTCCAAGTGCCACAGTCACCTCTGCCAAAAAGTCCTCCTAGGTCCCTTGTAGGATATGGGGTTGGCTTCTTAACAAATGTTCTTGTCCATGGATTCAATGCGCACATGCTGGTGTTGCTGGAACCTAGAGATCGTCCAAGGGAGTCCTGCACTCAAGCTCAGATGGCGTGTTGGCAAAGACAGACCCACCATGGCAGACCCACCATGGGAAAGGGCCCTCAGGATAGTGTGTTAATAGAGACAGGCATTCAGGTCCACCATAGTGAAGGGCTCAGCTGTGGCATTTAATGCCCAGCACAGTGCAGTGGATGAGGCCGGATCTTGGGGAGAAGGTCATTGAGAGAAACTGCACACAAGGTAAACGAGATGGTGCTTCTACCAGAACTGCTCGTGTTGAGACACACCGTGAAGGCTGAACAAGCCTGTGCTGAGTGTACACTGACTAAGTGTAACAGGCAGCACTCCTTACTTAAATAGAGAAGTGCCAAGGAAAAGCAGGACGAAGCCCCCAGTCCATCCAAACGATGAAAGAACGGAATAGTATGTAGTAGTGGAAACAAGGGGGAACTCAAAATATGCACACCTGAACACACATGGGCACACACAGGAACATACACACACGTGCAAGCACACACAGAGATGGGCAGACACACACACATGTCACACAGACACACACACAGACACAGAGACATGCACACACACACAAGACACATACACACAGACAGACAGACACACACACACAGTCACACAGACACACACACAGACATACACACAGCCACACAGACAGACATACACAGACACAGACACAGACACAGACACAGACACACACACACACACACACACACACACACACACACACACACACACACACCACATGGGAAGCAAGTCAATGAAAGAGAAGCTGTTACTGGCTTTGGGACTCCATTCCAGAGGGAAGATTTAACCTTCCCCAACTCTAACACCCCAGATCTGCAAGTCACCTTTCCTTTCAGGGTGCTGCACCCTTCAAACACACGGTGACACACAGGAGTGAAACTGAAGGGGCCCAGTCTCTCAGTTCCTGGCCGCCCTTCTGCCACCACAAAACACCATGGGGGCTGGTCACTGTCAGCCACAAGGGTGTCAGCGGAGGCCCGCAGGTGGCAGAGCCGTCCCAGATCTTGAGGCTGAGTGTCAAGGCACTGGTGTCAGCAGGGAGGCGACCAAGGGGGAGGAACATGTATGACAACAGAGACAGGAGCTCAGTAGAATCAGACAGGCCAAGCCAAAAGGCAGGGTGCCCCCCCCAACCTTGTCCTCCCTCTCTCCAGCACAGCCCTGACTTGCCTGGCGCCACCCCATTTTCTAAGACCCTCAGTTCCTTTCCTGCTCTCTCTCCCAGCTCCTGTCCACCAGTAACCTGCCCTAGCAGCTCCTAAGCATACTTCCTGCCTGTGGGCAGCTTGGAGAAAAGCCTGGGGGTGGTCTCCCCCAGGACAGCAGTCTCTGGGTGAGGGTGGGGATGGGGATCCTCATTCAGTCTTCTATACTTCTGTGTCCTTCAGAAAAGCACCCCCCCCCCCCCCCGCCATGGCTCAGGGACTTGTTTCCGCCTGACAGCTTGGAAAGTTCTTGGGCCTACATCCTTTGGGCAAAGAGAGCCATCAGGTGAGGCCCTGCCTGAACTGCAGTCCCTCCCGGCCCTGCTGTGTCCTTGATGGAGACCACACAGCTGCGGTCACTGGGAGCTTTAGGGGAGGGACAACGGAAAACTGGTACAGAGGACACGAGAGTTACTCAGTGTTTGCGGCTGGGCAAGGTTCATGAGAAGCTGCTGAGCTAGGGCCACTTCACACCCTGCCTCTTCCTCTTCCTCGCTAGAGGTGGCCACAGCACCACCACAGAGTGTCTGGGTGACCTTGAGCCCCAGTGACCTCATCCAGAAGTGGGGAGCCCAATTCCAAGCCGACGAAGGTAACTCCAGGGTGGCTTCACCGGAAGAATATCAGGTGACAGACCCTGACACATCCCCTCACTCTTCTCTGGGAGCTGGTGGGGACAGGGTGGGCAGCTGAGGTGCGGAGAGAAGACGCCTTGACCTTCTAGAAGACATCAAAGGGCCCCAGAGCCCCGGAGGACAGGGTAGCAGTTGTTACCTGCTCTTCTGCAGGGCTGAGGCCGGGAGTCCTGACCGGAGCGTGCGGCACCCCAGCCCAGCGCCCCCGGTTCTCAGGGAGGGGTTGTAAGGGCAGGCCAGAGCACAGTTCCTGGAGGCTGGACATGTCTGCAGACTGAGGTGGAGGCCAGCACGAAGTGACTGGGCAGTCAGGGGCAAGCAGGGTGGGAACAGACAGCCCCAGGGCCACCTCCTCCAGCCTCTCATTGGGTACAGAGAGGGCACAAAGGGCAGGTCATTTGGACCACTGGTTGGTAGGCAGGCTGCCTGAGTATTGCTGGGAGGAGAAGCTCCTTTAAGGGCAGGCTCAAGTTAGATGGAGTTTGGAGGGTTGGTGGGTTCTGAGGTTGAGGTTTTCTCAGTCTTAGAGGATGTCACATAGGTAGCAATGTTGGAATATGTGTCTTGATGACGGGGAGTCATGTGACATTGAACCTAGCTCAAACTCTACAGAATCGAGTCCCTTGTAACCCCCTCCCTGACATTTGAGCAGGAAGGGGTCAGATAACAGGTGTGGTAACGGCTCTCCACACCCCCAGCATCCCCTAATCATTAACAGTTCAGAGAGAAAGCCTTCCTCAGCATCCTGGCCTCGGACCAGAGGCCAAAGCTGGATGTCACTCCCCTCCTCCCAGCCAGGAAGGGCCCACCATCGAGTCTCAGTGGTCCTGGTAAGTGACCACTGCTGGCCAACCTTGTGGTCTTTGCCCTGTCCCTGTGTACACAGGTGGGTGGTGACCAACTCCTCCCTCTGCACAAAAAGGTCATGACCCAGCCTTAGGCAGAGTGGGAAGGTGACCCACTGGGTAGTTTGAGCAGTACACGAGATGGCTGAAGCCTTGCAGTGGTCCTCAGAGCTCAAGTCCCATTTCACTGATAAGGAAACTGAGGTCAGAGAGGCAAGGAGACTTCGCTCAAGTTCTGTAGTTGGTCATGAATGAAGTCCAGATTGGAGGCCCAGGACCCCACATTTGGATGGAGACACCTTTGAAGTGGCTCCTGCTCTTAAGAGTCCAGTGGACAAGACAGGGTGGGGTGAGATTTTAACAAGATGTGGTATAGCAATATGAGGAAAATAGATTGGTTTCTGAAGTCCTTGAGGCTGGGGACACCAGAGGACTCTTGCCTTTAGTGTTCTCCAACTTCCAGTTCACAAATCTTGTGGAATTCAGGGTGATGAGAGTATTTTTGATCTCAGTATTCTAGAGAGTTTGCCTTGTGGCTCCTGGACAGCCCCAGAAGTCACTTGTTTACCAGGGAAACTTTCTACTCCTGGACCCAGGGATGGGAGGGGGGAAGGTGTTGATTACTATTTGTCAATGCCATCAGTCATGACTGTGTAAAGAATCCCATGGGGTCCCTAAGGAAGGATTCAAAGGGCTCCTATCAAGACATCAGAGGCCCTTAGAGTCCCAAGAAGTCGGTGTGTGTGTGTGTGTGGGGGGGGGGGGCTGGAGGGTCTGCGCCTCTCACACCTCTCACACCTCTCACACCTCTCACACCTCTCACACCTCTCACACCTCTCACACCTCTCACACCTCTCCCCAAGCACCTTCTGCCCAGCTGACATGGGAATCCTTTGTGGTAACATGCTACCCTGATTTCAGCTGGTTCTTGACTAGTTTTCCTTCTTTTGGTGCTGGGGATGTGCTCGCCAGTCCATCTACCCTTGAGTTTCAATCTTAGGCCATTTTTAACAAATTAATTCAACCGGAGGAGTGGATCAGGCCATAGGAACCCCAATTTATAGCCAGTCAATCAAAAACCAGCTCACTGCCTTGCTGTGACTATGAGCTAAAGAGGGGCAGCTTTGGAGATGGAGCCCCCAGTGAGGTGGGGCATGTGCTCCCCGTAGACGGGGTCAGAATGCCTGTTGGTGTTTGCTGGGGAACTGGATGGTGGGGGGAGGAAACCTCACATTTGTTCCCATGTGAATGGTGTTATGCAAAGTCCGCGACTGAGAAAGGTCTTTTTCATACTGGGTCTCTAGTGCCTCCTGCTGGAGTCCTCAGCGCCCCCCTCAAGGAGGTCTCCTAGCTTCCACCTAGCGTCCTGATCTTACAGGCTCAGGTAGCTGAGCACCAACCACTTTGTGCCAGGTACAAGATGTACAAGGTACAAGATGTACCAGGTACAAGATGGCAGGGTAGGACCAAACTGAATGAGGTAGGACTCCCTTGGCAGCCTCAGCCTTGGTCCTCCCTTCTGCGAGCCTGAGCACCATGGGCCCCAACTCCAAAGCTGCACACTCTTCTCTTTGCTCATGGGTGCTGGTGCCTAGAGCCTCTTCTTCTCACATGGGTCAGCAGAAGGCTGCAGAGTTGGATAAACCCTAACTCCCTTGGCCCTTGGCCTGTGGAGGTGGGGCAGAAATAGCCTAATGAGCAGCAATCCACGTCTCTTGGCTCTAGCAGGCCTTCTCCTAGGTAACATTGTACCTGGCTGACTGGCCTCTGTTCCCTGTTTTGAGGCCCCCCAAGCAGAGACCCTCAATAATCTGTCTGTAGGGAGCCCCGCTCTCAGGAGAAAGCCAGAAACTCGGTGATATCTGATTTTTAAATGTTTGTAACCAATTCATGCATTTTTAATATTCCCCCTGAGAAGAGGGGCAGACAGCCTCAAAGTCAGCATCCTGAGTGGGATGTTCAAGACATCACCACGGGAAGACAAACGGGCACATGGGGTACCTGAGTCACCTCACAACTGCATGTGAATCTCATCCTAGAATAAGTTACTTAGTCAGAGAACAAACATTGTACACATTTTAAAGGAAGGAGGGGTTCACACAGGCTTCACACGGCACTGTGCTAGGCTCGAGCCCCGACTGTCTTGCTCACTATCTGTGTCCCACTGGGAGAGTTTCTTGGCCTCTCTAGGTCTCCATAAGTGAAAGGATGGTTGGGTCTTAGGATGCGCATCTGAAGAGATTTCTAAAACTGTGCCTGTATGGATCTGTACCTATATTTATCCCGACTATGGGTCCTCCAGCAATGCAGTCTAAAGTCTATTTGTATTAGGTATTATAAGGCACCCAGGGGTGACTGGAGGTGAATGGGAGGACTTCACAGGTTACATGCCACTCTAACAGGTAAGGACGATGAGCATCTAGGGACTGTGGTATCTGCAGGTTCCAGCACCATGGACACAAAGAGATGACCCTAACAACACTAATACGTCACAGAAGTGGGCTGGGGATGGAACGACGTCATACCTGAAGGGCCCTGAAGGTGCCCCACGTGTAATCAGCACCACATGAGATGTGGACAGTTTTCTCATTGATACCTGCGCTAAAGACCTTCATCTCCAGCGACAACTCTGACCTCTTGCTAGCCCCCCTCCCCAACCCCCCACCCCCCACCCCCCACCCCCGACCAACACAGAAGCTGAGAGGCACAACCAGCATCCAGAAATCTCAGCTGTCAGATTTGCGGTGTGTTTAGAAAAATCCACTGGAGGATCGGGGGGGGGGGGGGGCCCCATCTCTCATTTAACCCCTCCCCCGCCACTAGCACCCACCCCAGAGCCTCCTTACTGCTCATTTAATATGCAGGGACAGAATTAAATCAGGTCCTCAAATTCTCAGGCATGTCTGTGTGAGGCGGGGATCCAGTCCTGTCATTGGAACCTGGGCCAGCCTCAGTGGTTCCAGGGAGCTAAAATAAATCAGGCCAGGTCAGAGACAGGCCACACAGTCATGCAGTCATGTTCTGTGGTCCCAAGGTTCTAGGTCCCTGGGTAGGAACAGACACATATCTCATGTGTGATCATGAGCCATCAATGCGCTGCCTGGCAGGCTTCCAGATGATGGCCATCTCAGTTGCCACCTGGCTGCAGCAGCATGGGACCCCTGGGGGAAGCATACAACCGGGACCCTTCCCCAGTCCTTGATCCACGGCACTGAAGTGGTTTTTGGAGGCTACTAAATTTCAAGGCAATTTGTCACTTGGCTATAATTGACACTCACTTCAGAGTCTTTGCAGCAGGCAGAAGGAAGCTTTTCCGGGGAGCTACCAGGGACCTGGGCCTGGAGGCAGGCATCTGCACGTAGGTTCCAAGATTTCAAATCTTCCTGGTGGCTCCCAGGGGACTCCCATCTCTAGGGACAACAGTGGGCTGAGTTGTTCTCAATTTTGGTCACTAGGTGGCAGCCTAGAAGGCCAAATCACTGAAGACTGGAAGACGGTACCAGGTTCTGGGAATGAATGTCTGAGGACCCTGTGAGTCTGGGTGGTATTTGGGGCAGATAGGTATTGTGATGGGTGATCCAGAATCCTTGGGTTCTGGGATGGGAGGAAACAGGCCTTCCCTGCGGATGGGGGATCCTGAGAAGGATGTGGTTTGAGCGTGAACTGGGTTCCCACCCAGCAAGGTAGAGCCTTCATTGCTGTTTGAAGCTAAATGTAAAACTGTCATTTGTTCCATAGTTTTCATTAATAGATAACAGATCATTTCTATAAGAGGCCGCAATTAGGATTGTTGAATGCTATTATCAAGTCCTTACAGGACTTCTACTGCACCGGAGACTGTTCCAATCTCTCTGCTTCTCACTTAACCTCCGCAGCACAGTGAGGTTTAATATTATTGGACGGGGAACTGAGACCCAGCTGGCAGGTGCGACACCAGCGTGGGGTGCAGCACTCACCCTGCACACAAGGCTAAATGCTGGCTCGGCCGTGCTCTTCCTGCACACACAGGGCCAGCCGCTTGCTTGCGTTCCCTAAGAGGCTGGCTTCAGGGCAGCCAGAATCTCAGGTCAGGGGCATTCCCAGCCCACTGAGCCTACTGGATGTCTTTCTCTTCTATTTTTTATTTTGTGGCATTAGGATATAGCCCAGAGCTTCACAGTTTGGGAAAGTCCTCTATCACTAAGCCACACTCCCAACCTCCCCCCCCCTTTTTTTGGAATCTGCCAAAGACTGGACTTTACTCTGGTGTCTCTCTACAACTCAAACCCCTGTCTGCAGTGAGTTCCAAGTGCCCACTTGTGCCTGTAGCAGCTGTGGGTAACATGATGAGGCACAACAGGCCTAGTGCTCAGGAAGACACACCCGAGACCCCTTACTTCTCCTCCAGCCTGGACAAGTCCTGCAGGAACTGGGATTTGAGCAGGACCTGAAGACATGGAAGAAAGTGAGGCTACCAGGTGGGCTTGGGGGAGGGAGGGGCATTCATGACTGATCCTGGCGCGGGACAAGGACTACCATGACAGGTCCCATATGCTTGAGCTTGTGGTTCTGGCCTCTGCCATTAAGAAAAACAAGAGACACTACCTGGGAGGGGCCTGCTTTTCCCGGGTCACTCCTTGACAAGCTTCCGGGCCTTGAGAGGATGGTGGCACCCCAGAGCAAACTGTACCAGGTGGAGCCAGGCCAGAGATGGGCTCCCTCAGGTGCGCTCTGCCCTGCACACTTTTGACTGTGGGCCTGCATCGTAGTGCAGCCCACCTCCCTTCCTACCTGAAAAGTCCCTGTGGGCTCCTGGGACACTGGACAGGAGTCAGGCACTTCAGTGAGAACGGCTACAAGGAGCCTGGACTGTAAAGCACCCCGTTACTGCTTGCCTTTTCCTTTTTTAAAAAAGTTAAGATCCTGGGCCCTGAAAGATTTGTGACCCCCAACAGTTATTCGACCATTTCCTAGTAGTGAGGCCTCTCAGCCCTACAACCAAGGCACTGTCCTCATGGTTCCTGGCTGCCTTGAACTCTTCTTGGGCACCTTTGGGAAACTGAGCTTAGACTTCAGCTGATGGATCCCAAAGCACATCCTGGTCCTGATTCATGGTCTCAGTTACTGCTGTTTCAAACAGCTTGTGCAGGATGAAACTTTCTGCCCACCATCAGCGTCTGGGAAATCAACATGACTCTTGGGTATTTTTACCCACAACAGAGGGGGAGTCTTTTCCCTGGTACCGGTGCTATGCTTGGTGCAAATTCAGTCTTTAATTTGCAGGAAAGGTTGTGCTCTGATTGGTGCAGACGCTGCTTGCCACACTTCCGTTCTGAATCAGCTCATGATCACTTGTGTCGCCACGTGGAGGGTTTCTCCAACGTGGTCTTCCCCAGAATGGGAACTGAGGGGCCGCTGTGGAGAGCAGAGGCTTCGTAGGCAAGGGCAGGGGAAGTTGGGAGGAAACAAGACATTGCCAAGGGCTAAGGCTGGAGAAAGCAGGCAGAGAGGAGAAGCTACGCAGACGGTCCCAGCACCCTGGGCCTAAAAGCTGTGACATTTGCCAATATTGAGAGCCAAGAGTCCCAAAGCCTGGGGACGAAAGCTGTCACGCCCAGGGTTACAATAGCTGCCCAGTTAAAGCCCAGGGCTGAGCGTCCAGCCTGAGCACCTGGGAACCTGAGTTTCTGACCTGCAGGGCTCTGGCTCTGCCACTATGGTCCTTGAGCCTGTGGCACCTGTACCGGAGAGTTTCTTCACTCCTAATTCCCACCTGCACAGGGTAGAGGACCCTAATGACTAGTAACAAGGCTAGACGCTGCATCTCACTATCCTGGGCTCCAGCCTTACCCATTCAGCCAGCTGGAGCGAGAGCCTACCACTAGGCAGGAGCGCCAGACGCCACTCCTGGGCGGGTCCTAGGCTAAGGTCAGGACTGGGCGTGTCCTGGGGCCTTGGCCGCGCAGTGGGAGAAGGCACTGGATGACCGTCGCCTGCCACGCGCGGGGCACAGTATGGGGAGGCGCTCCTGCTGCCGACAGCGCTTCCCGGTTGTGGCAAGGCTGGGCGCTGCGCTCCTGCTTCTGTGCGCGCTCCTGCTCCTGCGTCCCGGTGAGTGCGCGTTGGCCTGGGCTTCCGCTTCTGGGGCTCCACTAGCTGGAGCGCCCCCTGGGTCGACCAGGCACCTACCCTTGTTCCCGGCGGGGTGGAAGACAGGCGCCTTCCACCCCCCCTCAGGAGTCTTCTTTCCTGTTGCTGGCTGGCGAGGTGACCATTGTCGGGGTCAGGTTGTGATGGTGGGGGAGTGCATATGGCCAGTCTAGGGGGCATGCTGTCACTGTCCCCATTCTCTGAGCCTCGGGAGTCATCTTGCGCTCCGGCCTCCTCGGGATGTCTGTCTCCATCTGAGACCCTGCTGAGTCCTTACATCCGCAGAACTGCACAGCTCTATGCTGGCCTGGAGGTACAGGGCTTACAGCCAGCCTGTACCAGCCACATACCAGTTTCCACCAGGTATATGGTCTCACTCTGAATGAGCCCAGTTCTCCTCAGATCCTCTGGAGAACAATTCACTCTACATACAGACAAAGCTGAGGACAGAGGCCAGGTGTGGAGGGGCTGGAGGAGCCTAGGCAGTGAGCTACGTTTGTGACCGTCTGCCCATCCTTATGTCTGTGTCTGTGGGGTCTGTTCACTTCCCAACAGGCTCATACCCTAGGGTAGACAGGGGCATTAGCTGGGAGTGACTCAGGGCAAGGGGAAGCGGTTTTCAGGGTGGTACTAATCTGTGGAGGGACCCAGTGGCCAAACTGGTAGATTGGAGGTCACTCAGCAAGCTCAACTTGCTTCAGTCCCCTGCCGGGGCCCCAGCAGTCTCTCTATGGAATAGGTGCTGACTCCATCCTTACAGGGCTTTTGGAGGGGCTTCAATGTTACAGTAGATGGTGCTCGGCCCCCAGTCCTTCCGCCATATTGGCTTCATCCTTAGGGATCCCTGGGATGGAGGCCAGGGCTGGGCTGGGGGGTACAGTGAACAGAACTGTGGAGGTCTAAGGAGCAGCCACCAGGTCCATGGCCACTCACTCTGCCAGTTGACAACCTCTCCATGACCAGATACAAGTGGCCGTGCCTGGACCCCTCCGGAAGTCCCCCTGGAGGAAGCCTCCCTCCCCTTACCGAGGACCCGTAGGTGAATGGCTAGCCCTGCATAGGTTTGTCCTCATGTCTAAAGTGTCCCTTGCCACAGTGTGGTCCCAGTGTCTGCTCTTGCCACAGCCTCTGTCCACCCTGTCATTCATTGTAGACAAATGTTTACCCAGTCCTGAGCCGTGGTGGCTCAGGTCCCTCAGTGCTCAGCCACTGCTGTGGGGGATGAGAGGGTAGATGAGAGTCTGGGGACTGTCTGCAGAGGAGCGTGTGTCTTGGTAGCCCGCAGTGTGCGTTGAGACACATCTGTTCTGCTACCTCCCTCCAGTCGGGTCTGAGAAAATAAGAAACAACCACTGGCCCGGGCCCGCTCCTTGCCCACAGAATCTGGAGGGGAGGGGTGTGAATGTGGGGAGGTAAAGTGTAAGCATGGTTAGAGAAGGGGTCTCCTGCTCCCCCCTCCCCACTTTGCTCAGGTGGGGCTGCCGTCTACATCTGTCACCCCCAGGCTGGCCCTGTGCTGTCTGGCCTGGGAAGTCCTCATAGTCTGAGACGGGTCTCTGAGCTTCCTCAGCTGCTCTCCCTACCTCCCAGTCTCTAGATGCTCACACCCCACTGTATTAGGTTTTCAGCCGCTAACTCTTCAGTCTTGGGCCCACAAGAGCCAACCCCACCTCACAGTTAGCTCTCAGAGTTAGCTCTCCACTCTCTTCCGGGGAGAAATGTGTGCTTATGGCAGGCACTGGCTGAGAGGCAGTGGGAAGGTCTGGTCTGGGTGCAGGGGGGCAGGGTCCCACTGTCCCAGGTCTCAGGGGGGACATGCCCCTGTTTTTCCAGCCACCAGCCAAGTCTGAGTCATCAGGGGCTCATGGGAAGAAATTTATGGGTGAATGAGGGCTTAGGACCCAGGAGAATCCAATGCCACATCCCAGCTGAGAGACCAAGCAGGGTCTTGTCCCTTCCTGCTCCAGGGAATGAGATGTCACTGTCACCATCTGCTGGGCAATGAGGGTTACAGATTATGCCTGGGTTCTAGCTGCTCTGGGGAATCTCACTGGTCTCTTTCTAGTGGGGAGCCCATTCTGGTCCCCCTGCCCCAGGATCTGCTGCCAACACTGGCTCAGAGCCCAGGGTCAGAGAGAAGATAGCATGGTGGAATGGGACAGCTGCCTAAGACACCTCTGTCCCCAGCATGCCACCCTTCCCTCTGGGGTCCCAGTTATGGTGACACTGCCATCCCCAGGGCCCCCTTCTGTCCTTTGTTCCCTTGGCCTAGGCCTGGTTCCTGGGCTCCCCTGCTGCTCACACCTCGAAACACATGTCTGCTGAACCTGCTGCCACTGAGTGTCTGTCCCACCTCTTAGAGTTGCATTTTGACACTAAAACCCAGGTCTCCATGTCACCTGCTCTTAGACACACCCTGAGGGGTGGGGCTAGGGTGCTTTGATCTGCCAACTGGGAGAGCAGAGGAGTCTCAGGACCCCTTGGCCTAAATGCCAGGCTGGTTAGCAAAAGGAGAGGATGTGGCTGTTGGGAGGAGCTCACAAGAGCCTCACCAGGTCCAGCTGGAGTCCAGAGCTCAGCAGACTCTGGGGGAAATGCTCTCTGATAGGCCAGTCAGCTCAAGTAGGAGCAGGGAGGCAACTGCCATCATGGGGGAAGAAGTGACTTTTTTAAGATGACAGTTGGGGGGACAGGATTTGAGTCCTAGAGCCCAGAGTCAGGAGACGGGGTACACTGGGAGACAGGACAGCTGCCCCCACACCGCCACCCCCACAGGGGCTCTGTGGCAGCCCCCGTGCTGATCCTAGGATGTCGTATGGCTTTGCTCCTATGCCATCCTTACCTGGGATGGGGATTTGGGCTTATTCTTTTTAACTTTACAAAGCAAAGATAGTTGGAGTAGTGTAGCTAGAGTTTTCCTGCCTGGCCCACAGTCAGGACAAATCTTTGTCACCCGCCAGTCCCACAGCCGCTCAGACCCAACCAAGTAAACACAGAGACTTATCTTGTTTACAAACTGTATGGCCGTGGCAGGCTTCTTGCTAACTGTTCTTATAGAGTAAATTAATCCATTTCCATAAATCTATACCTTGCCACGTGGCTTACTGGTGTCTCCACATGCTGCTTGTCATGGTGGCAGCTGGCAGTGACTCCCTCCTCCTTCCTGTTCTTTCTTTTCTCCTGTTAGTCCCGCCTATACTTCCTGCCTGGCCACTGGCCAATCAGTGTTTTATTTATTGACCAATCAGAGTAATTTGACATACAGACCATCCCACAGCACTTCCCCTTTTCTTTTTTAAAAAGGAAAGTTTTGACTTTTACACATCTCCAAAGCCAGTTTGGTATATTTGGGAATTTGGGCGTAGCTTCTCTTACTACTTCCTGCTAGAGGGGGGCGCGGTATCTAATGGGAACACAAAGAAAATTTTAGGATTATGGAATAGTCCGTGAGGCTGTATTGTCTGAGCCAGTTGCCTTGAATCCAATCTGGACGTTGAATTATCTGGGTGTCATCGGAGACCTTTCAGGGGGTCTTGGCTAGTCAAACCTAATGTATCTTAATCTGGAACAAATCCATAGCCTCTGGCTTTCTGTGGGAATAAAAGCAGAGCCTCCTTTCCAAAACAACATATCCTTACATCCAAATTTTGAAGTCAAGGTACCTTTAAAATATACATATTGGCTTAACTCAACAGCTACAAATATCAAAGAGAACATAATCTAGATTCTCTGTGTGGTAGCCATTTTTACGTGGCTTATTTTTTATATTACCTTGAGCCTATTGCTTTAAACTGTAGCCTTCTAATACTGAAACTGTGCTGTGGCTGCTGGCTCTGCCCACCTCAGCTTCTCAACATGGCAGTGGTACGTTTTCTGCCAGCTCTAGGAGCCATCAACTCTCAGAAATAGTGGGTCTATGCTTCTATCAAAACAGCGTGTAGCCCAAAAACCTTTTTTTTTTGTACTAGCAAAGGCTAAATCCACCACGCAGCTTAATATGCCACTTGCAGAGGCCTCATTCCCACCATACTACAGGTCCAGCGCACACGCCAGGAACCCGCCATAGTAGCTCAAACACGCCACAGGCTGCCGCTAGCTTGAATGAGACAACTAAGAACTGTTTTTAGCTCCGTTTTAGAATCTTTTTACTCAGGTTTTAAGTGGAAACTCTTGCCAACACGTTGGGTGCCATTTGTAGCTAGAGTCTTCCTGCCTTGCCCACAGTCAGGACAAATCTTTGTCAGAGTAGATTGAAAGAAGCATAGAAATTGATTAGATGGGAAACTGAATAAACTGGTTAGGTTTTTTGTTTGTTTTTATGTCAATTTGACACAACTAAGGGTCATCTGGGAAGAGAAAAACCCCAGCTGAGAAAATGCCTCCATCAGACTAGCTGGTAGGCAAGTCTGTGGGAGCACTTTCTTGATTAATGATTGATATGGGAGGGCCCAAAGCACTGTGCACAGTGCCACCCCTGGGCAGATGGTCCTGGATGTATAAGAAAGCATGCTGAGCAGGCCATGGGGAGCAAGTCAGTAAACTGTTTCTCCCTGGTTTCTCCTCTAGTCCGACTCACTAGGCTCCTGCTTGAGTGACTTCCCTCAGTGATGGAATAAAGCCTTCCCTCCCCGAGTTGCTTTTGATCATGGTGTTTTATCATAGCAACTGGAGGCAAATTAGGACCGAAATAAGTACTGAGAGTGGGGTTTGAATCCATGTGGACATAGGTCCATTGGAGGGGTAGAAGGCCTGTGCATGAGGTGCAGTGCTGGGCTGGTCCACAGGTCCTGAAAAGTGGTGGGCAGAAGCCAGGGAGGTGCTGTAAGCGGGAGCCCAGCTTTCAACTTCGAATGGGTTTGAATGGCAGGTTAGGAGGTGAGATGTTCTCCAGTCTTTAAATAGACTGGGTGAGGTCTAAGTATTACAGGAAAACAACACAGTTCCCTTACTGACAGAACTGACTTCCAGAGGGGTTATCCCCGACACAGGTCAGCTGATTCCATCAGTAGCAAGCACTGTGAACAAATTAAAAGGATGCTGACTTAGCCTGGGATTTAGTTAAGGTTCCTATGACTGTGATAAATAGCATGACCAAAAGAGAGAGAGTTTATTTCAACTTACAGGTCTGTTACAGTCCATCCTCAAAGGAACTCAGGGCAGGAACCTGGAGGCAGGAGCTGAAGCAGAGGGTGGGAAGGGATGCTGCTAACTGGCTTGCTCACCATGGCTTGCTCAGCTAGCTTTCTTAGTGCACTCAGGACCACCAGCCCAGGGACGGCACTGCCCACAGTGAGCTGGGTCCTTCCACATCAATCATTTGAAAATGCACTGTGGGCCAATCTGGTGGGGGAATTTTCTCAACTGAAGCTTCTTCTTCCCAAGTGACTTCAGCTTGTGTCTACTTGACAGGAAGCTATCCCATGGAGTGACTGAAGAGGTTTTCTGCCACATTCAGTGGGAGCATGGTCAGTGAGAGGCTTCTACCCTGGGCAGGACCTGGACTCTGATGTGAGATAAACCAGTAGCAAGGGTCACCCCTACCCCGGGCGCAGGACTGGAGACTGAAGTGGGGTTCCTTCATGCTAGGCAAATGTTATGTGCTCTACCATTGAGCTGTATTCATAGCTTCCTAGTCCTTCCTCTTTTTTTTTCCTGTTTTTGTTTGTTTGTTTGTTTGTTTTGTTTTTCGAGACAGAGTTTCTCTGTGTAACAGCCCTGGGTCTCCTGGAACGCGCTCTGTAGACCAGGCTGTCCTCAAACTCACACAGATCTGCCTGCCTCTGCCTCCCAAGTGCTGGGATTAAAGGCGTGCGCCACCCCCTAACCCCCCCCCCCCCCCGACTCTCAGACTCTCAATTTCAACTTTTTGATCCAGGGTTTCAATATTTGCCTAGGGTAGCTGGGTAGTCTAAGCTGTACTTAAGCTTGTGATCCCCCTGTCTCAGCCTTCTAAGTAGCTGGGATCATAGGCTTGCACCACACAGTGGGGCTGCTGTATGGATTTTGAGATGACCCACGTGGGATAAGCAGTAGGTTGTTAAACAGTTTCCCGTTGCCCCTGAGCAGGGATGGGAGCCGGGAGGGCTGGCAGTTCAGAGGCAACTTTGACCTGGTGATGGCTGCTCAGATAGGAATTTCCTCACAGCAGCCGGCTTGTAAAAGTCAGTGAATTCTCTCTTCAGGGCAATCACAGGAAACAATGCTCCTGACACTGGATTGCAGGGCTCCCTGAAAGCATGGGGGGGAGGTGTGTGTCTGAGTGGGGCCAGCAGACCGGAGGCTCTGACCTCGCTACCGCTGGTGCTGGTGGTGGTTTGTCTTGCAACATGGCAGTGAGAACTTATTAACCAGGATGTGGCTGTTGCAATGTGCCCTGGGCTGGACTTACCCCCCACTCCACCCCCACCCCCCAAAGCAACCTGCCCTACCCTGCCTGGGGCCCGGGGCTTCCTGCTGGAAGTGGGGGATGACGACTGAGGTCAGCTTTCTTGGAGTTTTCTGTGGTGTTTCAGCCCACAGGTTCCTGCAAGGGTGTGTCCTGCTATATTTCACCCTCTGTGACCTTGTGTGCCCTGTTCCTTTCCACGATGGTGGGCACTTCCTTTCTAAAACAGAGCTTGGGCAATCTTGTGGACCCCTAGGATGTGCAGGATGAGCTGGAGCCTGCCAAGCAGAAGCCGGGGCCTTAGCAGTGCAGACACGGGAACCTGAGGTGTGTCCTGTCTTTGGAGCCAGTAGCCCTGAGGTTTGGGCCTTGTCACTGCCAGTTTCCCTGTCTAATGCGTGGGAAAGTAACAGTTTCCACCTGACAGGACACGGGTCAGCTTCACACAGCACAGTTACACAGTGCCCTGTGTCCCCTGCCCAGCGTCTCCAGGGCCCCACCTTGGTGCTGACACAGGATCCTGGGCAAAGCCCTCTGCTGAGGCCTATGGCACTTTCTCCAGGATTTCCTTCCACCCTTCAGGGACACCGAGTCCACCCCAAGCTGGGCACTGAAAGTTCCGGTGGGCCTCACATGGGTGTCTTGAGCTGAGGAGGCGGCCTGCCTGGACAATCAGCATGTTCCTGCTTGTCAGAGGCCCGTTTTCCATTCCACAGGCCTGCTCTGGTCTCTTTCCAAAGTGTCATTGCATCCAGGCACTCTGCCTGCATGCCACTTTCTCCCAGCCGCAGTCCAGGGCTGTCCCCATCTATCTCCTGGTGGTGACACTCCTTCCTTCCTCCTCTTCCCCTTCTCTCTCCCTCTCTAAGGCAGGGGGGTTGTTGGCTTCCCTGCTGCTTGGGGTTGGGGAAGTCTTAGTTCTGCTGAGGCCCCTCCTTGGCTATACGAACCTGCTGCCTCCTCTCCATTCGGTTCTGTGTCTTGGGGAGGGGAGGGGAGGGGAGGGGAGGGGAGGGAGTACAGCTGGGAGCAGGTCAAACAAGGATGGGGTGAAGGTGCTGGGGCTCCAGTGTGGCCCTGTTTGAAGCTAGCCTCAGTGGTCCTCAGTGGGCTGGACCCATGGACGCACACCACACCACACACACACACACACACACACACACACACACACACACACACACACACACCTTCTACAGCCAGCCTGTCCTTGCCAGGCCTGGAGCCCTGAGCTCTTCATTGGCAGGGTGGAGATAGCCTGGCCCTGTAATCTGTGACCACAGCTATTCTGGGAAACCCTGAGGCCTGTCCTCCACCACAGACCTTTGGCATCTGCTGTGGGACCCACTCTTAGACAGCTGTGGTCTGGCCAGGAAATGGAAGGCCTTGGGCAAGGAGTGGCTTCTGGAAGGCCAGGAACCTCCAAAGAGGGCTGTGGGTCAGATGGCTGTGTTGTGGTCCCTCCAGGCTGTTCTTCCTACCCTGCCCACAGACCTAGAGGGAACTACGATCCCCCAGTTGCTTAGTGAGGCTCTAAAAGACCCCTTCACTACGTGGCCTAGAGTGACACCTCTAACCTGAAGAACTGTGAGGACACTTCTTCCCTGGTGTCGAGAGATGTCACTCTGGCATGCTGCAACCCTGCTCAGACTCCTGATGCCAGTTGCTGTATTTAGCAACAGCTTATAATTAGCGGTGCCTGCCTATCCTGGCAGTTTATTCTCTGATGAAGGTGCTGTTCTATCAAAAAGGCAGCAGGATCAGAGATCCTTCCCTGGATAGAGTCTGGAGAAGTTCAAGGGCTGGGTCCATGGGCATCCTCAAGACAGGTTTCTTGCACGAGCCCTGGTCCAAGTGGCCCCACTTATTTTAGGTACATACATACATGGCCTGGGGTGTACAGACAGGACACTTAAGGACACTGAAGACTGCAAGATAAAAACATAGAGAGTGTCCCTGTCCAGTTCTGGAAACGGGTAAAGCTACATTTATCAGGAGTCGCATCCACACCTTGGGGCATGCCCATGCTTCCAAGGGCTTTCATGGCGCCTCATGTGGCCTGGTGCCCTGCAGCCTGGCTGTGCCACCACCCATCCGTTCTGGATGCTCACAATTCAGATCTATGGGCTGGGCAGCCATCAGACTTGTGAACCCCTAGGACTCAGCAGAAGTGGCTGGTGGGGGGCAGGCTAGGGGCAGTGGTGTTGGTGGTTAGGGGCTGTGGGGGGGTTAGGGGTGGTGGGGAGGTGGCGCTGAGACAGAATGAGAAGAATTGGATAGGGCTGGATGCTCTTCCCAGAGGGTAGGCAGGCTCTTTTCCTCTTATCCCCTATACTTTCCAGTGTTGAGGGTAGGGCATGAGGGTGGGAATGACCCCAAGGACACTGCCCACCCCCTACCCAATCCCCCGGGAGGAAGAGAAGACACAGGAAGAAAAGCAGGCACACAAGTGGGTTAAATGTGTCCTAGGGGTGCTGGCCAAACCACGCCTTGACCAAAGCCAGCGCTGATCTCTCTCTCCTTGTGCCCTTCAGCATTTGAAAACAAAGCCCCGGGCTCTAGCTGGTTTGGAGGAGTGAGGAAGAGTCCCCTACAGCTGTTACATGACCTGGACCAGGTAAGTGGCTGGGATGCCCTCTTACATCCTGGATAGGAAGCCACAGTCTCCTGCATACCTCCTATCGGGCTCTGTCCAGTATGAGCCATGGGGCTTCCTGTGTAGCCTGGAAGTCCAATTTTCCTGTTCATCATCCCCCTCACCACACCCAAGACATGTGCTTGTTCTGTGGTATGTATTGCAGATACAGGGAAGTAAAACAGCCCCATGTCTGTCCCAGGGGACCAGCGAACAGCAGACGGTCATTAAGCTATGCCTGTTCCAGGAGTTCAAGTAGATGGTTGTTAAGCTCCCAAATTTTAGTAATGTGGCCTAACAGGGGAATGTTCAGAGGACACACACACACACACACACACACACACACACACACACACACGATCATCTCCAAGCAGGTGGAGAAGTGGCCCCACTGAGACCGCACCCAGCCTCCTACATGCTCTCACACACCCAACAGCACAAGCACTCCTTGGCTCAGGGTGGCGTTAGCTCCCAAGGAACCCAGCCTGCTTAAATATTGCTAAGTCAAAACGCTCCTTACGTCTGGGACCCTGGATGCACAGCCACCTGGCCACACAGGACACTGTAGATGAGGCTGACCCCCTAGTGATGGTGTGTGATGGTGTGTGATGGTGTGTGTGTGTGTGTGTGTGTGTGTAGGTGTGGGTGTGTGTGTGTGTGGGGTCAGACTCCATCCTCTCCTACAGGGAGAGATCTATACAAAGTGTCACTCAAGCCCAGGACAAAGTCTGTATTCAAAACTAGCTTCAGCTCCTTCTGAATGCCACCATCATAAAGTTTTTTTAAACCTAAATCATACAAGTATGACTGACTGAATACCACTAGAAGACCCCATACCTGGCTCAGCCCAACAAACACACAGACAGTATGTATTGGCACCTACTGTATGCAGCCATTCTTGTACCAGGCTTTTTCTTTTTGGGCCACCAACTAGTTCCCAAATCATGACATGGAGACTTACTAGTTTTGAATGCTCGGCCTAGCTTAGGCTCGTTTCTGGCTAGTTCTTTTAACTTAAATTGACCCGTTTCTCTTTATCTAGCTTTTGCACCAGGGCTTTTGACTTTTCTTTCCTTCTGCATGTCTTACTTCCACTGCTTCTTGTGTCTAGCTGGATGGCGACTGATTGGCTTCTTGCCCAGGGCATGTCCTCCTTTTCTTCTTCTTTTCTCTCGTTTCTCTTCTGTCTCCTCTCTCCTATTTATTCTCTGCCTGCCCACCCCGCCTACCCCTCTCCTGCCTAGGTATTTGCTGTTCAGCTTTTTATTAGACCAATCAGGCGCCTTAGGCAGACAAGGTGGAAAAAAATGCAACACATGTTTTCATAATTAAACACACATCCTTACATGTTAAACAAATGCAGCATAAACAAACATAACACATCTTTTTCCAGTTAAAATAATATTCCACAGCAATTCTCTTGTGCTGAGATTTAGTGGCAAACAGCTGGGCACATTCTCTTGTGCTGAGATTTAGTGGCAGACAGCTGGACTGGGGTCCTGCCCTCACAGTGCAGACAGCACAGCCGGGTAGGACACAGTCTGAACAGCATTTACACGTCCATGTTGTGCTCTGAGGGAACAGTGGGGATGACAGGGAACTACCCAAGGGGATTTTGTTAGAGATGGGGAGAAGCTGCTCCCCAAGAGAGGGGCTTGTAGTGAGACCTGAAGAGGAAAATGTGAGCACCACAGACAGAGGGAACAGCTAGGCCCACAGCCTTAGAGAGAGGAGGGCAGAGAGGTGGTCTGTGGTGAGCTTGGGAGGCAGGCAGTATTCCATTGGGCCAAAACAGGCAAGGGCAATGGGGAGCCATGGAGGATTTTAAGCAGGGGCAGCAGGGCCAGAAGTTTCCCCTGCGGGGAATGGTGGAGCTGCATAGGGGATGTCTGCTGAACCTAGCCACCCCTTGGGTTGCAGATAAGGAAGTCTTGGTTCAAAGAGAATGTCTGGCTCACTCCTGGTTGCACACTGAGCAGGTGCAGGACAGACTCCCAGAGGGTCCCAGATTCCATTAGCTCTGCAGCCTTCTTCAGAGGGACCGATGGGTCCTCACAGTCCCAGGATCCAGGGATGTTGGAGTCAAATCCTTTGAGGCCATAGGCCTTGCCTCTGGAGAAATGCCAGCAAAAGAAATGTCAGGGGACAAGGACTGATCTTGTGCCATGCACCCACCCACTTATACAAACCATAAAATAAGGCTGGGCCACAGTCATGTCCGTTTACTGATAGGGAATTGAAGCAAAGGGGCTGAGGACCTGCAGAAGTCATGGAGCTCGTAAACACTTGAGTCAGCTGGGCGACTGGGAAGCTCACTGGGAGGGAGAAGAGCTGTAGTGCAGGGCGTGGCTCCAGCTGTTGAGTTCCTCCAGCCCCACGTGTAAGAGCCAGCCTCCCCCACAAAGTGCCATGACCTCGGGCAGCTCACTTCTCCCACACCTGGGTTTTGCCATCTGCAGAGGGGACCGTATTGACTGTCACAGCATTCACAAGTCCGTAAACATCAGCAGTGTTGACAGAAAGGCCGGCAGCCCCATGGGACAGCAGTGGCAGATTGCCCTCTGTCATCCTCTGAGTGTTGACTCCTGTTAACAGATTCGCAGCCCCATGACTACATGGTAACTGCCATCCTCACAGAAGAGGATCCCAGGATGGGGGTGGGTGGTTAACGGTTTGAGTGCTCCCCCCCATGCCCTCTTGCTTTGTATCCTAAGGAAAAGTCTTTCCCACAAGCAGCTGGCCAGCTTCCCTACATCTCCTTGGTCACAGTCAGACCACATGCCTACCCTAGACTCATCCCTTTGTGATGGTGTGAGGCTGCATGGCTGGTTCTTCTGAGGCTAGGCATAGATCCCAACTCAGTTAATGAGGAGGGAGGTGAGCTAAGGAATAGATGGCTGGCCTTCTTCCACAAGGATGCCCTAGGCTGTGAGGAGGTTGAGGGCAGCCTGGCCTAAGACACTCCCGATAGCAAGAACAGGATCTTCTCAGAGCCTACAGACCCTATGGCCATGGCTGAACTTGGCATGGTGACAAAGAATGGTGTAAGTTCAGTGCAGCACAGGTCTCCTCAGCGAGGCCCTGGTCTTCCCCAGATGGGGCTGGGCCTTGTGTGGGCTTCCAGGCAAGATCAAGGATGTGCATTGTAACGAATCTTTTTCTGTCCTGCCAGGCAGCTCCCAAATAATGACACCAAGCCTCCTTATTGGTTATGAAAGCTCAGCTACTTTCTAACTAGCTCTTAAAACTTAAATTAGCCCGTTTATATTAATCTGTGTTCTATCACGTGATGTTACCTCTCTTCCATCTTGCACCTTTTTTCCTCCCCCATGTCTCCTGTGTGCCTAGATTCCTCCTCCTCTTCTCCTCTTTCCCTGGAAATCCCACCTATATCTCCTGCCTGGCTATTGGCTGTTCAGCTTTTTATTACACCAATCACAGAAATACCCCTTCACACAGTGTACAAACATCCCACCTCAGTGCATTTTAACTCTTCCAAAATGTCAGTTCCTGGAATTCAAGTTGTGTGTCTCTGCTTGTCCACCTCTCCGCTTTAGCTCTCCTTTGGAACTACCACAAGCAGGATGACTGACGTAGGACCCCCACATTACATCAGCACCCCCACATTACATCAGCGACTCCCTACCTCCTACTCCAAAGCCCATCCCAGCCTGTGGATTCTGAGGCTCTATCAGCACTTAAAGGAAAAGAAAAAGTGCCCCTCCACCCATCCTTTCTGAAACACTTTGTTTTCTTCTCTCCCTCATAAAACACAAAGGTCAATTCCCTTAATGAATCATGGACTTCTGCAGAATACCTTTAAAAGCCTCAGAAACACGTATGTGCATAGAGGCACATGCCCATATACTTCCATGCCACCAATATCCAAGCTGGGTCTCTACTATTTCTGCTTCTGCTATGGCCTCTGAGCTGGAAATATTCTGAAGGCCTTTAACTTTCTGAGAAATAACTCAGCATAAATTCACTCTTTTGAAATGGCTGATTCAGTGGTTTTCATATTTTACAAGGTTCTGTGACCTCATCACCACTGTCTAATTCCAGAACACTTGTGATCCCAAGAGAGACTATGATTATATCAGTGGTCATTCCTCTTCCTTCTCTTCTAGCCCCTGACAACCACTAATCCATTTCCTGTCTGTAGATTACCCGTTCTGATCATCCCATACAAGATAGACAAATGCTTTCCTGACAAAGCACTGCGATTACAAGTTGCTGGTGGTGGGCTGGAGAGATGGCTCGGCTTTAAGAGCGCTCACTGCCCTTGTAGAGAACTCAGGTTCCATTCCCAGCACCCACATGGTGGCTCGGTCCTATTTGTAATTCCAGTTCCAGGGGATCCAATGCCCTCTTCTGGCCACTTTGGGCACTGCATGCACGCAACACACAAATGTACATGATAGCAAAATGCCCATACACATAAAATGAAAAAACTTTGCTGGGGTAAAATAAATCAAGCTCCAAATAAATGTATCCATTCATTAATACAGAATCAGTAAATTTATTTAACCACTGCACACATAAAAGCCCACATCCTACTGCAGCTGCCAAGGGATGACCATGATTCAAGGCTAGCCAGGGCACAGCCTTCCTGTTGTCCTTGCCAGAGTTGGTGAATTGGGGGAGGACACAATGAGGCAGCAAGAATTAAACCCACAGCAGAGGACAGATGGTCTACGTGTGCCTGCGTTTATATGCTGTGCGCCCGGCCCTCGGCCATCCTTCTTTATCCAGTTTACCCAGTCCCGTAAATACTCATTCTCAGCAATCCTAGTGTACACGCAGTACCCAGCACTGGTTCTTCACATCCTCCCCCGTGTCTGCAGTTAGACTGCATTTCCTCCGATTCTAGGGCAGATTCTGACCCCAGACCACGCAGAGACGGGGGTCACTGGGGTTCCAGTTTCCAGAGGGGGAAATCCCTTGCCTGAGTCCCTGGGCCCAACCTCGGCCCAGAGCCTGCTGCACTCTGACGATTGGCCCTGCCTGCCTCCGTCCCTTGCCGCCTGCAGGGTGGTCGGCCCTCCTTGATGGCCAAGGTGCACCAGCAGCGGCGCGAGCTGCTACAGCGGGCCTGCAGCCGCCACACACGACGCCAGCGCCTGCTGCAGCCGGAGGACCTGCGGCACGTGCTGGTGGACGACGCACACGGGCTGCTGTACTGCTACGTGCCCAAGGTGGCCTGCACCAACTGGAAGCGCGTGCTGCTGGCGCTGCGCGGCCGTGGGGACCCGGGCTCAATCCCCGCGCACGAGGCGCATGCGCCTGGCCTGCTGCCCTCGCTGGCGGACTTTGCGCCGGCCGAGGTCAACCGGAGGCTGCGGGACTACCTGGCCTTTCTCTTCGTGCGCGAGCCCTTCGAGCGCCTGGCCTCGGCCTACCGCAACAAGCTGGCGCGGCCACACAGCGCGGCCTTCCAGCGGCGCTACGGCACGCGCATCGTGCGCCGCCTCCGCCCGCACGCGCAGCCCGACGCGCTGGCCCGCGGCCACGACGTGCGCTTCGCCGAGTTCCTGGCCTACCTGCTGGACCCGCGCACGCGCCGCCACGAGCCCTTCAATGAACACTGGGAGCGCGCGCACGCGCTCTGCCACCCGTGCCTAGTGCGCTATGACGTGGTGGGCAAGTTCGAGACGCTGGCGGATGACGCGGCCTTTGTGCTGGACCTGGTGGGCGAGCCGGGCCTGCGCTTCCCGGCTCCACCGCCGAGGTCAGAGAAGGACCCCACGCGTGACCAGGCCCGGCGCCTCTTCCAGGACATCAGCCCCTTCTACCAGCGCCGCCTCTTTGACCTCTATAAGATGGACTTTCTGCTCTTCAACTACTCCGCCCCCGCCTACCTGCGGCTGCAGTAGGGGCGGTGGGTGCCTTGAGAAGGACCTGTGACTGCTGTGACCAAGAGGCCACCAGCAGGTCTGGAATGGACCTGGTAGTGTGGATTGGAGAACCCTTGGCACACCTTCCTTATTGGGCCTGACTAAGATCCTGGGCACAGGCCACACTCACACCGACTGGGTTGGGCACAGCTTGCCTCAGGCGACTGTCTGGGCCTTTTGTGCCTTTGGTTTGATGCATGTCTCTTCTTCCTGATGCAGGTGGCAGGCTTCTCTCCACGACCCAGGGTTTTTTGTTTTGTTTTGTTTTGGTTTGGTTTTTTTGTTTGTTTGTTTGTTTTTTTGTTTTGGTGTTGGTGTTGGTGTTGTTTTGGTTATGAGAGGTCATTTTCGGTCATGTCTACACAGAGTCTGTCCATGGTGCTACAAGACAGAATGCCAGGGTTTGGTTCATTGTAGCCTGAGGCCCTGCCCTAGCCAGCCTCGGGAGGTCCTGTCCGCAGGCACTGCTTAGGCATCACCGTGAACTGTCAGCTGCCTTGGCAGTCACAGGATGGTAGAGCAGTGCCATTCCATCTCTACCTGGCTGGTCCACTTTTGATCTCATTGCACGATTTTGGGGTCTTCCCCTGTGTCATCGGAGGCCAGGATGTGATATGGTGGCAGTTTTTCCAGCATGACTGCTGGGGAGCTGGCCTGGTCATGTTTGTTTTTGTTTGTTTGAATAAATATGTTTTGTTACATTTTCACTTCGCGGGGGTTTCTCTGCCTCATTGGACCATTTACCTGCCAGATCTTGGGCAACTCACTGTGTCTCTGAACGCGTTTCTTCTGCTGCTGAGTGGCACAAGAATGCAGGGTGGCAGGCAGATCAGAGGAAAGTGGTCATGGAGCCTAGGTCACATCCAGAGCAGCCCATAGGTGGTGATGGTGATGGTGGTGGTGGTGGTGGTGGTGTGGTGGTGGTGGTGGTGGTGGTGATGGTGGTGGTGATGGTAATGGTGGTCACAAGAGGGCTGCTGGAATTATAGAGCCGCCAAGAATAACCCAGGGGAGCAGAAATGGTAGAGGAGACAAGGGGTGGTAGAGAGAGGACCAAGAGCTATGGCTGAAGAAAAATGCCTGGGAAGCTATGAGGGTGGAGTCACTTACTGTAAGGAGGAGCAAAGGATTCTGACATCCAGTACCTGTGAAGAAGCTGTGAGGCGGCAGGCATTGCCTGCAGCCATCTGCTGCTGGTGCCAGAGCTGAGGGTTACAGCAACCGCCTAGTGATGGGCTGCTGGTTCAAGCTCAGGGAAATGGTCCCCCAGCCTGAGCACCTGGAGTCCGGAGTCTCTGACTTCTACGGCCTGGAGCAACACGCCCCTGGCTCTCAGGGTTTAAGCTGCAGCCTCTGGCTGTGCCAGTCCAGCCCCTGGGCCTCAGGCACTCAGGGTTGGGACTGCCAGCACTGCAGAGTGTCTCTCCTCATCCACACAGAGTTCTATCTAGTGAAGAAGGACCTCAGGCAGCTGACTGAGAGCAGGCCAAGTCAAACCCCAATCTGTGGGGCGCAGAGGGGTCCTGAGATCTGCCTGCTCGGGTCCCTCACCCTTGGCCTTTGTTTGTGCTGGGTTCTCCCTCACAGGAACTTGCCTGAGGCCTTCAGAGCACCTGCCTGTGTGAGCAGCCACAGGCCTGCGCAGGACCCTTGCCTCCATGGATCTTGAAAGACGCTGCCGCTGCTCCTGGCTCTGTGAATCCATGCCCCAAGCCTGCCCTTCTCCCCACTGGAGGACTGTGGAGAGCCCAGGGCCTGGTGTCTTTCCCAGAAACCCAAGACCAAAGCTCTGCCCCTCTAGCCAAAGTGTGAAGTGAGAGGCTGGGTCCTATGGTCACACCAGTCATCACCCACCCTCTCTTCTAGGTACATCCTGGCCCTCACACTGTAACAGTTCACTGAGTTCTCAGCTGTTTCGCGCCTGTTTCCGTATCACTGGCCTTGGTTCCCAAGCTCAACTCAGCTTCCACAGAGCCCCTGATGGAACCTGTTTGCTGAAGCTGACATCCAACTATAATGCCACATTCCCAGGTGTGTCACATCCAGATGCTTCTAGGACCTGGACTGAACACCCTGTCTGTGCTTATACATGTTGATGATGGTGACAAACCCATGCCCTGTTATGAGACACTGATTATGCTCCCTCTAGATGTCCCCTCATATGCCAACATGTCCCCTTGCAGGCAACACACACACACACACACACACAGACACACACAGACACACACACACACACACACACACACACCAATTTTTAATATACACAAGATAGCTTCTCAGATACTTCTATGCTTTAAAAATATTTCTATACCTTATATACCATTCCAGATCAATGAATGCATGGTTGCTCTTTTCTTTTAATGGCTACCTGAGATTGTAGGTGTGGCTGTGAGCATCAGCAGTGACTACTAACAGGTGTTTAGTTGGCTCCCCAACCTTGCTATTTCTAACTACTAAAATGATGATCATTATTGTCCCAGTACCTTGGCTTACATGTGCATGTATCTGTATAAAATTCTTTAGTGTCCTAAATCTTACTCCAAGGCCTCATGATTAAATATTATACCCATTTTAAAAATGAGAAACTAGAGCCGGGCGGTGGTGGCGCACGCCTTTAATCCCAGCACTCGGGAGGCAGAGCCAGGCGGATCTCTGTGAGTTCGAGGCCAGCCTGGGCTACCAAGTGAGTCCCAGGAAAGGCGCAAAGCTACACAGAGAAACCCTGTCTCGAAAAACAAAAAAAACAAAAAAAACAAAAAAAACAAAAAAAAAAAAAAAGAGAAACTAGAGGCAAGTTGACCAGTCTGAGCAGAAATGGGATTTGAACCTGTGAAGTTTATTGGTGCTGCATGGTCTTTGGTGCGGGGGATGGACCACTCCTGGTTTTTGGTGGCCTACAAGGCTGCTCCCCTTTACAAATGTCTCTGTGGCAGCAGCTTGGAGCAGAGAGCAGGTGGCTGAGAAAGGAGCCATGGAGAGTCGATGTTCTAGGGAAAGCTCTCGATTGGCCCCGAAGTCTCACTCGTGTAGGGCTGGTTAGCATCGGCCTTTGGAGGAGGCAGCTTGTCAAGGTCTTGTCTAGGGAAACGGAGGCTCAGCAATTTAAGTTCCCAGAGGTTACATAGTGGAGGCTGTGGAGGCTGTGAGGAGAAGCTGAATGGTGATGTCAATTCCGGAGCTCCAGCCCTAGAGAAGCCACACAGAACCACCTGACTCAGGGAACCCTGCAGGTTCCAAGCAGCCAGGGAAGACAGGGGTCATATCTGGGAAGACTCTTGAAGGATGTCTCCAGTCAGGCCTGTCCCAGCCCCATACACAGCCTCTGTAACCAATGGCTACCAGAGAGGCACAGGAAGCGGCCCACACACTCCTCCTGCCATCTGCTTGTCCAGCCTCGGAAATCCAAATTAGACACAGCAGATTTCAAATGCTTCTTGGGCCTCAGGGTATCTCCTAGTCCTACCCATCCGCTGGGTGAGCTATGCTGGTTGATAGGCTCAGCTAAGTCACGCTCATTTTTCTTCTGCGGTTACCACCACCTGAGACTACCTCCTAGCTCCCGACCGGAGACTGTCCTCAATCTGAGACTGGCCCGTGACTGGCTCCCCTTTTCCCTCCTGGCTGAGGCTGCCTTCACAGTCCACTAGGTGGATCCTTTCTCTCTTTCCCTTTATGATACCTGCACTGGGCTTCTCCTTCAAGGTTCCTGTTACTCTTTCACCTTGATCCTCCTCCTTTATGCCCGGGGCCCCACAACTGGCCTCCCAGCAAGAAGTAGGCAAGGGTTCAGAGCTAGAGGACCTCATGGGGCTGGGGTTTCTCCACTTGCATCCTGCTCATCTCTTCTAATATGGTCTATTTCCTAACTCCCAAGCCCTGGCTGCTCCTCCCGTTGGGGGAAGAACTAATTTTTCACAGTGGCTGGTCTGAGGCATTAAGCTGGGGCTGGAGTGTCAGGATATACCCTTTGCTACTTATCCCTGAAGTCCCTCAGGATGGAGCAGCCTGTCCACCATGCTTGTGTGCAGGCAACACTTGCAGCCTGGGGGAGCCTCTTGCTTCCTGCACCTCTTTTTAGGGTGGAGCACTGTCGTTCCGTGTCTGCTGACTCTCTGAGAGGACCTGCCTACAGGTGACTGAGATTTCCGCATATGGGGTGGGGGGTGATGTCAATGAGACATTTGCCTGTGTGTGGCCATTGAGGGCAGCCAAGTATGGGAACTTACCCTGGGGGAGGAATGGACCGTGTGGGCACCAGCTTCTTCTGTAAGGGCAGCTGGTCCTTCAGTGAGTTGCTCTTGGTCTTCCAAGACTGTAGGTAAGCTGTGCTGGGCTCCGTCAACCAAGACAACCTAGAAGGGCCCTTGAGAGGTTAAGTGTCTGCCGCCAGCCACCTACAGGCATTCACACCTGACCTTCCTATGTGTCTGGCCTCATACTTGGTGCTTTACAAAACCTCTGTTCTACCCTTTGGCTTACCTGGCCTGGGGCAGCAGGTGAAGGAGGGAGAGCTAGATTGGTGGCCACAGCACACTAAGGTTCCTAAGGGACCCCATGGCTTAGAGTCTCTCCTCCTAGCTCCAAGATCCTCAGAACACCCGTGTTCTGGGGACCTGGGAACAATGTGGGGGTTGTAACGGGGTTCAGCCCTCGGTGTCTAGGTATCTTGTACCTGAAAGGGAACTTCTTGATGAATCTCTCCTGGCTCTTCATTTTACGTTTCTTATACCGACGGGGCTTCTTCGGGCCTCTCGATTCCATCACAGAGGATGTCAGGCTGTGTCCCCCTCAGCCATGGCTAGGAAAGAAGAGGAGGCTGCCAGGGCAGAGGCAAGAGCAGGCGTCCACTTGACCTCCCCACGGACGGAGAACACCGTTATTGCCTCATTTCTCATGGGAAGGGAAGAAAGATCGACAGCAGGTGAACTGCTGTGCTTGCGTCCACCCAAGAACACCAACCAGGAGTGTTGGGCTTCCAGAATAGCTCAGACAACCCTGAATGAGCAAGGTGGCAGGAGTCCCTCCCAGCCATCTGCCATCCATCTGAAGGATGGCCCGGTCACTGCTGCTTCCCTCTGGGGCAGGGGCCCCTGCAGAGTCCAGGGAACCGTTTGACTCCATGACACCCCCTTCAAGGCATCTCTACTGCCATCTCACAGCAGTAACTGTAATTTCACTAACGGCCATGGGGCCTTCCACACAGGCTACTGGAGCTCACCAAGGCAGCCCAGCTTAAATCTTGAGTGTGACAAGGATTAGGACTTGGATCACAAAGCCCCCAAGCTGCTCTTTCCAAGGAAGTTGCAAGTGGGAGAGCTGCTGGGGCCCCACGGCTGGCTTCTGCTGTCACACTCAGAAGCCTTGGTCAGATGGGAGGCCCAGGTCCAGGGTGTGCTGGGAGCAAGCCAACCAGCAGAGCTGCATGTTGAGACACAGGCTTAAGTGACACCACAGAGGTTGATGCTGGCCATGGTTCTGGGTGCCAGGCTACTAAGGGAGCCATAACCCCATGGCTTAGGGTCAACAGGCTGCACAGGCCCATTGCAAGGTCAGAAGCCTCTGAGGTCACAATCAGTGACAGGGTAGCTGCTGACATATCTCACAGCAGCTGAGGGCAGGTATACCAGCACGGCACAGGAGATCTGCTGGGGCACCTTATCTTGCAGGGAGGGAGGGAGAGAGAGACAGACAGAGACAGAGAGAGACAGAGAGACAGAGAGAGAGACAGAGAGAGAGACACAGAGAGAGACACAGAGAGAGAGACAGAGAGTAGAAAGGAACTGAAGAGGAGCCAGGCAGCAAGATGAATGAGTGGTCTGGAATTTGGGCCGTACTGTCAGGAGATGCTCAAGAGTCTGGAAAGCCAAGAGGGCTGTTTCTGGTGACCCAGCCAGGGTTGTTCAGGAGCTTGAATTCCCAGCAGGCTGCTCAAATCCTCAAGCCTAGATTTAGGCTTTCTCCCTTTTCTCCTCTAGGCCAGAAGATCCTCCCAGCTTCTAGGACAAGTGTCTTGAAGGGAGCAGCAGGAAAGTCAGGTGAGACTCTGAGAGTTTGAACAGAAGACACTGGTTCTTCACTGGGACCACCTTACAGTGGTTGGGGTTGGCAAAGCCTGGACTCGAAGTGGGGAGAACCAGATGAGAACATGTCTGTGGTGGTTCAGACTCTCCCCAAAGGCTCATGTGCCTCAGGTGTGGTCCCCAGATGGTGGATCCAGTCATGAGAGGTGATTAGACCATGAGAGCTCTGAAGTAATTGAAGGGTCAACCCACTGATGAATTCATGATTTGATGGTACCATTAGGGATAGTGGAGGCAGAAGATGGGTCTTGTTGGAGGAAATCGGTCACTTGGGGTGACATTCATGCTGGATGGTTCACAGCAATAGTAACATAACTAAGGCAGAATTTGGTACTAGGAATGGGGTATTGCTCCCATGTGTTTTGGGGAGGACCGTGGAAGGACTTTGGAACTTTGGACTAGAAAACTGTTGAGTGTTGACATCTCAAGTGGGCTGTTCTGTAGAGGCTTGGGAAATAAGAATGTTGGGAGCAGTGCAGATGATGGAGGCCTGGCATGAAGTTTCAGAAGGAAGTAAACACTCTATAGGGTCATATGTGTGAAGAACCTGCAGTGCCTGGGTAGCTGGGGCTGACTTAACAAGAGATTGGCACTATTGAAGTGAAACCTTTGCTTTACTAGGACAATTGATGCTGTCAGCTGGAGCTGAGAAATTAGCAGTGATTAAGAAAAGACCAGTATCACCGAGTTGAAATCTTCTGGGAAGTGTCTCCTAAGAGTCAGCACACAGAATCTGTGTTCCAGAAGTAGCCAAGGTTGTCCCTTGTGCTGGCAGCCGAACTTGGTAGTGTAAGAGTCACCCAGGTGGTACTGGTTTTAAAGGCATGAGGGGTCATGGAGAGCAGCTGTGGCTTGGCACTATGAAGAGAGCCTAGGAGAGGCTATTGGTGAAACTGTAGCCCCATTGCAGTAGAAGACCGCAGCATTCTGGTGTAGCTAGAGTTTTCCTGCCTTGCCCACAGTCAGGACAAATCTTTGTCACCCGCCAGTCCCACAGCCGCTCAGACCCAACCAAGTAAACACAGAGACTTATATTGCTTACATACTGTATGGCCGTGGCAGGCTTCTTGCTAACTGTTCTTATAGCTTAATTTAATTAAATTTAATTAATTAATTGAATTGAATTAATCCATTTCCATGCCTTTGTGCCATGTCATTTGTACTAAAAGTGTAAAATTAACAGAGCCAGTCATGCACCAAAGCCTCTATGACCAGGAGCCAAAATAAAGATGGTCTCCCCCGTCTTTGTCTCTTTTTGGTCATAATGACCCAAAACTGACTAATGTGTCTCCATCTGCCTGACTTGCTGTGTGTCTCTGGGCTAATGAAGTCCTTGATTTTGTTTCCTCACTATTAAAAATGACAGCCTATCTGCCATGTGTCTGTGGAGAACAAAGATGAGATCTGTCTAGGGGTCACTATGTGGCATTGACCCGATGTGACACTTGTCAAGGGGGTGTGATGGTTTTGATAAGAATGGCTCTCATAGGCTCACATTTTTGAATGATTAGTCACAAGGAATTGGCACTATTTGAAAGTATTAGAAGGATTAGGTGTGACCTGGTTGGAGGAAGTACGTTCCTTGGGGTGGGCTTTGAGGTTTCAAAAGCTCATGCCAGGACCAGGCTTGCACTCTCTGAGAACAAAAACAAATGGGACCTCGTGAAAATGAAAAGCTTTTGTATGGCGAAGGACACCATCATTAGGACAAAGTGGTGGGCCATTCACTACAGAATGGTGAAAGATATTTACAAATGTATGCATCTGATAGAGGGCTAATATCTAAAATTTGTAAAGAATTGAAGACAACACCAAGAAAATAAATAACCTAATTAAAATGGCATACAGAACTAAATGGAGAATTGTGAAAACATGGAACACAAATTGCTGAGTAACACTTAAGAAATGTTCAACATTCTTGGTCATTCGGGAATTGCAAATTAGATCTACTTTGAGATTTTATCTTATACCAGTCAAAATGGCTAAGATCAGTTTTGCTCATGCTGGCAAAATGTTGGGGTAAAAGGCATACTCATCCATTTCCATTGGGAGTGCAAACTTGTACAGCCACTGTAGAAATCAGTGTGATCGTTCCTCAGGAAGCTGGGAATGGATATACCTCAAGATCCAGCTATACCACTCTTAAGCATATATCCAAAGGACTCTACATCCTACTACAGAGACACTTGCTCATCCACGTTCATTACTGCTTTATTCCTAATAGCCAGAAATTTGAAACAACCCAGATGTCCATAAATAGATGAATAAATAAAGAAAATGTGGTACAATGGAATATTGCTCAGCTGTTAAATAAAAGAAATCATGAAAATTTCAGGTAAATGGATGGAGCTAGAAATCATCCCGAGTGAGATAGGTAACCCAGACCCCAAAAGACAACCATGGTATGTATTTCTTTATATGTGGATGTTAGCTTTTAAGCCTTTGATAGGAATGCTACTATTTGCATAACCACAGAGGTTGGGTATGCAGTAAGGGACTGGGTGAGGAGATCTCCCAAGGAAGGGGAAAAAGAATATATAGTTATGGAGAGATGGGAGGGGGACTGGAATGGGAGAATTAAACAGGAGGGAAGAAGTGGGTAAGGGAGGGAATATGGTGAGGGACCCAGCTAACAGGGCCATTGGAGAGGTCATATGGAGACCTACTGCAGTGGAAGCTTCTTTATATATATGAAAGAAATCTTAATGGAATCACCAAATAATGGGGGAGACAAAGCCCCAAATGGACATCTTCACCACCGAATGAAACCTCCAGGGCCAGAAATGTGTTACAGCTAATTGAGTTGTTATGCAACAAACAACTCAGGCTGTTGCTTGTTGTTTGATTGCTGCTTGTTTGCTTGATTGCCAAGCCTATTGGTTGCTCTCTACAAACTGCTAGTACAGCCCTATTGCTGCAGACAACACCCATGTATCTCATTGAACCTGGAGAAGTTGAACTGGTGCCTACCTAGAGCCTTCACCCCTTTGGACTAGTGTTCATGGTACTGGAAGGTAGTCCATGTGCTTCCAAGGAGAAAGCCAAACGTCAGTCCAGTTACTGAAAGGGAAAAATCAGTAGCCATCTTGAGAGATGATTCTCTCTCCCCTCCTCCAAAGGTATTTGCTGACCAGCATCTTTAGAAGTGACCAGAAGTTGAACTTATAAGGCTGGGACAATAAATCTATGTATCCTGGACTTGGCAAAACAAGATATGAGGAGTAATGGACTCAACTGACCAGAAGTTGAACTCAGAGGACAGTAGGACTGGGACAATAAATCTGAATGTGTATCTCCTGGGTTCAACAAAAGCGGACATGAGTAAAAATTTATGTCTCTGTAGATACCCTGAATCCTGTTAGCCAACAGAAACCTCATGCTTACACTTCAGCCAGTAACTTCAAAGAACTATCTCACCCCTAGCCCCCTCGTCCAATCCTAAGCTGCATGTAAACCTTTCCTATATAAACCCCTTAAAGTGAGTGCTCGGGGCCGTTTTCCTCCACCTGCTGTGCAGGATGTTGGACGCGGACCAAGCTTGCTTTTTTGTATTAAAAACCTCTGTGTGCTTGCATCGGGTATTGGCTCTGTGGTGGTCTTGCTTGGGGGTCTTGCGACCTGGGCCCAACACTACAAACCCTGCACTCTACAGTGGTGACCTGCCTGCATGATACGCTGGGGCAAAATGGCACAAAAGCCGTGGGGGTCACCAGCCACACTATCTGACTGCATTAAAGGCCCCCTCTGTGAGATGGAACCCACGCCTGACACTGCTCAGGTGGTCAAGATTCTGAGACTACATAGGCCATAGACATAGAGGAAAACCAAACACTACTGTCCCCCTAAAGGAGCGTAGCAATAGAATGACTCCTGCTGACATTCTGTTATGTCCATGATCAGTGCGTCACTCAGCCACCATCACAGACACTTCCTCCTGCAGTAGATGGGAACAAAAACTGAGACTCAGAACTGGAAAATGTGCTGAGAGTGAGAAACCTCGAATCACTTCATTCTAAATGGAATGTCCTTCTCAAACCTCTCCCCTCGGGGCTCAGGGAGCTGTGCAGAAGAGGAAGTGGAAGGACCCTAAGAGTCAGTAGGGATGGAAGACACCAAGCAAACAGCGTCTTCCAGACACAGCAGGACTGATGCACACATGAACTCACAGAGGCTGGGGCAGCATGCACAGGTTTGCACAGGTACAAGCCAGATGGGCGCCTCAGTGCTGAGAGGGGAAGCAGAACCGAACCCTCATCCCTACCGAGAAGCTATCGCTGCTGACACCTGCTCACAAAGGAAAAATTAGTTTTCTCCAATGGCGTTTCACTGGGTAGACAAACCACACTTGAGGCCCCATGCCCATCAGCAGATGGCCAACACGAAACAAACTCAATTCAATGGTACTTTGGGAGATTTTTTTTTTTTTTTTGGTCTTATAATGCTTTGGGTGGTTTTTTTTTGTTTTTTGTTTTTTGTTTTTTAACCTTACTGGTATTTTGTTGTGGAATATTATTTTAACAAGGTAAAGATGTGTTACATTTGTTTATGCTGCACAATATTACTTTAACTGTGTAAAGCTGTATTACTTTTGTTTATGCCATAGTTATTTAATTATGTAAAGATGTGTTGCTGTTTCACCTTGCCTGCCTAAGGCACCTGATTGGTCTAATAAAAAGCTGAATAACAATAGCTAGGTAGGAACATGATAAACAGGGTTGCCAGGCAGAGAGAATAAATAGGAGGAGAAGTCTAGGCTCAAGAAGAATGGAAGGAACGAGAGAGAAGAAGGAGATGCCCAGGGCAAGAAACCAGGCACACACCAGCCAGCAGACATAGAGAAGCCGTGAAAGTAAGATATACAGAAGGAAGAAAGGTAATAAGACCCAAGAAAAAGGTAGAGAAAGAGAAACAGGTTAACTTAAAATAAAAGAGCTAGCCAGAAACTGCCTAAGCTAGGCTGAGCATTCAAAACTAGTAAGTCTCTGTGTCATGATTTGAGAGCTGATTTGTGGCCTAAAAGAAAAAAGCCTGGTACAGTCTTTTCTTATATATTATGGTTTCGATTTTGTGATTTTATGTGTGTGTTTATATGTTTCTCATGCTTTTTCCTTTTTAATTTTTAGTTTCTTTGTCTTTGTTTTGTTTTATTGTGGTTCATTGTTTTCCCTGTTTGTTTTCCAAAGATAGAAAAAAGATGAGTTGGATGGGGGTGGGGGATGGGAAGGGTATGAGAACACATGAGGGAGCAGAAGCTGTGATCAGAATATAATGTATGAAAAATTATTTTCAATAAAAACATAAAACATAGGAGGGAAAGATTAATAAAACCACACAGACACCAACAACACATACAAATAAACAACAAAGCCCCCAAAGCTCTGAGCTTGTACCTAGGGCTCACTGTGTGAGGAGTTAGCAGGGAATAGGCAGTTAAGGAAGAGGTCACAGGGAAGGAGATAAACTTCTCACACAGTGCTTGGACTATAAAGAGAGACAATACTCCCACTTGGGAGCTGGGATTGTCTCTTAGAGTCAAGGACCATCCTGGCCAAGGAGATGTAGTGATGGGAGAGGGAAGGAGGTAGCAGAGAAAAAAAAAACAGGGATCCAAAGAGGGGAAGTCTAGGGCCCTACAAATGACCAACCCAGAGTCCACTAGACAGTCCACCAACCCTGGAGACTCCACCCTTCTCGACAGAGAACATTCTGCTCTTTGCTCTTGCCTCAGTAAACCGCTCTTCGAATTTTCTAAGTCTCTGGGTGTCTGGTTCTTTCTTTGCCTCAGGGAAAACCTGGACTCCTGGGCAGCTGCTCTGTGGCACCGACACCCCCTGTTACAGCTGGACTTGAGCTGCCCCACTGTGTGCTCCACCAGCTATGTTGACTTGGGGACCCCTCGTTAATACTCCTAGGTCTTGTCTTAGGAGCTTCTCAAAGTCCCCTGAGAGACAGGAGGCCACTAATCTCTGGCCAGAGCAAGGGTGAAGAGCCAGCAGCCAGAGTTCTGGGAGTGGACAGGGGAAGAGGGCTGTGGATTCACCAAGCAGCTGTTGATTTAAAGATGGGCTGGGAAGTACTGAAGCCTCCTTCCTGCCTAGGGACCACCAGTCAAGAGACTCTTGGCCTTACCCACTTTAAAAAACAGGACCTCAAAGCCACTGGGGCTCTGGGCTCTGCAGAGAGGAGAGTGGTCTTCAGTGTTGAAGGGGTACACACCTCAGTGGCCTGGGGGGGCTCTGCTCACTTCCCCTCCGGAGGGCTGGGGATGTTTGCAGCTTAACCCATCATTCCAGCCTGAATTTGTTTTTAACACATTGGCTTATTTGCCATGTACCTAATTTTCCCCAAAATCTCACAGAAATTAAAAGTAAAGAATACCTAAGCAAATGGGGCGATACCTGTGAGCAGCAGGACCACTAAAACGTTCTCCAGACTTGATCCAACCCCTATATGCTATGCAGGAGGTAGCCTCAGTCAGGCTGGTGATTCCAGACTTCCCTGACAGCATTCAGCTGAAATCTCTGTTGATTTCCAAGAAACTTGGTGCATCTGCATGGCTTAGGAGTCTATCAGTGGGCTTCCCAACAAATAGGATTTCAACTTGAAGTTGAGACTATAACTTGGTCATTTAACACTAACTACAGAACACAAATTTGTGCTCTTAGGCCTGTGTGTGTGCTTATGTGGACTGCAGAGTTTTCTGGCATAGGAATGGCTTGTATGTGACCTTGGTCACACACATAAGGCTTCTTACCTTCCTCCTCAGTCCCCTGTCAAGTTAGATGAAGGCCATTAGAAAGTCAGATGCTGTTTCCTGTGGGCAGGGGTGGGAGTGGGGGCAGATGTGGGATCAAGTAGACCTCTAGCCAACTTGTTCTGGAATCCCGAGCACTGTGCCTGCCTACTCCAGCATCCTTACTTCCCACTGGAAAGATGAGACCATCTAGCACCTCACTCAGAGGTATTCGTCTGGCGGCCAGGTTTGCCCTCAGGCTCCACCTGTGAGATTGTGTACAACAGGTAGTGTGGGATGGAGTATGGCAGCTCTGTGTCCTGCTGTGTGGAGCAGCTGGAAGCAAGACAAAGGTGCCTCCCATTTCAACTCCCATCCATGGCCTGAGCCCCTTGAGCAGGAGGCATGCCCAAGGCCATCCTACAATAGGGTAGCCGAGAAATCACTCATGTGGAGCACTGGAGCCAGGACTTTTGAGATGCGTCTGAATGCGGTGGTCATGCATGGCCTCTCTGGCACTGGTCAACTGACTATGGACTCCTGGTCACCTTTGGTGAAAGATTCTTATCACACTCCTGTCTCCAAGGTCTTCCTCTGAATAGTATCTGTTCCAGGCAGGTCACCTTCTGGTCTGGGCCCTTCCCTTCCCACCTTCAGGTGTCCAGGGTTAGGCCTGGGACCCTGGTCATGTGACTTCCTCAGGGCTCTGACCTGGGTGCTGCCTGCACATCTGCTCTCCAGTTTCCAACTCTGTAAGGCCAGCCTTCCTCTGCCTTCGTAGGACTGGGCCCCCAGCTACATTCTTGAATCTCCCAAGCCATTTAGCACCTAATATCTGCCAAAATCTTGGCCCCTCAAGTCCAGACAGCACCTGGGGCTGGTGTGGCTAAAAGGTTGGTCTGTGTTGTTCTTGCTTTATGGAGGTGCTATGTCCTGGAGGAACAGACAGCTTGTAGAGGGGGAGAGGTACAACACATCCCAGATACACGGAGGACCTACAGGCGAGTCCACCTCTCTGTGTTTTAGTTCTCTGATTTTAAATGCAGATGAAGAAGACTCTATCTCTAGTAGTTGTGAGGGTTAAATCATAATGTAGACACACTGATCCTGCTACCTGGATGCTACATCAGTCATGATGAAATGCCCTGGGGATCAGTACTCAGACACTGGACTCTATAAAGGTTTTGGGGGAGGAGGGAGCTCTCAGTTGTAGCCACTAGTGTGGAGTACTTGATAATGGCCAGAGCTCTGGAGTTGCTCATCATGGATATAAAGTCTCGGTTACATGACGGACCTTTTGCAGCCTGCCAAAGCCCCCATTACTCATCAGTCAGCAGGTGAGTTCTGTCTGACTTTGTGTATCCTCACCAGAGGACACTCCGCAAGAAGCTGTGTGCCTGAACTTCAGAACAGGTGTCTGTAAGCGAGTGAGTGTGGCTGTTGTTACTGTAGACAAGCGTGTGATGAGCAGCTATCAGTTACCGTGATGACAGAGTTGCTCTCTGGCATTGACTGAGCATAAAAACTGTATTTCCTCACCTTATGCCTGTCAGAATGACTAAGATCAAAAACACTGAAGACACTTTTTGCTGGAGAGGATGTGGAACTAGGGGAACTCTCCTTCACTGCTGGTGGGAATGCAAGCTTGTACAACCACTTTGGAAATCAATATGGCACTTTCTTAGAAAATTGGGAATCAATCTCCCCCAAGATCCAGCTATACCCAAGAAATGCTCAATCATACCACAAGAGCTCAACTATGTTCATATCAGCATTGTTTGTAATAGCCAAAACCTGGAAACAACCCAGATGCCCTTCAACTGAAGAATGGATAAATAAAATGTGGCACATATACACAATGGAATACTACTCAGCAGAGAAAAACAATGACATCATGAGGTTTGCAGGCAAATGGATGGATCTAGAAAAAATCATCCTGAGTGAGGTAACCCAGACTCAGAAAGACAAATATGGTATATACTCACTCATAGGAGGATGCTAGAGGTGGAACAAGGATGACTAGACTGCTGTTCACATCACCAGGAAGGCTACCTGGAAAACAGGACCCCCAAGAAAGACACGAGGATCGCCCAATGACGGAGAAATGGCTGAGATCTACATGAACAACCTGGACATGAGTGGGAGTAATGAAGGGCGAGGGTCAAGGGAAAGAGAGCCTGTGGGAGAAGGAGATCCCAGCTGGATCAAGAACAGAGAGGGAGAACAAGGAATAGGAGACCATGGTAAATGAAGACCACATGAGAAAAGGAAGAAACAAAGTGCTAGAGAGGCCCACAGAAATCCACAAAGATACCCCCACAATAGACTGCTGGCAATGGTCGAAAGACAGGCAGAACTGACCTACTCTGGTGATGGGATGGCCAAACACCCTAATAGTCATTCCAGAAACCCCATCCAAGGACTGAGGAATCTGGATGCAGAGATCCACAGCTAGGCCCCGGGTAGAGCTCCGGGAGTCCAATTAGTGAGAAAGAGAAGGGTTTATATGAGCGAGAATTGTTGAAACCAAGGTTGGATAAAGCACAGGGACAAATAGCCAAACAAATGGAAACACATGAACTATGAACCAAAGGCTGAGGGGCCCCCAACTGGATCAGGCCCTCTGAATAGATCTCTGAAGTATTCAAAGGCCATCTGGCCAAACATCCTAATTGTCATGCTAGAAACCCCATCCAATGACTGAGAGAACCGGATGCAGAGATCCATGGTCAGGCCCCAGGTGGAGCTCCAGGAGTCCAATTGGTGAGAAAGAGGGGGGTTTGTATGAGCGAGAATTGTTGAGACCAAGGTTGGAAAAAGCACAGGGACAAATATACAAATTAAAGGAAACACATGAACTATGAACCAATAGCTGAGGAGCCCCCAACTGGATCAGGCCCTCCGGATAAATAAGACAGTTGATTTGCTTGATCTGCTTGGGAGGCATCTAGACAGTGGGATTGGGTCCTGTCCTCAGTGCATGAACTGGCAGTTTGGAACCTGGGGCTTATACAGGGACACTTGGCTCAGTAGGAGGAGGGGACTGGACCTGCCTGGACTGAATCTACCAGGTTGAACTCCATCCTCGGGGGAGTCTTTGCCCTGGAGGAGATGGGAATGGGGGGTGGACTGGGGGGAAAGGTGGAGGTGGGGGTGGGAGGGGAGAACAAGGGAATCCGTGGCTGATATGTAAAATTAAATTTAATAAATAAATTTAAAAAATGAAAAAAAACCTGTATTTCCTATCATTCTTTACAGGCTGAAGTAGCCATGATGGTTCTTGTCCTTGGAAACTTGTGGAAGTCACCACAAGTTTGGGTCACTCTTCTTCCCATGCCCTTCTCTCAAGTAAGATTTTGGAATGGAAATAGGAAGACTGTGGTCCATGATGGCCTGGTGAGCACCATGACAGCCTATATTGTGCACCTTGGGGCTTTTTCCAAGGGCAAGGAAAATCTCTCAGTCTTGGTTTGTTTTTCCTAGTGAAAGGACACCAAGCATTCCATTTCCTCATTACCCTCCATTTCATTCTTAGTCCAAAGAATGTAAAAACTCTAGGCCAGAGGACTAGCATTCCAGATCACTAATTCCCTTCAGAGGCTGGGGTAGAGGCACCACACCTGCCTAGCCATCTCCCGAGCCCTGTCCAGGCTGCTCTAACTCCTCAGAAGAGAGTCTCTCCTCCAGGTGCCAGGGCCCAAGCCCAGGATCCCCAGGCTCCTGTTGCTCTCTTGAGCCCTGTCCAGGCTGCTCTAACTCCTCAGAAGTTTCATCTTCAGGTGCCAATGCCCAAGCCCAGGATCCCCAGACTCCCCAGACTCCTGTGGCTCTCCTGAGCACTGTCTCTAGATCTGGCAAATGCTTCTCAGGATCTCCAAGCTGCTCTGATTTGCTGGGGGCAGCTGGACATGGAGCAGGCATTGCACTTCCCATCTACGAAGCAGAGCTGGACAACTAAGAGAGACCCAAAGAACTCAGGCAGGGAAAGTCAAGGTCGGGATGGTGACATTGCCTTCAAATGAACCAAGACCAGGATGACGTGTCCAAGGGGAGGGGCATGGCAGAGCTGGGCATTGATGCCAAGTCCATTCAAGCAGTGTTGGGTGCGGGCATGGAAAAAGCAGGAGGGACTGGAGTTCCAAATCCTTCTGACCAGAGAGAGAAAGTGCTAAGATCAACCAGAACATGCAGCTCAAGAAGGGAGAGGACTGACGTCTCTTAGTGTCCATCGCCTTGGGGACATCTTGTGACAGGTGCGCAATTGGGTAACAAACCTGTGTAAAGTGAGTAACTGTTTCAGTCCACTCAAATTCGTTTATCTTGTACTAGATTCGAGTGAGAATAAGTTCCACACATTTAATTGTAAACCAGCACACTCAGTGTGATCTTTGCTATTTTTCTTTTCCTTCCTCCCTCCCCCCTGCCCTCTTGCCTCCCTCCTACCCTCACCCTCATCTTTTCATTCTCATCTTCTCTTCCTCCCGTATCATGTCTATACACATGTCTAGAATGATACTGCTTAATACAAATTTGGGGGTTGAGGTCGAAATAATTTCTTTTCCTGCTTCAATTTTACAGTGGAGCTTGAATTATTTTTTAATTTTAATTTTTTATAAATACTTTTTATAAGATCTTTTTTCTTTTTTATTAGTTCTTTGAGAATTTCTTACAATTTATTTTGATCATATTCACCTCCCTCCCCTTACTCCTCCCAGATCCAGCCCCTCCCCTTCTCACCCAACCACATGTCCTCTTTTTTTAAAATAAATTTTTTTATTAAAAATTATTTTATGTGTATGGATTTTTTGCTTGCATGCTTGTCTGTGCACTACATATGTATCTGGTACCCAAACTGTCCCCACGGAACTGGAATTACAGTTTGGAGTCACTGTGTGAGTGCTGAGAATCGAACCTGGGTCCTCAGGAATAGCAGTCAGTTCTCTTAACCACCGAACTATCTCTCCTGTCCCTTTCTCTTTTGTTTTTAAAGCCATCAAGCAGAATCTGTGCTGCACAAACACTCTTAGACGTCTTCCACTGGTTGACCTACCTGGAGCTGCAGCCTTAAAGAAAACCGGCTTTTCTTCTTCTGGCAACTATCAGTTACCAAGCTCCTTAGCTAGTGCTGAGGCTCCATGCCCATCTTCCCTCTCCATACTAGGATTTTGTCTAGTTTGAGCTTGTAAGGCCTTGTGCATGTTGTCCCAACTGCTGGGAGTTTGTGTTTCAGCCACTCTACAGCATAGGGAAAACCTTTAGTTACCCCTTGCAGTCTTTCTTCACCTTCTTTTGCAATGACCCCTGGCTCTTGGGAGAAAGATGTGGAATACAGATGTCCCATCTATCTATCTATCTATCTATCTATCTATCTATCTATCTATCTATCGCTTTATCTCTATCTCTCTATTATTATTTTTTTTTGAGACAGGGTTTTATTTGTGTAGCCTTGGAGCCTTTCCTGGAACTCACTCTGTAGCCCAGGCTGACCTCGAACTCACAGAGATCCGCCTGCCTCTGCCTCCCGAGTGCTGGGATTAAAGGCATGCGCCACCATCGCCCGGCCAGATGTCCCACTTATATCTGAGTATTCTGAAGTCTCTTATTCTCTTTATCTTGACCAGTTGTGAGTCTCTGTGTTAATCTCCATCGACTGCAAAAAGAACGATGACTGCTGAGGGACCAGGTTTGAGTGGTGCATTGATCAGTGGAGAGTTGTCCTTAGGAACTGATTTAAAATGCTCCTTTAGCACAGTAGAAGCATTAGATTCTCCCTCAGAGCCTATGGCTTATCTACCTACAGGTTCTTTAGCCCTGATACCTGTACTAGGTATAGATTTCAACTTGTAGAGTGGGCCTGGGTCTAATCAGGAAGTGGTGGGTTACTGTCATAGCATTTGTGACAAAATTGCACCAGCGGACATGTCTCCCTGGCCTGTGCATTGTAGTTTACAGGGTTCACAGCTATACAAAATTAGTGATTTTCTCCTGTGGTGATGTGCATAGCCCTTTCCATATCCATGAAAGGTAGTCAGTCGGGATGAAACTTCCAGGTCAGTAACAGCTTGATTTCCCTACATTCTATGACAAGTATGTGGTGTCCTCAGCAATGGGGTCTTACCATCAAGTTTGGGGTAACCAAGAGCATTAGGATACAGTGTGATGTTTTGAGGTCTATGGGACACCACTGGCCAACAACTCCAAAAGAGGAAACCCATTTTTGGCACAGGGATTTTTATTTATTAGCCTGTGGAATATTGTTGCTCCATTATAGGATAACTCCATTATTCCCCTTAAGCACTTTATACCACTGCATTCTGTCTTTCTTCTAATCCCCCAGTCATGGCCCCTTATTAATTTCCTAACTTCTCTGGATATTCTAAATTGAACACACATATCTGGAGATTCGAAGTTAACATTTACAAATTAGAGAAAACACATAGAGTTTGTCTCTCTGTGTCTAGGTTACCTCATTTACAATGATTATTTCCAGCTCTATAAGTTTATCTGTGAAATTCATAATTTCATTCTTTTTAAGAGCAGAATAATACTATTAAGTGTATCACATTTCATTATCACTTCATCAGCTGATGGACATCTAGGCTGTTTGCATTTTCAGGTTAGGGTAAATAGAGCAACAATGAACATGAGTGAGCAAGCATGTCCAGAGTAGGATAAAAAGTCCTTTGGGTATATGCCCAAGAGTGGTATAGATGGCTCATGTAGATCTGTCTTTTATTAGACAAGATTTTACTCTGTAGTGCTTTGTAGTTACCGGTGTAACATTCCTGTAACAGAAACCACATGATCATTTCATTAGATGCAAAAAAAGAAAAAGAAAAAGAAAAAAAAAGGCCTTTGACAAAATGCAACATCTTTTCACAATAAAAGTCCTGAAGAATCTAAGGATACAGAGGACATGTCTCACAGAGTATAGCTTGGAGAAAAATTCCAAAAATTTCACTAAAACCAGAAACAAGACAAAGATGTTCACTCTGCCCCTCCCTTTCAGCACAGGACTCTGAGTTTACTAAAGCAATAAGGTAAAGGAAAGAAATCAAGGGGATACAAACATGAAAGGAAGAGGTCAAAATATCCTCATTTGAAGATGATATGGTCCTACATCTGATTTGAATTCTTTATAATCGCTTCTGGCATTTTAATAAAAGAATTCAACAAAATTTCAAGGAATTCTGTAACATCCACTTTGTAGGACGGGGACACTGAATTGCTGGACCAGACAAGCGCCTGGCCTAGCAGGGCTTGAACAGTTCTAAGATGGCCAGGGTCCTTTTGTGGTGATGCACATGCTGTTCCTTCTGTCTGTAATATCCTTCCTCCACGCTTTACCAAATTTCTGTTCCTTTTAGACCTAGCTCAGTGTGACACATTTCCCAAGCCCTACACCCGGCCAATCAGACCCTCTCTGGAGACTGAGAATCTGAGCAGTGACAGAGGGACAGCAGAAGGCTTAGCGTGCACTCACAGGGGTGCAGGGAACACTGCCCAGGGGTTGGCACCAACTCCACATGGTGCAGCCCAGCTTCTGCTACTGGACTTGGCCCCGGGACTTCCCCGGGACCTCAAGTTAGCTCCCCATGCTTGCTTGAATGTCCACCTGCTGCCCTGACGTCCAGTGCTGCGTTTGTGCTGCAAGAGAGCTGCAGAATGGATTGAGGTTACCCAAAGATCATTCCAAGAGGACCAGTGCCGTCAGCAGGGACATTTTGCAGACGGGACAGACTGGTCAGAGCTGAGAGGACAGCCCCAAGTTTTGATGTGGGAGCCCAGGATTCTCCAAAGCCCAGGTTCTCGCAGCTCTTAGCAATTCCATGACACCTGTCCTGTGTCTTCTTTCTGGAAAGAGCTCCCAGGGAGGCTGATGTGTGAGGGGGGCCAGGTGCACAGTGGGCTTGGTTGACTGAAGAGGAAACAGAAGCCGTATTGGCTGGGTTGAGCTGTGTTGGATGTGATTCTAATTGTGCCCAGCAACACCATGCAAATGAGGCGGATAAGAGATTTCAAGATGGGTGCAGGCAGCAAAAAAAGCAGAAAAGATGGACAGGCTAGACAAGTGAGCAGGGCTATGAAGTGGGGTTAAGCGAGGGGTTCAGCTGGAGTAGTGGTTGTTTTCAAGGGATGGACAGGAAGAAGGAATGGGCAGAGCTAAGATGGGGGGGGCTTGAGGGAGGGCGGGGCTAAGGGGTGGGGGAGAAGGGATTGGCAGAGCTAAGGGGTGGGAAAAAGAAAGGATGGGCTGGAAGAAGGGTTGGAGAAGTCAGTTGAGCCAGCTAAAGAATGGGCAGGGCCCATAAATGGAGTAATAAGAGGTGCTGAGCCTGATGGATGACAGCTCTGGGAAGATGGACCAGTGGGAGTGGGCGGGGTCAGTTGGCTGCGGCAGCACCGGCTTCTGGTGGGAGTGTCCGAGGCTCAGCCTCCCAAACGCACCCGGTTGATCAACCTCTTGTCCACTCCATGGAGCTGTGAGACCTGAAGGGAAAGGTGCAGGGAACTGAGGGTGTCGAGGCCGCAAAGTTCCCTGAAGGAGCAGCTGGAACGGGCGGCTGTGCTTAAGTCACACGGTCATCTGAGAGAAACAGCTGAGATGGGCGACCGCGCTGACGTCACAGGTCATCTGGAGAGAACGCTGGAACCCGCGCTGTCAGTCCTGAGGGGATTAGCAGGACCGGCTGGGTAGACACCTTCAACAGCCCGGGCCGCGCGGACGGCGTCTTCTCTGTGCCTTTTCCGCGTTTGGGAAGGCAATGAAGAAGATGGTATAGGTTTCCAACCCGCTACACCGGTGTCTCTCTAGAAACCTGTGTGGCAGGCACAGCATCCCAGGTGACTCCGGTGAGAGGGCGCGGTCAGGTCTGACCCAAGAATCCCAGGGTGACGAGGCATGGCTTGGGCTCAGATCCCATCAGAAGTCAGGCTGTTTCCACTGTAGAGTTGTTCTACAAGTCACCTACCACCTCACTGCCAGAAACGCATGGCTCTGATCGAGCCTCTATCAGGAGCTGGCCTCCCCTACTTCTCTATTGCACCACTCCATCCCTCTCCCTAAATTTCAAGAACACTTAGGTATTCACCCCTCCCTGTGTGAACTTCTGCGGTGTGGTTCATTCCTTCTTAAAACTGCCGACCTCCCATGTGACACTAGGTGGCGCCAGAATGCGCATTCTTCAGGTTTTGGCTAATAACCCCTTGCATGCTGGCCTGCTGGTCCACTGGCTTGGTTACAGGACCTTTTAGAAAGCCCCTGACGTTAATTTTATAAGCAGAGTTTGCTTTAGTGCAGCTGTCAATGAACACTGTGTGGAATTAATTTTCCAGCTATGACAAGGGAGGAATCATCAAGGCATTCAGTCCCGGCATGCTTCAGTGCACCGGAGCCAACCACACGGTTTTTCTCAGAAGCCAGGTGAAGGTCTGAACTCGCTTCTGGCTTTCCTACGGCTGTTATTGCTGATGTGTTTGGGGAACTCTCCTGAGGTGCAAGGTGTTTGGTTTATTTCAATGGCTCTGAGTTTTATAAGCCTTGTAACAGAAAATTCAGTCAGTATTCCTCCACCAAAACTCCATTACTTTCTACCCAAGCTACTATTAGGTAAAAATCAGATACTCTGTTCTTGTTTCTCCACAAAATTTCTTATAAATCAAATGTGTGAGATTTCATTTTCTCCTCAGGCTTAGTTATATTCTTCCTAGGTGTGTGTGTGTGTGTGTGTGTGTGTGTGTGTGTGTGTGTGTGTGTGTGTGATCTCCATGCTTCACAAGCTGGAAAGAATGCCCATCATTACCAGCTGGGAAGGCATGGTGGCTGGAGCACCAGGCTAGCCCATCACATTGTGGCTGGAGCACCAGGCTAGCCCATCACATTGCACTGGATGTCTGGAAGCAGAGAGAGTGAATGCACGTGTGTTTGCTCTTAGGTACTCTGTCCTCTGTTCTGCAGATCGGGATCCCTTGCCTAGAGGATGGTGGCAGCCACAGTGGGAGGATTCTCCTAGCTCAGTTAATGAACCAAGATAAACTCCCACAGAGAGGCCCACAGGCCATCCTGATCTAGACAATCCCTCACTGAGACCCAGTCCTACATGATTCTAGAGTGTGTCAAGTTGACAAAACTAACCATCCCATCTCTGCCATTTATCACCTTGACATAAAAACACATCACTTGTACCACTTTCCCCCAGTGCTCATTTTTTATTATTAAAATTTAAAATTTATTTTACATACTAACCACAGTTTCCCCTCTCTTCTCTCTTCCATTTCCCTCCCCCAACTTCCTGTCTACCCCCCCATCCCTCTATCCACCCCTCTTCAGTTCAGAAAGGGGCAGGCCTCCCATGGGAGTCAACAAAGCATGTCATATCACGTTGAGGCAGGACCAAGATGCCTCAAGGCTGGGTGAGCCATACCAGCAAGGGGAATAGATTCCAAAAAGCCAGCTCATGTGCCAGGGACAGATCCTGTTCCTACTGCTAGGGGCCCCACAAACAGACCAAGCTACACAACTGTCACAACTGTCTGTCACATGCAGAGGGCCTAGGTCGGTCCCATGCAGGCTCCCTAGCTGTTGGTCCAGAGTCTGTTAGCTCCAAATGCTCATGTTTATCTCGTAATGTAAAATATTCTCCAACTTTAAAAGTCCCCAAAGTTTTGGGCTGGGCAGAGGTGGTGCACGCCTTTAGTCCCAGCACTTGGGAGGCAGAGACAGGCGGATCTCTGTTAAGTTTGAGGCTAGCCTGGCCTACAAAGTGAGTTCTAGGACAACTGGGACTGTTACACAGAGAAACCTTGTCTCAAAAAATCAAAGAAAAAAAAAGGCTCCACAGTTTTTAAAATTCTAATACTTTAAAAGTTCAAGGTCTCTTAACTGTGAGCTCCTATGAAATTAAAAACAAGTTATGTACTTCCAACATAAAACGGCATAGAATAAACATTGTTATTTCAAAATAGACAAATCTGGGCATAAAGCAATAAGCCAGGCCCAAACTAAAAGGCAGCAGGGTAAAGACAAAATCTACACCTCCATGTCTAGCATCTGGGACTCACAGTGTAATAGGCTGTCAACTTACCACAATCTAGAATCACCTGGGAAGGGTCTCAGTGAAGGACTTCTCCACTCAGCCTGTCTGTGGGCACATCTGTAGGGGTTTATACGGACTGTGTTAATTGAGGTGAGAAACCCTCCACAGCAGGTGGTGTCATTTTCTGTGCTGGGGATCCCAAACTATATGAATAGGGGAAGTGGCCTTCTTCATCTCTTTTAATTTTGAAGTCTACTTTATCAGATACCAAAATGGCTATAACAGCTTGTTTTCATCTTCTGCTTGCTTGATAAATTGGCTTCTATCATTTGACCCTCATTCTGTGGATATTTGTCAGTCAAGATGCCATTTTTTCTATATATGTATATGGTGTCGTGAAATATTATTTTAAAGTGTGTTACATTTTTCCTACTGCTTTTGTTAACAATGCAAAAATGTGTTACATTTGCTTGATTAAATAAAATTAACCTGTGAGCAGGAGGCTGAGTCAGCAAGTAGCTGACAGGAAGTGGTGGGGAGGAACCACATATAGCTAAGGATCTTTTTTTTAAAAGAAATTATTTTATTCATTTTAACATACTAGTCACAGATCCCCCCCTTCCCTCCTCCCACCACTCTAGCCTCGCCTCCACCCCCATTCCCTCCTACAAGAAGGTAAGGCCTCCCATGGGGAGTCAGCAGAACCTGGTATATTCAGTAGAGGTGGATCCAAGCCCTCCCCCTGCCTCAAGGCTGTGTAAGGTGTCCCACCATAGGCACTGGGCTCCAAAAAGCTAACTCATGCACCAGGGATGGATCCTGATCCTACTCCCAGGGGGCCCTTAAGCAGATCAAGCTACACAACTGTCTTACTATGCAGAGGGCCTAGTCCAGTCTCATGGAGGCTCCACAGGTGTTGGTCTAAATTTCATGAGTTTCCACTAGTTTGGATTGGTGTCTGTAGGTTTCCCCATCATGATCTTGATGCCCCTTGCTCATAGAATTCCCCTTCTCTCTCTTCAACTGGACTCCTGGAGTTTGGCCTCCTGTTTGGCTGTGGATCTCTACATCTGCTTCCATCAGTTGCTGGAGAAAGGCTCTATGATGACAGTTAGGGCATTCACCAATATGATTACTGAGATAAGTCAGTTCAGGTACCCTCTCTACTATTGCTAGTAGTCTAATCTGGGGTCATCCTTGTGGATTCCTGGAAACTTCCCTAGCACCCAGTTTCTCCCTATCCCCATGATGTCTCCCTCTATCATGGTATCTCTTTCATTGCTCCCCCACTCCATCCCTGTTCCAGCTCCACCAACCCATTCTCTTATGTTCTCATCCCCCATCCCCTACCCTCCATCACCCACCCCTCATCCCCACTTTACTCATGGAGATCTCATCTATTTCCCCTTCCCAGGGAGATCCATGCATACCTCTTTGGGTCCTCCTTGTTAGCTAGCTTATCTGGAGCTGTGGGTTGTAGTCTGGTCATCCTTTATAGCTAAGGATCTTAAGTGGAGACGAAGAAGAAGGATGGTTGGGTTTTTTGGAAGACACCAGCAAAGGGAGAAAATTAGCTATTTGCTATTCAGCCTAGCTGAGCAAGCAGAATTCTACCTCCACCTTTGCATTGTGAGTTCTTTGGAGGGATAGAGATCTATATAAAGTTTCCCTTGATAGCTTTGAAAGAGTCGGCGCCTGAGGGAACAGAATTCCCTCAGGCTCTGGCCCTGGCATCTGAACTGCTGCTGGTAATGGCAGAGTTGCAGTCTCTGATTAGGACAGCAGTTGCTTAAGGGATCAGCTGTAGCCCAGTTTCACAAGGACAAAATTGTCAGGTGTCTGATTTGTTGAACCAAGGTTATATGCACAAAGCAACTTTGGTGCCAGCTTCTCTCTTACTAAAGTCTGACTGATAACATAAGACCAATGATTAACTCCCTGCACAAATTACTCAGCAATTAACTCTCTGCATGAACTCCTAATGTTAGTTTTATGATGCAAGACTCAAGGTTCAGCTAACTAACTGTTTATGTTAGGTCCTGAAATGTATGTGGGTGACAGGAAAAGCAATTAACCAAGGTCCAGAGGGAAATAGCTTTTGTCTAGCTACACTGTGGGAAAAGTTTTCTCAACTAGCCAGGGCTACAGAGGATAATCTAACTTCACAGCCCTGAAAAAAGAGTTTCCTTCCTTGTAATCTGGGGTTGCACACAGGATAGGAGAATATATTTTAAGATTTGGGATGCTTTTAATGTCACTGTCCCTTGGAAAGTGCTGAGCACTCAGCACCCTACCCTCGCCTTTGCTTTACAGCCTGTACACCAAGGAGCCTCCAAGCCAAGTGTTGCCATGGTTATTCACTCCCAGGTACACCATCTACAATCTGCATTTCTCTGTCAGCAAAGTGCTCCAAGTCTGAGAGAAATCAACACTTTTTCAGTTTTTAATCTCAAAATGTTAGTTTAGAATGTTTATTACACTTAGAAATATAGAATATAATGCACAATTTCTCTATTTTCTAGGCTCTCCAATAGTTTAACTTTATAACCTCATTTATAGGCTATCTACTTAGTAGATAATAAAATGACTGGATCTTCCTTTACAGCTGCAGCTGCCCCACTAATTAGAAAGCTGACAGATTTATTTCATGTATGTTATCAGGATGACTCTGCTCCTTATCATTTACTCAAGAGATGTAATGTGACCCTCAAATGTAACCTTTTTTATTGCTTTCTATTGGATGTATATAAGCAGTGTAGAACAAAGAAAGAGAGAATTCAACTTGAGAGAATTAAAGTGAGTGACCATGAGTACTCGTGTGAGTCTTATTCCCATAGATAGATAAAAATTATTCCTAAGTCCCGCTACTCTGTGGTATTCTTGTTACCACCCTGGAGCACCCCTGGGAGCTGGTCTCTTGGATTGCAATAAGTATGATTTCATATTCATATTTCAGGTGATAGTTCAGTACACTTAGGGCTTTAAACTCCTTTGTTTTTTGTTCTTCCACTCTCCAACAATGAGAGTCCTCATGTTCTTACCACCACCATCCACCTGTTGTTCAACCGTGGTGGCAACCTTGAGCATTAACTCCTACCTCTGTAAGAAATGCATTTGCTGCTGGGAATCAGTGTTGGTATGGAGTCTCACAGCTTAGGTTAACTATAGATTTATAATTTTCAGGAAAAACATAATTATCAATGATTCCTACATGTTTCTTTTTTAAAAGATTAAAACCTTGAGAATCACTCTTTGTAATATAAAATTGTATGTGTTTTTAACAAATATGTAGACTTGTCCCCATGTCCTTATCAAATACAGAACAGTCCATCACCTTGAGATTTTTTTGACTGCACCTCCTTTTATCAACCCATCTATCCCTGCCCTGACCCTCACATCACTCATCCTTTGTCTACCCTATAATGCTCCTCATAAAGAATGCTACATGAGTGAAATAAACCACAGTCTTTGCAGTCTGTAACCCCTCACTTGGTGCATGTAGGTTGCATTTGGTTTTGTAGGCGTTCAGTGTCAACTCTATCTGCCTGTGTGTTCCTGTGCTGGAGGCCGTTATTCCTCACACTTGACAGTGACTGTGAAGAATGCTGCTGGCAACATTCACATACCGGGGGTGGGGGAGTGGGGGGAGGGAAAGGGTAAGCATATGTTTTCAGAAAGTTTGGGTACAACCTAGACCATCTGTTTGTTTATTATTTAGCCAAAGGAGTTATTTTAGAATTATTAATTCTAATAATAATTAATTTATTACCCAGGTATACAGGCACAAGCCTGTAATCTTAGCACTTAGGAGGTAGAGACAGGAAGATCAGGAGTTCAAAGCCATCCTTGACTACACAGGAAGTCTGATGCCCAGTTTGAGATACTTGAGACACTCTCTAAAAACAAACAAACAAACAAACAAACAAACAAACAAGTAATCAAGCCAACAGCCAAGATCTTGCTGCTGAGAGTACACTGTTTATATGGAGCTGCACAGTGTCTTTCACCTTTGACCTCATCATTTCTACAGGAAACATCACTTGTAATTGGCATTTTCTTTGGGCCATTAACCAACTCCCAAATAAATATACAGAGACTTATTGTTAATTATGAATCAGCATTAGTTTAGGCTTGTCCCTCTAGCTCTTTTTACTTAATTTAACCCATTTTTATTAATCTACGTTTTGCCTTGGGACTTTTTAACTTTCATTCTGTATATCCTGCTTCCTGCTTCCTGTGTCTGTCTGGCCCTGGTGTCTACCTGTCATCTCTTTTTCTTTCTCCCCTGAGCCTAAATTCCTCCTCCTCATTACTTTCCCTGCCTGGAAGTACCGCCTATACCTCCTACCTCACCATTGGCCATTCAGCTTTTTATTAGACCAATCAGGTACCTTAGGCAAGCAAGGTAAAACAGCAACACATCTTTACATAGTTGAACAAATATTCCACAACATAAGCAAATGCAACACATCTTTACATAGATAAATAAGTGCAACACATCTATGCATAGTTAAACAAATATTCTGCAGCATAAGCAAATGCAACACATTTTTACATAGTTAAACAAATATTCTGCAACAAAACTTACTAAAGATTCTTTTTTAGAGTTTATAAATGCTGAGGTTCACCCTCTGTGATAGCAAATTCTGTGTGTCTGGACAAGTGTATAGTTATGGACCTATCTCCCTGTCAAATACAGAACAGTCCTTCCCCTTGAAAGTCCCTGGATACACCCCTTTTTCTTCTTTCATGCACCTCCCTGGCATCTGCCATCAACACTCACTTATCTGTTGCCTGCCCACCAATGTTCCTTTTAAGAACTATCTTATGAAATGACCCAGTAAACACTGCCTTTTCAGTCTCCTTCCACCTAATAAGATGTATTTAAAGTTAATTTGTGTTGATTTATCACCAGGCTACTCTTTTCTCTTGCTGCACAGGAATTTGTTGTATCATCTGTCCTTCTATTCCTGTGCTGGGGCATCATCACTCTTTTCACTTTTCAGTGACTGCAAATAATGCTGCTGGAAACACTAGCATGCAGGACTGTGAGGGTGTATATTCTCATATGATTTATGTAGAACTGGGAGTGTGATTGCTGGTTCATATGTACTGAGGGCACAAAGGTCCTTGTACCCACAAATCACCAGGGAAACCAGGAATGTTAAGTACTCAACGTTGTCTTTTCAAAGCAAAATATGTATAACCTGTTTTTATACCCAGAAGGCTGGGAATTAGGAGTTACTGATAGCACAGTGTGGTGGTTTGAAAGAAAATGACGCTCAAAGGGAGTGGAACTATTAGGAGGTGTGGCCTTGTTGGAGTAGATATGACCTTGTTGGAGGAAGTGTGTCACTGTGAAGAGGGGCTTTGAGGTCTCATATATGCTGAAGCCATGCCCAGTGAGACAGACCACTTCCTGTTGCCTGTGAGTCAAGATGTAAGAACTCTCAGCTTCTTCTCTAGCACCATGTCTGCCTGCATGCTGCCTTGCTTTCTGCCATGTTGATAATGGACTAAACCTCTGTACTGTAAGTGAGCCACCACAGTTAAATGTTTTCCTTTATAAGGGTTGCCATGGCAATGATGTCTCTAAGACAGAAGAAGTTGGTCCCAGGGACTGGGGTATTGCTGTAAAAGGCCTGACTATGCTTTTGAGTGAAGGAATATGGACCTTGGGACTATGGATTAGAAAAGCAGCTGAATGATTTAAGTGCTGCTTAATGGGCTATACCAGTAGGAGCATGGAAGACATTCTAAGAGTGATTTAAACTGTGTGTGTGGGGTATAGCTCAAGAGGTTCAGAAGAGAAGAATTTTAGTATGTTGCCTAGAAATCATTCTTGTGATATTTTGGTGAAGGATGTGGCTGCTTTTTGCCCTAGCCTGAAAAGTTTGCCCAAGGCTAAAGTGAAGAGTTTTGGATTAATTCCCTTGGCAGAGGAAATCTCAAAACAGCCTAGTATAGTCTGTGTTGTGTGGTTATCAGTGTTAACTCTAATGAAGATTTATAATGAAAAGGAGCAAGCAGGGCAAGGAAAAACATTTGAGGAGAAAAGGAGCACCAGAAAGTGGAATGGAGCTAAGTCCTGTGTTCAAGGATGAAAACAGATTAAGAAATGGAATAAAGGGAATGGTGACCTCAGGGCAAGATCCTGCCCAGCTAAGTTTCCAAATAGTGAAAAGGAATTAAAGAAAAGCCTAGAGCTGGGTGTGGTGGCGCATGCCTTTAATCCCAGCACTCAGAAGGCAGAGGCTGGCAGATCTCTGAGTTTGAGGACAGCTTGGTCTACAGATCCAGTTTCAGGGCAGCTAAGCTTAGGCAGTGAGGAAGCCATAGAAAACAGAAAGTTGGTGAAGGTGTAATTGATCAAGGGGGTCATGTTCCAGATCCAGTAAGTAGCAGAACTTGGCAGCTTCAACCATGTGGTTCTGCTTTAGAGTTAAGGACAGAAGAAAGCATCTATGGAATTTGCCTCCACAACTAAGGAAAGCTGCTGGGGCCAGGGATATGTCAGGGGTGTCCCTGATGGAAGCCTAGAGAGGCCATTGCATGAAGCTGTGAAGTTGAAGCCTGGATTGCCTTGAAGACCCCAAGATGTTAGAGATGCCAGAGTCATGGGATACTTGCTGAGGAGAGCTGCTAGGAGTGGAACCAGCCCAAGAGAAAGAAGTATGTTTCAGTCAACAAAGCTGAAAAGTGTTGGAGATCTGAAGAGCACTTTGACATCAGACATGGAGATGCATAGTTTGGAGTTTGCCCAGCTGGTTTTCAGTCTTGCTTTGGTCCAGTATTTCCTCACTATGCTCCCTTCCTGTAGCACAAATTCTATTTGGTCTTAATAATAAAAACCCAGAGCCAGATATTGGGGTAAGATCAGAGAAGTGAAGGAGCCAGCCACTAGAGAGACTTCTTACCTCTAGGAATCTTCAGACTGAGCTCCTGCCTTCTGCCTTATATTCCTCTCTTCACCCAGCCATATTACTTTCTGTCTCCAACTCCCAAGGGCTGGGATTAAAGGTGTGAGCCACCACTGGCTGGCCTCTATGGTTAACTAGTGGCTAGCTCCACACTCTGATCTCCAGACAAGCTTTATTTGTTAGATCACAAACAAAATATCATCACACCTTCCCTATGTTTTGGAACTGTAATGTATATCCTGTGCCATTATATCTTGGAAGTATGTGATCTACTTTTTACTTTTATTTTTAGGGGATTGCAGTCAAGAGATTGTATGAATCTCAGAAGAGGCTTTGAACTTTAGAGTTTTAACTAAGTATGAGACTGTAATAGACTATAGTGATTTTTGAAGATGGATTGAATGCATTTTTGCATTATGATATGGCTACAAGCCTTTGGGGACCAGGGAGTGGTAGCTAGAGTTTTCCTGCCTTGCCCACAGTCAGGACAAATCTTTGTCACCTGCCAGTCCCACAGCCGCTCAGACCCAACCAAGTAAACACAGAGACTTATATTGCTTACAAACTGTATGGCCGTGGCAGGCTTCTTGCTAACTGTTCTTATAGCTTAAATTAATCCATTTTCATAAATCTATACCCTGCCACATGGCTTGTGGCTTACCAGCATCTTCACATGCTGCTTGTCATGGTGGCGGCTGGCAGTGACTCCTTCTGCCTTCCTGTTCTTTCTTTTCTCCTGTTAGTCCTGCCTATACTTCCTGCCTAGCCACTGGCCAATCAGTATTTTATTTATTGACCAATCAGAGCAACACATTTGCCATACAGAACATCCCACAGCAGGGAGTGGAATGTGGTGGTTTGAAAGAAAGTGGCCCTCAAAGGAAATGGCACAGTTAGGAGGTGTGGCCTTGCTTGAGTAGTTGTGGCCTTGTTGGAAGAAGTGTGTCACTGTGGAGAGGGGCTTTGAGGTCTCATATTTGCTCAACCTAATCCCAGTGAGACAGACCACTTCCTGCTGCCTGTGAGTCAAGATGTAAAAATTCTCAGCTCCTTCTCTAGCACCGTGTCTGCCTACATGCTGCCTTGTTGCACCATGATGGAAATGCACCAAACTTCTGAACTGTAAGGGAGCCACCCCAAACAAATGTTTTCCTTTATAAGAATTGCCATGGTCATGGTGTCTCTCCACAGCAATGGAAACCCTAACTAAGACACACAGTGACCTTCATTATCTGAGGGGACAGGCCATATCAAGCTCCCACAACTAGCACAAAAGATTCTTAATAGTCTAGACCCTTACATTATCTGTCTAGCCAGGGGCTCCCCCAGACTCTCACAACTAGGACCAGAGGTGGCTAATAGCCCAGATGACCTCTTCACTATCTGTATGACCATGATCACATCAGAACCTTCTCAGGGCCCTTAAGTTAATACATGTACCCTATCCCTAGAACCATCTTCTTGGAAGAAATGACATGTACTTTGAGTTGAGTTTCAATGTAATTCTGCTTCCTTGTGCACTGGGGATCGTATTACATCGGAAAACTTAAACCAAATTGTGCTGTGCTTAAATATGTTTATCATAAACCACCTGGTATCAGACTCCAGAAGTTTGAGCTAGCCTGCCTGACTACATCAGTCGAACTAAGTTTTCCTTTTTGCCTCTCCGGGCATTATTTTCCTGCTGGCTATGACACTTGCAGAGACCCCCTCCACCAATGCAACCCCGGAGTCCAGTTCCCTGAACTGCTTCAGGGCCGTGAACAGAAGACCTCAGAGTAGTGGGATTTTAGGAAATGTTTTTATCTGAGGGTCTTTAGAAATAAGAACTGCTTCAGGGCCGTGAACAGAAGACCTCAGAGTAGTGGGATTTTAGGAAATGTTTTTATCTGAGGGTCTTTAGAAATAAATGTCTATCTATCTGAGGGGAAAATAAGGAAACACACTGTTAGGGAATGTTGGCCTTCAGACCCACCCTTTGGGGACCCGCCCAGCGTCCTGACCACATCATCCCCTTTAAGAGAAAACTCCTCCTCCCTGCTTCTCTTTGAATTCCCATGAGGTGTGCACCTCCTCCCTCCCCCTTTTTCTCCTTCCCTTCCCCTCCTTTTCTCCTTCCCTCCCTTCCCTTCTCCCTTTCCCCCAATAAAACTTTCCATGTGGATGCTGTGTCTGCATGGCGTGAGTAACTTTCTGCCATGCCCCCTTGACCACTGCCCGCATGGCATGTCTCCTCGACTCAAACCTGCCAAGGCCTCTCGCATGTGGTTTCACAACATTGGTACTCCATGACTTGGCAGGCCCTCCTGACATTTCCTCCTGCCTGCCCGCAGTCTGAGAAACGCTGGGACCTGTACCTCCCAACACCATCACTTTTCCAATTGGAGGATCGCTGGGACCCTTCATCCTATCGATAAGCCCCTCCCTTCTGGCCATTTTCCACGAGTGAGGATTTGTCTTGTCTCAACCGTGGTTTCTCACCTTTCGACCCTGTTGGTAAGCCCTGGTACCGGGCACATGTCTCTTGGGCTTAGCCCTGGCCCCTGCTCTCTGACAGAACTTTGAGCAGCTTGCGCCACTTCAAACGATCCTTGCATAATCTCCAGGATGATCAAAAAGCCATTGGATCTTGCAATGGAAGATCCTCCTCTATCTATCTCACTCATGGAAAATTCGCCTAATACCACATTCAGACTTGGTCTCATGCCCTTTATCCATTGGTCTCCCATGGCCTTGGAAGCATCTACCCCTCCCCCCTTTTCTATTGTGCTCATCTGTCCTGTTCTCTCCTCTCCCAGCTCTGGCCCACTGGATGCCTCTGTATAGCCTGCTCCCTGTTTCTGTGTCTGCTGGCATCTCATGCTCTGGCTCAAAATGTCCTGTTTTCCTGTTTTGTTCCTATCCATACCCCAACCCCCAAGGATGCCACCACCCACACCTTGTCGCTCCAATTCGTTCTGTTAAAAGTTTATTTTGTATGTGTGAATGGAAATGTGTGACTGACCTGGCCACATGACTGTGTTTTTTGAACCCTTGAGATTATGTGTTCCATATCTCCTGTGTCTCCTGTGCCAATGGGTTTGAGATTATTTCCCACTTTCTCTTCTACCAGGTTCATTGGGCTGACTTCCAAGATATATAAAGAACTCAAGAAACTAGATATCAACAAACCAAATAATTCAGTTAAAAAGGGGTGCAGATCTAAATAGAGAATTCTCAACAGAAGAATATCAAATGGCCGAGAAACACTAAAGGAGATGTTCAACATTCTTAGCCATCAGGGATATGTAAATCAAAATGAATCTGAGATTCCATCTTACATCTGTCAGAATGGCTAAGATAAAAAACACAAACCACATTGGCACAGGAGACTACTTCTTAAATATAAACCAGTAGCACAGACACTGAGAGCAGCAATTAATAAATGGGACCACCTGAAACTGAGAAGCTTCTGTAAGGCAAAGGACACCATAAATAAGACCAAAGGCAACCTTCAGAATGGGAAAAGATCTTCAAAAGATCTCCACCAACCCTACATCTGACAGAGGGCTGATCTCCAAAATATATAAAGAACTCAATAAACTAGACTCTGAAATACCAAATGATCCAATTAAAAATGGGGTACAGATCTAAACAGAGAATTCTCAACCAGAAGAATCTCAAATGGTTAGAAGACACTTAAAGAAATGCTCATCATCCTTAGACATCAGGGAAATTCAAATTAAAACATCTGAGAAACCATCTTCCACCTGCCAGAATGGCTAAGATCAAAAATACTGATGCCGGGCGGTGGTGGCGCACGCCTTTAATCCCAGCACTCGGGAGGCAGAGGCAGGCGGATCTCTGTGAGTTCGAGGACAGCCTGGGCTACCGAGTGAGTTCCAGGAAAGGCGCAAAGCTACATAGAGAAACCCTGTCTCGAAAAACCAAAAAAAAAAAAAAAAAAAAAAAAATACTGATGACAGCCTATACTGGAGAGGATGTGGAGTAAAGTTAACATTCCTCAATTGCTGGTGGGAGTGCAAGCTTGCACAACCACTTTGGAAATCAGTATGGAGTTTTCTCAGAAAATTGGGAATGAATCTACTTCACGATCTAGCAATACCACTCTTGGGCAAATACTCAAAGGGTGCATATCCATACCACAAGAACATTTGCTCAACTATGTTCATAGTAGCATTATTTGTAATAACCAGAACCTGGAAACAACCTAGATGCCCCTCAACTGACAGATGGAAAAAGAAAATGTGGTACATTTACACAATGGAGTATTACTCAGCTGTTAAAATCAATGACATCATGAAATTTGCAGGCAAATGGATGGAACTTGAAAAAACCATCCTGAGTGAGGTAGCACAAGCCCAGAAAGACAAACATGGTGTGTGCTCACTCATAGGTGTATATTAGACATAAAGCACAGGATAAACAGGCTACCATCCACAACCCTAGAAAAGCTAGATAAAAAGGATGACCCTAAGAGAGACATGTACGGATTCCCCTAGAAAGGAGAAATAGATAAGATTTCCTGAGTAAATTGGGAGCCTGGGGGAGAAATGGGAGGAGATAAGGGGAGGTGGCAGGAGAGCATGAGGAAACAGGATAGTTGAGTTGAAGAAGGAACAGAGAGGGAGAGCAAGGAAAGAGATATCTTGATAGAGGGAGCCATTATAGAGTTAAGGAGAAACCTGGTGCTAGGAAAGGAAATGCCTAGAAACCCACAATGATGACTCCAGGTAAGACTCCAAGCAATAGTGGAGAGGGTCCCTGAACTGGCCTTCCCCTGTAATGAGATAGATAACTACCTAATTGTCATCATAAAGCCTTCATCCAATAACTGATGGAAGTGGATGCAGAGATCCACAGCCAAGCACTGGGTGGAGCTCCTGGAGTCCAGTCAGAGGGATGAGGGGTTCTATGATTAAAGGGGTCAAGATCATGATGGGGAAACCCACAGAGACAGCTAACGTGAGCTAGTGGGAGCTCACTGACTCTGGACTGATGGCTGGGGACCCTGCATGGGACTGAACTAGGCCCTCTGAATGTGGGTAACAGTGTGGTGAGGCTTGGGCAGTTTGTGGGGCCACTGGCAGTGGGACCAATATTTATCCCTAGTGCATGAACTGGCTTTTTGGAGTCCATTTCCTATGAAGGGATACCTTGCTCAACCTTGATACAGGGGGAGGGGCTTTCTCCTGCCTCAACTTTATATGCCAGACTTGGTTGACTCCCCATGGGAGGCCTTACCCTCTCTGAGGAGTGGATGGGGTGAGGTGGGGGAAAGGTGGGGGGCGAGTGGGAGGAGTGGAGGGAGGGAACTGTGGTTGTTATGTAAAAGGAAAAAAATTTCTAAATAAAAAGAAAACTCAAGTGACAGCTTATGCTGGAGAGGGTATGGAACAAGGGGAACACTCCTCCATTGCTAGTGGGAATATAAACTTGTACAGTCACTTTGTATGGTGATATTGTGTTCCCCAAAATATTGTGCACCCTAATAAACTTATCTGGGGTCAGAGAACAGAACAGCCACTAGATAAACAGAGGCCAGCAAATGGTGGCACACGCTAGCATTCCAGAGGCAGATATCCATCTGGATCTCTGTGAGTTCAGAGCCACACTGGAAACAGCCAGGCATGGTGACACATGCCTTTAATCCCAGGAAGTGATGGCAGGAGGCAGAAAGGTATATAAGTCATGAGGACCAGGAAATAGAGCTGGTTAAGCTTTTAGGCTTCTAGCAGCAGTTCAGCTGAGATCCATTTGGGTGAGGACTCAGAGGCTTCCAGTCTGAGGAAACAGGATCAGCTGAGGAACTGGCAAGGTGAGGTGGCTGTGGTTTGTTCTGATTCTCTGATCTTCCAGCATTCACCCCAATAACTGGCTCTGGGTTTGATTTTATTAATAAGACCTTTTAAGATTCATGTTACATCGGGCACCCAACATAGGATGGTACAAATTCACGAAAAAGGTACTTGCCTGTGGCCTTGTGGGCTCCAGCTCAGACCTGAGCTACAAGTTGCTGGTTGTGGTGGCACACTGATTGGATTTGTTGAAGGAGGCAGAGGCAGGAGAATCCCAAGTTTGAGGTCAGCCTGGGAGGCTTGCTAAGGAGAAGCTGTGGCCAGGGAGGAGCCACAAACAGTGGTGGTGGGACCGTGGAGGCAGCAGCTGCTGCTCTGAGTTGCTGGCTCCTTCCCATTGTGTTGGTGACTGCGGTGATGCTGCTGCCTAGGATGAAGGGTTACTGCTGCTTGTTCAGAGAATTGCCAGTACCATCGTGTTACAAGAAAGCATCAGCAAAGGTCAGTTTGGAAAAGTTTGGCAAGACAAATGGTGGGGAGAAATTACTATGAAGATTTTCTCTTCTACGGAAGGAACGTTCATGGTTCTGAGAGATAGACATTTATCAAACTGTGATTGCTCCAAACCACAAAGGAGGCACAAAAAAAAAAAAAATCTGCAGAGAACCATGATCACGCCGAACAGCAACTTTAAAATCTTCAAAAGGATGATGGGACCCCACAAAGATGATTCCACATGGACTATGGTAAAGCCATTAAGCTGATTAACACCACGGAAAGATCAGCTTTGGACTACAAACTGCTAAGGACAATTTCGAGATGGCTAGCTGAGATGATCCATATTCACAGATTACTTGAGCAAGGACTTGAGACAAGCCCTGCACTTTCCTGTTATGCAGTTACTGAACAAATGATACAATTAACTCTCTCAGGACTTGACAACCCAAAAAATTTCAAGATTTCCTAGAGATGTCTTCACCCCCAGAAAGCCGGGAGTAATTTTAAGAACACGACATCCACATTCCCAAGAGGTGGGGTGGGTGTTTCTTGGTCATTCAATGGTTTATGGATAATTGTCATTGTTTATGATGGATGGTTACAAGTTATTAATTGTTAAAGGTAAAAAAAAGCTAAACAAAGGAGATTAGATACAGGGTTCTTATTTTAAAAAGGGAAAAAAAAGATATAGAAAAGGGTAGATCATTGAATCTACTCTAAAAAAGGGAAGATATAGAAATGATAAGATAAAAGGTAGATTTTTAGATCTACTCCATAAAGAAAAAAGAGAGTATGGATATGATAAGATAAAAAGGGAGATTATTGATCTACTTTTAAAAAGGAACTACTAGTTTTAAATAGGATAAGTAATGAAAATTGTTTACCTGAATTTGTCAAATGTTAATGGACTGGACATTGTTAATATATATAATTGAGTTTTTTGTTTGAATCTGTCAAATGTTAATGGACTAGACACTGTTAATGTAATTTTTGACTGTATATATTGTATATACTTACTGGATATAGTTTTTATTGTATTGGTTATAAGCTTTTTTTGGCTTTTTAACTGACTCCAGGTTTGTTTTTATTAATAAGACCTTTTAAGATTCATGTTACAACTTTGGAAGTCAGTGTGGTGGTTCCTCAGAAAACTGGGAATCAACTTACCACAAGACCCAGCTATACCACCCTTGGCCATATATCCAAAGGATGCTCAATCATACAACAGGGACACTTATTCAACTATGTTCACAGCAGCTTTATTTGTAATAGACAGAACCTGGAAACAACCTAGATGTCCCCCTTTCAAGGAATGGATAAAGAAAATGTGGTACATGTACACAATGGAGTACTATTCAGCTGTTAAAAACAAGAACACCAGGAAATTTGATGACAATGGATGGAATTAGGAAAAAAAAATCATCCTGAATGAGGTAACCCAGACCAAGAAAGACAAAGATGGTGTGTACTCATTCATAAGTGGATATTAGCTGTAAAATAAAGGATAACTATGCTACAATCCACAGACTCAGAGAGACTAGGCAACAGTGATCAGATTGGTGTCTGGCCAAATTGTCATTAGAGAGGTTTCATCCAGTAACTGATAGAGGCAGCTGCAGAGACCCACTGGCAAACATTAGACAGAACTTTAGATACTTGCCAAAAAGGAGGAAAAAGGAGTGTAGGAGCAGAAAGATCAAGGACACCACAGGAAGGCTCACACAATCAACTAATCTGGGCTCATAGGGGCTCACAGAGACTGAACCGAAAACCAGGAAGCCTGTATGAGACTGACCTAGGTGCTGTGTGTATAAGTTACAGTTGTGTGGCTTAGTCCTCTTGTGGGACTCCTGACTGTGGGAACAGGGGCTGTCTCTGACTCTTTTTCTGGCTTTTGGGACCCTACTTCTCTACTGGGTCACTTTGCCCAGTTTTAATACATAGGGAGGTGCTTAGTTTTACTGCAACGTGATATGCCATGTTTTATTGATATAGGAGATCTGCCCTTTCCTGGATGGAGACAGAAGAGGAGGTGTTTGGGGGCTGTGAGAATAGAATGGGGGAGAGGGACTGGGAGGAGGGAGAGAGGAGGAAGACTGCTAGCCAGGCTGTAAAATAAATAGATGAATAAAAAAATAAAGATGTGAGTACATTTTAAATGTGAATCTAAAAAATGAAATGAAAAACAGAGAAGTAGAGGCACAGCTCAGAACTGGTGTCACGGGCAGATGGAGCACAGCTCAGAGCTGGTGTCACGGGCAGATGGAGCACAGCTCAGAGCTGGTGTCACGGGCAGATGGAGCACAGCTGAGGCTGACCCATGCCTGAGCTGGACTCCATTCCATGAGGAACAGGAATGGCCAGCCTCATTCTCCCTGATGAGACAGGAAGAGGCCGTGCTTTGTCTCAGTGGAACACTGATATGCACTGTGCTTCAGTCTCCTGTGCAGACATGGTGCACACACCTGCACCCAGGACTCAGGAGAGGGAGGCAGGAGCATGTTTAGTTCAGGAGCAGCCTAGGATACTCAAGAGATGTTGTCAAAAAAAGCAGTCATTTCAGGGAGACCCTCAAATAGGTATTAGAATCAGAAAACAGTACTTTTTTGTTGGTAGCAAATTTATTTAGTGCTTTTTCTATTCCACATCACCAGAAGGACTGGTCCAGCTATATTAGACCAGCTGTTTACATGACTTGTCTAAACCTGCATCACCCCAAGCTTCTCATTCTTTGCTTTGATCTCACCAGTCACTGCATCCCAGTCTCCTGGACGATGAGAAGATGGATTCAGGTCCTTTTCATCAGCTGTGAACTATTTCTGTGTGGGTTCATCTCCTTTTCTGCCTCTGGCTTTTTCATTTCAGTTTCAATCTCTGTTGAAAGTACTTTAACTGGGCTCTGCTCTGGTTTATAGGACAAAACCATCTCACTTTCAAGTTGTAATCTTCTCCAGAATGCAGTTTTACTAAAGCCGACAATGCCTCTCTGGAAAATTCTGAATTTACGATATTTTTATGAACATTCTGATTGTAAGTGTGACCATCACTCAATATTCCAGTTGATACCAGTCCTTGATTTTTGACTGAGTCCTCTAAGAAGCAGACGCCATACACACACACACACACACACACACACACACATTTAGGAAAAGAAGACCTGGAGAAGTAGACTCTCCTTCCTGTAATCACGCAGCAAGTCATAGTAGAGCTGGCGTGTGTGTTCAGACCTCTCTAGCTTCTCCAAAGAGCAATTCTTGGCTCCTCCAAATAGTAGTCTCACCTACAGATCCCCATCTCCAGAGTTTCCCAGGGACTGTATGGGGACAGAGTACCAGATGTAAATGGGTGATCTACATGCCACACCATACCAGAGGGTAAGACAGAAGTCTGGTCTGCTATAGGCAGAGAAGTGCAGGGTCCAGGATGAGGCTGGACTATGGTGACCCTGTTTTCCCAGTAACAACAGGCTGTGGACTTCCTCCTTCCTGGATGAGCCCTTCCTGATTACATGTGTTCAAAGGGTTGTTCAACAACTTACTCTCACTTCACATTCAAAAGCTTCCATTTAATCCTCTCTTCCTGACAATGGGCACTTGCCACCTTGATTAGAAGATCTCTGGCACTTTCTTCTAGAGTTTCCAATCCTCCCAGACCCATCCACGGGCAATTTTAAACTGTAAATGTACAGTCTTTTGTCCTTATATTTCCTTTTAGTTCCTCCTAGGTTTGCAGTTCTCTCTGGAAGTTATAATCATTCCATTCATTATGTCTGTATTAATATCAAACATTAAGAAGAGTTATATTCATATATTGTTTTCTAGGAAGTTTCAGTAATTCCTAGGCAGTGGCTCTCAACCTTCCTAAAGCTGCCACCCTTTAATGCAGTTCTTCATGTTGTGGGGACCCCCAACCATAAAATTATTTTGTTGCTACTTCATAACCACAATTTTGCTACTGTTATGAATCAAAATGTAATTATCTGATATGCAGGCTATCTGATATATGACCCTAGGGGGTCATGACCCACAGGTTGTGAACCACTGCAGTCTTGGGTCTAGTGGTGTTGTAGCAGGACCTACAGTGACCCAGCAGTTTTTCCAGAGCTTCTCTTGAAAGACCCTAACCCTTCAGGCTTACACCCCCTAAACCCCAGAGAATGAGGAACTAAAAAGCCAGTTCCAAGGGCAAGCTGACTCAGCCACCCCTGCCACAATGTAACAATGTAAAAAGATTTCTGTTAAGAGATGTGTGCTCAATGGTGACCGGTATAATTGCAAGTGTTCCAGAAAGGACCACTGTGACCTTTGTGTAAACTTCACTCCAGCCCTGATAGCTGCCTTGAGGTTTCGAGAAGAATGTGTATGCGGACGTGACTGTACCCACCCTGTGATCAGACCATGATCTTGTGAAATTAGTCTCTAGACATAAATCAATCGAAACAAAATTGTATGGGAATTGTATGATCTTGTGGCTTTTGTGGGTTTTTCCTTTAAAAGTACCTATGGGACTGCAGTAGGATGCGACTCTTGCTCTCAGGACAAGAGTAGCCTGACTGTACAGCCGCATCAATAAACCTCTTGCTGTTTGCGTCAACTGGACTGGAGTCTGGGTTCTTGGGGCGCCCACTCGAGAAGGTAGTACCCAGGGCCTGGGGTCTATCACTCTGATGCTCTGACTGATCGGGACCCTGGTATTAGAGGAGCCAAGCTAGGCTTTGGAATGGGATGCTGGCTGTCAAAGAGTTTATTGTCACTTTCCTCTTGGTGAATACTCTAATGCTATTGCCTATGTGAAGATGTCTCTTGAATTCAATCCAAATAATTCCATTGAGAACCCAAGGAAAAGGATGCATGAATGGTGTGTGTGTGTGTGTGTGTGTGTGTGTGTGTGTGTGTGTGTGTGTGTGTGTGTGTTTGTGTGAATATAGACATCTATGTTGCATGGTATATAGAAGTCAGAGTTATGCTGGCTGAGACTTTCCACTTGGTTTGAGGCTGGGTCTCTTGTCATCTCCATGGTGTGGGCCAGGCTAGCTGCAGTGGAGAGTCTGGGAATCCCCTCCTTTCCAGCCATAAGAACTCTGGGATGGAAGATGCCCCATGCCCTTTTGTCTGGTGTTATATGAATGCTGGATATCTGTACTCAGGACCTTGTTCTGCAGTGAATCCTATATCCACTGAACCTCACGGGGACTAGAGAGAATGTTGTGTTATCTGCATGAAGATAATATGTCTTTTATTATGAGGAAGCACACAAAACATAACAATGAATGCTAGTGTGCACATACACAACATTCTGTCCCATAATTGCACATACCTACATTTGTTTACCCCTTAATTGAAATTCTGTCAATCAAGAAAAAACAAAAACCCAGAAAAAAAAGAAAAACAAAAAACAAAACAACCCTTCCCAAAAAATCGCTATTTGTACCCTTTCTATGAACCTCCAAAACAACGTTCATTGTATTTTGTCTCTCTGAGTGTCACTACTGTGTTCCACCCTCTCTCAGGCGATCCACATAATACTTGTTCCTCTCTCACCGTGTTATCTTACTTTGCACAGCAACATCATGGTTTGTCTGTGCTCCATTGTTGCAGAAAACAACCAAGGGCTGAGACAACCAAGCTGAAGCCAGGAAGCATTTATTCTATGGAAACAATAGACCCACAGGACAGCAGCCCAAAGCTGAGCCCCAAGTTAATTTAAACAAAGCTTTTTATGCTCCCTGTGTTCTACAGTGACACATATTTGATTGGCTTAATAAACTTCCAGAATACAGTTTGCTAAACTGCCTCATAAGCAGAAATGTTTGCCCAAGCAACAGAATTTACTACAAGCCATTGAAAGTGCAGGCGAAAGGGAGGAGATTGGGTTTCACAGGAGATGTGGGGTGGGGTCTTGAACCTCAAGGGGGCTGACCAGTATGGTGTGGCTATTTCTTGTTTTTCAGGGCCCCAAATGACAGTACCCTGTGTTGGAATGGCCTTGCACTTGAACAGTATCCCACATTATGCAAAGGCTGTGTTTTGTCATATGTTCTGATGACTCTAGACATCTCTGAGAATTTGAAATCCTGTCACTGTTAGCATTGCTGAACAATGTGTCATTGTGTGGTTTCTTGCACATAGTACTGTTTAGAAAGTTATATGTGTAATTCCCTTTTTTTTTGGATCATATGACTATGTATGGCAAGAAATGCTTTCTTATTTAATTTGTAAAAATGGATATAACAGAGGAAATTGAAATATTGAAAAGAGTTAGAAGAGGTCACATACTTAAAGTAGTATGGGCTATCCTGGGCCAAGGTGTGTGAGAGACACCTCACAGGACCTCCTTTAAGACTCACTGTTATGCATATATAAATTGATGTGCATTATAATGAGTTAAATATCATATGGATCATATATAGATATAGATATATATGATATAAGATATATAACTTACCATTTCTCAAAGGGCATGTGGTTTAATTTTCTGTTACATGTTTGCTACCACATGGGTTAAAATAAATAGTATTAAGAGAAAAAACACAACTTCATATTTTCATGTACACCAAAGCACATAGACACTATGCCATGATTAACAATTCTAATGCCAGCACATTGGCCCTTTTTTTTTTTTTGTTTGTTTGTTTGTTTTTCGAGACAGGGTTTCTCTGTGTAGCTTTGCGCCTTTCCTGGGACTCACTTGGTAGCCCAGGCTGGCCTCGAACTCACAGAGATCCGCCTGGCTCTGCCTCCCGAGTGCTGGGATTAAAGGCATGCGCCACCACCGCCCGGCACATTGGCCCTTCTTAAAGGAACTTGCCCATCAATGAATGTTCAAACATTTATCACCCTCTCACACATAGACCTCAACAAGTTACCTATATGTTTTTCAGTGCTCATAAATACAAAAGGACTGATGGTGGCATAGATATGGACCACAAAGAGCTGGATATAGTAAGATGTTGGATCATTCAGGAACATAGTTCTTGAGCAGGAAATAATGCTGTCCAGGATGGACATCAGCACAAAGAAGCTCATGAGCATCAGGATGGTCCGGGTGGCCCTTTCCTCTGGAGATGCTTTTGGAGAAAGGCTGGTGCTATGAAGATGCTGAGACTGCCTCTTGTGCCTGCATAGGAGGGTCATCATGTAGCAAGTCGAGAGGACCATGAGACTAATGAGAAAGGCTTCCCTGAGGGCCAGCAGTGTGGAAAATGTGCTTTGCATGAGGTAACTCATAGGTAGAATTGAGCAGGATTGAGTAACATACATAAAATTATTCAAGGTCAAATTGGGTGTGGCAATCATCGATACTAAGAGGTGACTGCTAATGAACATATAGAAGATACTCAGGAAAAGAAGGGCACATAACATGTGATAGGGAGATATATGCTTGAATTTTGCTAAACAGGAGCTTCTGGGACTGAGGATGATAGCCTGGAGGACACTCAACAGGCTGGTGGTACAAAGAGAAAGACCCCTAAATATTCTGTACAAGTACATAAGGAATTTACATGTGATGTCATCCCATCCCCTCCGAGAAAGAAAAATGTCTGTAGCTCTTAATGCTGTGATCAGAAGCATCAGTAGGTGGATTAGGGCCAAGAGACCAATGAGCAGGTCAGTGGGTTTGGGCCTGTGCCCAGAAGTGAACTTGAGGATGTGAAAGAGAAGAAGGATGCTGTTGGCTGAGATCCCAATGCCAATTTCAAAGAAATAGGTGTTCCTTAAGTGGGAATTAGTGTGGTGTTCGTGGTTCTTATTCATCTTATGTGGGAACAAACAGTGGCTGAGGAGGAAAGTAGATCAATGACTCATCATAGACACAGTCCCAGGAACCACTGTGGACAGCTCTGATGCATCAGGGAAACATGCAGATGCCAATATACACTTATTCCCCTGAAGACTCAGTTCCACCTCACACTCCACAGACCATCCTTCTGCTAGCCCTTGTCCTAGTCCTCAGAGCCAAGGCTGAATCCTGTGTCCCAGGGTGGCTGCATCCGTGTGCGAGCTCCTTCAACATTAAAAACTGCATCCATCAGAAATGATGTCTTTTCATATTTCACCTGTTTGGGTTTTACTGGAGCAGGAGCAGCTTCTTACTGTTTTTTTTTCCATGACATCTTGATTGGCAGGTACATAATAGACAGAGTTTTACTATTTAGGGTGAGTGTGAATGAGGATGATTGTGTAATAGAAGAAACCAGCCCTTTGCACTGAAAGAGGTCCAGTGGATGGGGCATGCTCTTATTCTATTCAGGGCTGCCTTTATTTACTGTGAAACCAAGTTTCTTAATACATATCTATGGCAAATGTTGGGGGTTGTGAACTATGAATCTAGACATTTCATGTTCCACCCATTATCTGCTATTTCTTCTGAGTGTGACATTTAGTACTCTAAGGCTGAGTTCCACTCACCTCCTCTGGAACATATGGATGGTCAGTCATGTACCCGTGTCAGGGAGACACTAGGTGTTCAAGAATATGCTTTATACACAGAAAATATGGCAACGATCACGTGCATGATAGTTTCTGTCAGTGTTTCAGCTGCTGGTTTCTCATGCAGTTCCTTATGCTTATGCTCTGGGAGAGTTAAGGTAGCTCATCGTGGCTGTTCAGCTCCATCCCTGCCGGAAACAGAAGATGAATGATAACTTACACAACAGTAGCACATTGGGTGGCGTCCTTTCCGGAGACTCTGATGGACAATTCAGTCACTGAGCTCTGCTCTGTAACTGCGTCTTCCCTGTTTCTAATCTCATTCCAGAGTCTCCTCCAGGAGAAGAGCAAAGTGGGCAAATGTCAGCAGGAGCACATTCCACGTCCTTCTCCTCCAGCATGTGAAGTCAGGGGGTAAATGGAACTACAGTTATAACAGACTCACAGCTATCCTATCCCATTTTATGGAATTAGTTAAAAAATGGTCGAACTCAGTCTTTGGCTAACTAAAAATACCATAACTAAAAACAATATTGGAGGAAAGCCTTTATTTTGTGTTATAGCTCATAGTCCATTATCCAGGAGAGATGGGGAAGGAGCTTAAGGCAGGTACTGGGAGGCAGGATCTGACTTGCAGGCCATCGAAGAGTGCTCTTTACTGGCTTGTGCCTCATGGCTCTCTCAGTCTGTGTTCTCAAGCACCCAGGACTAATAACTCAGGGGATGCACCCACAGTGAGTTGGGCCCTCTTATATTGATCATCAACCAAGAAAATGTACCACAAGCCTGCCCACAGGCCAATCTGGTGAGTGTATTTTCTCAGTTGAGTTTCCCTCTTCCCAAATGGCTCTAGCTTGTGTCAACTTGACATACAAACACACCACTGTTACACTATAACCTTTCTTCTCCTATTGTTCCCAAGATGTCATTTTTAATATCAACATCACAATATAAAACAGATTCCAAAATTTAAAAGTTCCACATTCTTTAAAAGTTAACTCTCCTTAAAACTTGCAAAGTTTCTTCTGATGTTAATGCTGCTCTAAAATAGTTGAGTCTCTAAAATGCCAAAGTCTCTCTAAAATAGCCATCCTCTTTCTAGAACAACAGGTCTCTATAAATCACCCAGTCCTTACCTTCTATGAGGAGTGGATGGGGTTGAGATGGGGATAGGTGGGTTGGATGAGCTGGAGAAGAGGAGGGAAGAGGAACAGAGGTTGGTATGTAAAAGGAAAGATTTTTTTAAATAAAAAATAATAAAAAAAGAAGAAGAAAGTTCAAAGTCTCTTATCTGTGTAGTCCAGTAAAATAAAAAATGATTTAAATGTATTTGTATCCCAAAAGGGAAGAACCAGAGTACAGAGAAAATCAAGTTAATCAAAGTTCAACATTGTGAGTCTCAGTGTCAGACTTCCAGGACTCACTAATGGTCTTCTGGGCTCCTCAACAGTGCTTGGAAAGCCATCATAACACACACAGCTGTCTTGTAGGCTAAAAAAGGCTTCACCCCACAGCAACTGCTGTGCTTGTTAGTTGTTCCACGATACTGGCATCTCCAACTGGGTTCAACCTTCATCAATAGCCACTCCTTGGCTCTCAGAAGGGACACTAACCCTGCCACATGGTGCCAATCCACCATTCCACTCCATGATCCCTTCATGCATTCAAAACCAATACCACCTAAGAGCCTCTTAAGCTACCAGCTTCGGCTGCCTGCATGAGATGCAGCCTCAGCTCTATCTGGACCACAGTGTCTGTTTGCTGAACCCGAGGAAAATGCTCTTCAGCAGATTTTAATTGTTACAGCATGGCAAAGGTTTTGATTTATTGGTTCTTATTTCAAAATATGAATGACCCTCATAGGGCCTCTCAAACTTCCCTCTGGAACTTCATAAGTCAAGCCTCCATCATCTGCACTGCTCTCAGCATTATATTTTAAGATCACACAGAACAACCCTCTAAGATATCAGCATTCTACGGATTTTACAGTCCAAAGTTTCAAAATCCTTCACAGTCCTCCATAAACACATGGTCATGTCTATCAAAGTAACACCTCATGACCTAGTACCATTTTCTGTCTCTGTTAGGATTTCTGTTGCTGTGAGAAAACACCATGACAAGAAGTAAGTTGGCCAGAAGAGGGAACATTTCACCATGCAGCTTGTAGTTCATCTTCCAGGAGAGTTAGGGAATGTAATTGGAGTTTACTGTCCTGCCAGCAAGTCCCAAATACCCATGAGCTGTTTCCCAAATAATTGACTCAGAGTCTTAATATTACTTATAAATGCTCAGCCTTATTACTCACCAGCTCTTACACTTAAATTAACCCATCCTTCTTCTCCGTGTTCAGCCTCTCATGGTTTTGCTCCTTTACTCAGTACTACGTTCTCATCTTACCTCCTCTGCATCTGGCTGGCACCTCTCTGACTCCACCTTCCTTTTTTCCATCATTCTCAGTTTGGCTTTCTGTCTAATTTCTTGCCCAGCTGCTAGCCAATCAGCATTTTATTAAGCCAATTTGGGTGACAAATCTTTACATTGTGCAATAGGGTTATTCCACAGGATTACCCCCTTTTTGTCTAATTAAAAAGAAAGGTTTTAACTTTAACATAGTAAGATTATACACAACAAAAACATCTATTAAGTAAGTATTACAGTAACACTATCTAATCCATTTGCGTTTGGCAAAATTAGAGTAAATACTTAATTATCTATCATATCTTTCTGAGTCTAAAGTTTTATATCTAATTTATCTTTTATTTTAAGAAAAATATAATTATCGAGTCTTCAACTCCTTCAAAGACACCAGAAGGATGAAAAGTTACCTCATGACAGGGACCTCAAGCTTCCTGAACAGTCACTCAAGGTTCTTCTGCAACATTGGGGTATCCAACTCTGTCCTATAGTCCTTACATGACTGACAGACTTTCCTTATGAAGCAGTGAATTCTGAAGAACTGTCCTACTTTGTCTTGGTGAAGTTCAGCAATGTTTCTTGTGTCCTACTCGTCAGTTTGGACAGTAACTATCAGTAATTGAGGCAAGGGCAGTTTCTTTGCCTACATGGCTAACTTTTGTAATAAAGAAAACAAACTCCATATGGAATTTCTTCAGTTTCCATCATCATCTTTGAAGTAATTGGTACTACCAGGACCCTGTGTGTCTAACAGTCAGGAACAGTCTAAGTTCTTAAAACATTTTAAATTATGCATTCTGTAGGTCTTTGAAGTGTTTGAAGATTACCTATGTAGAAAACCTAACTAACATGACTATAAGGTTGCTATTTTAGATGACTAACTATTAATATGTATTTTTAAATTATACATTACATTTTAAATGAACTGCATAAACAAATACCTTAAACAAGAATAGAAATATGCATACAGTACAACAAAATTGACTTTAAATTCATATCAATAAACTAAAATCCATAACAACATAAAATGTTTTGAGATTAACAGTTGTTTTTGGATTAAAGTAGATTCAAAAATCTTCCCTTTTTTCTATCATAATAATATACCCTTGTTTCCCAGAATTTGTATATCATATCCTCATTTCTTCTTTTAGAAAGAGATTGACTATGATTACTAACAATTTATAAGTAGCCACCTTAAATGAAAACAAACATTCATAAACAATCTTTTGGAAATTTGGGCATAGTTCCTAGACTATTCCCTGCTAATTGGGAGTGCTGGTAATCTTATGGGGACCCTGAGCAAATTTAGAACGAGTGTAGTCCTGACTGGGGTATTTGTGAGGTCTGTCCATCTAAGTCAGGATCTTTGAAGCTGTTTTGGATGCTAGATTATCTGAGCCATTGTTTTTATTCATGTCTGGTCCACTTGCTCTAAAAATATTTAAACTTTTAAAGGAAACATACATACCCTGTTATTCCACAACAGGGGAAAGAACTCAAGACAGGGACCTGGAGGCAGAAACTGATGGAGAGGCCATGGAGTAGTGTTGTTTACCAGCTTGCTCCTTATAGCTTGTTCCACCTACCTTCTTACAGCATCTAAGACCACCAGCCCAGTGGTGACACTGTCCATAGTGAGCTGGGCCCTCCCATTTCAAATCAATCATCAATCAAGAAAATGTACCAGGTGCTTGTCCACAGGCGAGTCTGGAGGGGGCATTTCCACAACTGAGGCTCTTTGTTCTACAATACTTGTAACTTGAGTCAAGTTGATATAAAATTAGCAAGCATAGACACTATGCATATGTGGCATATAATGTTGAATACAAATTCCTGTTACATAGTAAAAATTTATCACTGAAAATCAAAGGTGTAGGTTGAAACTGTTTTAAACTTATTTGGACCATGTGACATGTAATGGAAGATAATAAGGAGAGGCAAAAGGGATAAAATACACAGGTACAGGGTACCTTTTAAGGATTTAGACCTAGAGCACATAGTTGGTGAAAACATTTAACAAAGCAGATTTTCTGAAATAAAAATTCTATAGCATTGTTAGAAAGGGTTAATAAGGTTATGGACCATGCATTTTAGATAGTAGCAGAATGTTGATTAAATAAGTGGTACTTAATTATTCCCATTTCATTGTGAAGTTTTTTTTTTTTTATAAAGTTTATGGGTTTGTTTTCCAAACTCCAGTAATAAGGATGAGAACACAGTAAGGAGGGAGGATATGAAGAGGAAGAGGCAATGTTGTTTTCCAGTGATCGGGTAAAATGCCAACTTTCTCCACTTTGAACAACTCAAGCATTTGAGTTGTGTGGCGATAACCCAGGTAAACAAAGGAGAGAGTAAGAGAGCTCCATTGCCTCCAAGCTTTATGGGACAGATGTCATGAGGAGCACATGCTCTGAATGGCGTTTTGTGATCTGTGGGCACTGAGTAGCAGGTATGTGTTTTATACACTCATTTCATGGAAGAAAACACACACCTGTAGCACTTAAAATGTACTTTCGAGTCAGGCAGTGGTGGTGCATGCCTTTAATCCCAGCACTCAGGAGCGAGGCAGGCAGATCTCTGTGAATTTGAGGCCAGCCTGGTCTACAGATCGAGATCCAAGACAGGCACCAAAACTATATGGAAAAACCCTGTCTCAAAAAACCAAAAAAAAAAAAAAAAAAGTAGTTTCCATTATATGCATATTAGCACTAGCTAACTAAGAAGTAAAATTGTTCTAAAATATTTTCTCTTATGTCATTTCTAGAAATGTGCATTTTTCCTAAATTTCACTGAACTAGCCAGAAAAGAAAAGAAAAGAAAAGAAAAGAAAAGGAATTAGGTTTTATGAATACAACACATTGTGAGACTGCCCAGGCTGTGTGTGTCAGCTCAGTAGAGCAGGGCATGGGCTGTTTCAGCATCACTTCAGAAACTGCAGCTCTGCAAACATAAAGCACTTAGGAAAGTCAGACAGGTGCAGAGGCCATGAACTCTCAGTGATGTCCTCATCATCATGGCTTCAGAAATCCCTGCTTTGATTCCACTGGAAAACCTGATTTTCTGAAAGTGGAATTCCATAGCAGCAAAGGAGAAAATTTACAGTGACATGACTGCTTGTCATCATGAACACTGGCTTGCCAGGAGAGACAGAGACAGCATTTCTGTAGTCATCCTGCCACCTCCAAATTAGATGCACCATTCAAATATATCTAAATTTTACATAATAAGAAACAGTAAGGTACTGTATAATTTCTACCAAAAACATTCTGTTGAGTATGAACCCTTCTCAATTTCAAGCCACAATGCATCCTCTAGCTTCTCCCCTCCCAGCTGGACTTTGGTAGCTCACACCTTCCTAGCTGAGCATCATAAGAAGAACAGAAGACAATGCTGACACTCTCGGATCTGCAGAATGGATTAAAGGACAGTCATCTAAGAGAGTAAGGGGGAGAAAGTAAGCTGTGACAGCCTGGGATAGCCTGTCACATCATGCACTGTGATGGATTTTACACAATATAACAAAACAGGCTGCTTTCCAGAGACCTGAAATTTTGTACAAAGATAAGGAAAAGTCACAGATTGGTGAAAATGGGTCCCATTAGAAGAGGCTGTATTGGAGAAGAGGAAGGGAAGACATTTGGAAGATTAGGAAAAGAAAACATGCATGGAGCAAGAAATGACAAAGGAGTCGAACATTCCTCAGTTAAAGCTGATTGTGAAGGCTGCGGCTGCTCAGGACAGAGGAACTGAAACCCCCTGTCTGTCAGAACCAAGGAAGCCATGACCTTAGACTTTGTGTCACCCACACTTACCCAAACCACAGACAACCCACAACCACAGGCTCAGCAAAGAGAGGTTTGGTAGGCGACACTGGTCCTGCTCCATGCAAGTGATTGAGGATGAGGTTACTCAGGATGTTTACCTCTGGCAAAACCCTAACTTTAAAACTAGGAAGACACTGGGAAGAAATGGCTGGCACACCAGGGAGGGAAAACCATGACCAAGGATATGCCATACTGTTTCCAGAGATGCCAAAAATAGATGAACAGTAGGAACGCAATGGGCAAATCACAAACAGCCTGTGGGCTAAGGAATGGCAGTTGTGTCTGAAAGACTGAGAATTGTATTTTTAAATTTTCAAACCTTTGAAGCTGAGTCTCTGGGTTCAGACTGGCAGCAGGAATGTCACCCAGTGTTTCCAAATCAACCTCCAGAAATGGCAGGAGCGGATGCTCCAGAGGAGCAGCATGGTACAGACTCCAGCCACCAACACTGGACCCGGCACAGTGCTGCAGCACAACCTGTGTCCCTCATCACCTGAGAGGCTTGGCTTTGCTGCTGAGGGGCTGTGACCTCCCTGCCAGAGTGTTCATTGACTCAGGGACAAGAGTCAGTTCCTATCTGTCTCTTCACATAGGTTCATGAAAAGATGAGGTTTGGGAGAAACCGGAAAAACAAATAGAGGCAGCAGAACAGGATGGGGTTCAGGTTTTCAAAAATTTACCAAAAGAAAATGTGATTCAGGGTTCTCCACTATAAAAATTTGTATACAGTGCATGTGAAGAACATAGAGAAAAGGTAAAACATGCAACCACTCTTCCCAGAAACTCCTATTCTCGGTCTCAATGAGTTAGAAATGGAACCTGGCACTGTGTCCACTGTAATTTAATAATGATTGTCTTGGCAACCTCATCATCATGGTCACTAGTGACAGTTCCTACCAGGCTGGCAGAGGCTAAGGACCAACACCACAGATTCGTGATTTCTGAGATTGAATTGGAAAGAATAGTGACCATGAACAAACACTAGCAGGCACTTTGCAGTCCTGTGAGGTGGTCCTCTGTGGGATGTGGTTTAGAATCTTCAGCCTCCACTCTTTACAGAGATTTTTAAAGCTTTGATAACTCAAACTCAGAAGATCTTACACTACAATAGTTCTGCTACATGTGCCAAAGTGATAGATGCAAGTTGAGGACATTTAATTAAAGTGAGAATTCCCACCTTTCAATTCTATTATAGTTTATCTTAGGAATAGGTAAATCATTAAAATGTTTGTAACTTGATAACTTATCCAACTATTCACTGTGAGTTATTTATGTCATAGGAATAAATGTGGGTCCTAAATTAATCTTGAGAGACTCCAAACTAAGGAAATGAATACTGTAAGAAGAAAACGCCCTCATTCACCTTTGCGCAGAACACAGTCCCTGTGCCGAGGGGCTGTCAGAGGTCAGTGTCTCCTCTGCAGATGCTGAAAACCTCCCTGAGCCCCACTGCTCCTCCTCCCACAGACTGCCTGGGACCCGATCACCTTCTGATTCTGCACTTGGGTGCTGAGAACTTACCCAGATGGAAGAGGCAGTGAGGACTGGGCCTGAGGAGATCCTGCAACAGTCTTAGATAGTGAGTTGTCTTAATGCCTCTCTTTGGCTTGTAATTTTAGTGTCTGTTAAAAGTGACAGGTTACCAATGAGGAGCACGGAAATGTGACATCCCAGTGGAGCACCATACCTGTCTGTCACAGTACTTACTCTGCTCTGAATAACACCATCTGGGGAGGACTGAGTGCAAACTTTATCTGAAATCCCTTGCCACACTTTCAGGAGGAGTCAGAAAATTTTCACCATTAGAAAACCCTAACTTTTCTCACTTTACCGCTTAGACTTAATTTGGAACAATTCCATCACCGTAATACCTCTCTTCTGGGATGTGGGCTTCTGGGGCTCCTATGAGTTCCCTGTCATAGGGGGGTTCTCCCTCTATAGTTCATGACAGTCAGCCTCTCCCTGGGTAACTCTTCCCAGGGAACAGAAAGTTTGCGCCAAATAGACAACCCTAACTTTGCTCACTTTACTTCTTAGACTTAATTCAGACCAATTTCATTCACAGTGTTTCCTTTCTGGGCTGTGGGACTCCTGGGCCTCACATGACTTCCCATGGCTTTGAGGATCCTCTTCCAACAGTGTAGACTGACAGCCAGTTCCAGGGTCAGTCCTCCCATGGAACACCTGGTTTCCAGATGGTGTTGATTCGTTGTTCCCTGATTTCTGAAATCTGTTCCAGCATTCAAGATGTGATTAAATTTTGGATATCATCCCTCTGTCAGAGGTTGGTTTGGTGAAGATCTTTCCCCATTCTGTAGGCTGCCATTTGTCCTATTCATGGTATCCTCTGCCTTAAGTTTATTAAGGTACACAATATTTTGGGGAACACAATACCACCACATTTCCTCTCTTTTTGTCTAAAATTAAAGAAAGCTTATAACTAATACAAGAAAAACTATCCAATAAGTATATACAATATATACAGTCAAAAATTACATTAATGATGTCTAGTCCATTAACATTTGACAGATTCAAACAAAAAACTCAATTATATATATATATATATATATATTAATAATGTCCAGTCCAGTAATGTCTGATAAACTGAGACCAAAAAATTTTCATTACTTATCTTATTTAAAACAAGTAGTTCCTTTTTAAAAGTAGATTCCATAATCGCCCTTTTTATCTTATCATATCCATATTCTCCTTTTTCTTTTCATAATACATTCAGCAGTCCACCTTTTGTCATTTTTATTCCCTTCTTTCTCTTCTACCAGGTTCCCTGGACTGATTTCCAAAATATACAAATAACTCAAGAAACTAGATATCAACAAACCAAATGATCCAATTAAAAATGGGGTGTAGATCCAAACAGAAAATTCTCACAGAAGAATATCAACTGGCTAAGAAACACTAAAGGAGATGTTCAACATCCTTAGCCATCAGCCATCAGGGAAACGGAAATCAAAAGGACTCTGAGCTTCCATCTTACATCTGTTAGAATAACTAATATCAGAAACACTGATGACAGCCAGTGCTGGAGAGGATGTGGAGTAAGGGTAACACTCTGCCATTACTGGTCAGAGTGCATACTTGGACAATCACTTTGGAAACCAGTGTGGCAATTTTTCAGAAAACTGGGGATGAATCTACCTCATGTTCTAGCATTAACACTCTTGGGCATATACCCAAAGGATACACATTCATACCATAAGAATATTTGCTCAACTATGTTCATAGTAGCATTATTTAACATCCAGAACCTGGAAACAACCTAGATGTCCATCAACTGAAGAACGGATAAAGAAAATGTGGTATGTTTACACAATGGAGTATTACTCAGCTGTAAAAAAAAAAAAAAAAAAAAAAAAAAAAAAAAAAAAAAAAAAAAAAAACAATGATGACCTCATGAAATTTGCAGGCAAATGGATGGAACTAGAAAAAGCCATCCTGAGTGAGGTAACAAAGACACAGAAAGACAAATACAGTATTTCCTCACTCATAAGTGTATATTAGACATAAAGCAAAGGATAACCTGGCTACAATCCACCAACACAGAGAAGCTAGGTAATAAGGAAGAACCTAAGAGAGACATGCATGGATTCCCCTAGAAGAGAAAATTCATAAGATCTCCAGAGTATATTGGGAGCCTAGGTGAGGAATGGGAGGAGATAAAGGGAGGTGGCAAGAGAACACAAGGGAATGGGATGGTCGGTTTGGCGTAGTGACAGAGAGGAAGAGCAAGGAAAGAGATGCCTTGATAGAGAGCGCCATTATGGAGTTAGGGAGAATCCTGGTGCTAGGATTTTCCTAGAAACTCATAAGGATGACCCCAGGTAAGACTCCAAGCAATAGTGGAGAGGATCCCTGAACTGGCCTTCCCCTGAAATGAGATAGATGACTACCTAATTGTCATCATAAAGCCTACATCCAGTAATTGATGGAAGCAGATACAGAGATCCACAGCTAAGCACTGGGTGGAGCTCCTGGAGTCCAGTGGAAGAGAGGGAGGAGGGATTCTGTGGTTAAAGGGGTCAAGATCAGGATGGGGGAACTAGATAATTGTTTCCTGTAGACTAGTGGGGCAGTAAGTTCCCCTCTTAGTGCTTGGATTACAAGCACGTGCACACATGCCTGACTTTTCCTTGTATGTTGAGTTTCTGTCCTCTGAACCAATGCATGTACAATAATCATTTTCCATCTCTCAACTCGCTCACTGATGTTAATGCATGAAAAGCACTCCATCCCCATTAACACCAAGGATTAAGTAAGTTGGGTGGTACGGTGTACTGATGTCTGGACTCTACCACCTCTGGATTAAATAAGATTCTGTGGAGAGCAATATGTCATTCACAGATGTTGGGTTTTGTTGAAGCTTTCAGAGAAGTCCTAGATTGTAGTCATTAGTACTTGTTAATGGCCAGAGCTGTGGAGTCAGTCAGCATGGATATGAAGTCTCCTCTGTTACATAATGAATGATGGAGCCATGAACACATCTTCAGCATTTAAGAGCCTGTATTTCTCATCTGACATATGAGTAGGGCGGGGATTACTCCCAGGATGTTGTGGGATTAAGGAAATAGTAGATAGTAGGTGCTTTGTACCCACTGAGTGCTCCCTAAGTATCCTGGGGAGATCTGACTTTGTGTATCCTCACCAGAGGACCAAATGCAAAAATATGTGTGCCTGGTCCATAGTAGACACTCTAAAAATATCTGTGCGAGAGAACATGTGGCTGTTATCATTGCAGACAAAGCTGTGTTGGGGAATATTAGTTCTGAGACGACAGAGCTGCTCTCTGGCTTTTGACTGAACATAAAAGCTACATCTCCATATCCTTTGCAGATCGGAGGAGGCATGAGTGTTCTGGCCAATGCTAACTAGGTTAAAGCTAATTGGACTTTGGGCTCTCTTTATTCCCCTGCCCCCAACATCACTCTTGACATTTTAGTACTTGTGGTTAAATCCCATTTCACTGTGTTGACATGTGACCTGTTGTCAGGCAACATGACTCATTAAACATGGAGAAAGTACATGGTAACCTAATCTTCCACCAGCTTGTTTCCTCCCATCACACAATGTTTGAGTTGTAAAAATCCTAAAAATTGGTGATATACAAGTATAGACAGTGATTTATTCAGGTGTGGAATGTGAGTTTAGTAGTGCTACATTTCTGTGACTTGGTCTTTTAAAACATTGAGTGACACACAGTACTGACACACATGGTTATATATTGTGTACCCTAATAAAGCTTGCCTGAAGATCAGAGAACAGACCCAGCCACTAGATTAGACATAGAGGCCAGACAATGATGGCACACACCCTTAATCCTAAACCACTGGAGGCAGAGAACCATCTGGATTTCTGTGAGTTTAAGGCTACACTAGATACAGAGCCAGGCAGTGGTGGCACACACCTTGAATCCCATACTTGGAAGCATGGATATGATAAGATAAAAAGGTAGATTATTGAATAATACTTTTAGAAAGCAACTACTAGTTTTAAGTATTTTACATTGGATTGGATTTTTGTATAATGTATACAAATTTTGTATACTGATACCAATTTGAGATTAGTTTTATTAGAAAACACTGTACATATATTTCTAATCTTGTTTAATGTATTGTACCCATACAGCTTTATTGGTGGAAGTATTAAGGCAACACCACATTGTTAAAAGGGAGGTTTATTTGGGCATTTTACTTACAACAAGTAAAGGGATAGGTTACAAGATCTGGGAGAGGTGAAGTGCAGTCCAGTGGTGTTCTGTGGAGATCTCTGCTCTGTCTACCATCGAACATCCAGTATTACCAGGAACCAAGAGACTGGGCACATCTGGATCCTGGGTCTTAAGGGCTCCCTTCTTGGCCCTTTCTCAGGGGCAGGCCATAGGTAGGCATGACAGTTACTGGAAGCCTCAATAGGGATAGTATTTTCAGGTCAAAGCTGGAAGAGCTAACCACTACACAGCTCATTTACCAATGTAATGCTAATTGCATGAAAGTTATTATTATCAACTATTTAAGATAAAAAAAATACAAGTTACTATTTAGTCACCTATTACATTTGAACTTGTAGTCATATCAGGTTTTTTTCAAGGTCAAACAGACATATTTTAGATAAACAGGTCATCTTCAAACACTTCAGATCTAGAGATTATGGCATTTAATAAGTTTTTTTTTTTTCTTTTTCGAGACAGGGTTTCTCTTGTGTAGCTTTGTGCCTTTCCTGGAACTCACTTGGTAGCCCAGGCTGGCCTCGAACTCACAGAGATCCGCCTGCCTCTGCCTCCCGAGTGCTGGGATTAAAGGCATGCACCACCACCGCCCGGCCTTAATAAGTTTTAATCACATAATTTTTTATGACTATGAGACATATCTGCTTCTGGCAGAACCAATCTACTTGAGATGCTGGGCACTGAAAAAACTTCATATGGAGTTTACTTTCTTTGTGGTAAGTTAGCCATTGGGCAAGAAAGTGCCCTTCCCTCAGCTGCTGACAGTATGCTGTCAAAGGTGGACAAGCAGGACACCAAAGAAAGGATTGATGAACCTTGCCAAGACAAGGAAGGAAGGCTCTTTAGAAAATCCTGCTTCACAAATGAGTCTGTCAGATATGCTAAACCTGTAGGCAAAGATGGATGCTCCAACATTGCAGAGGAACCTTGGGTGACTGTGCAGGCCGCCAACTGTTCTTGTCATTTCTCACATTGTTTGGAAGGCACTTGATGCACTTCCTGCTTACTTAGGTATATTATTTCCTTCTCAGGTCTCTGAGGGAGTTCAAGACTAGATAGTTATAGTTATAGTTTTCGTTGTAACTTACTGAAGAGGTATAAAATATGTAAGTTTGAAAGACATAAAAAATATTTTTGTTTGATAATACAAGTTAGGATAGAACATAAATTAGGTACAACACTTTGGACTCACAAAAATAGGATGGATAATGGAGTATTTTTTTGGACTTTGTCAAGTGTTTATAGACTGGACATTGTTAATGTAACTCTTGATTGTATGTATTTTATATAGTTATTGTACTTATTGTATATAGGTTTTTTTAGTATTAGTTATAATATATTATTACTTTAGACAAAAAAGGGAAGATGTGGTGATATACTGTGTACCCTAATAATGCTTGCCTGAAGATCAGAGCACAGAGCCAGCCACTAGATTAGACTTAGAGGCCAGACAGTGGTGGCACACACCCTTAGTCCTGTCACTCAGGAGGCAGAGATCTATCTGGATCTCTGTGAGTTCATGGCCGCACTGGAAACAGAGCCAGGTAGTGGTGACACACATTTTTAATCCTAGTACTCAGAAGCACACAGGTCTATAATCCCAGGAAGTGAGGGCAGATCAGAGAAAGGTAAATAAGGCTTGAGAAAACAGGAACTACAGCAGGTCAGTTGAGACCCTTTCAGAGGCTTTCAGTCTAGGATTCATGGAAACAGGATTGGCTGAGGAGCTGGTGAGGTGAGGTTGGCTATGGCTTGCTCTGTTTCTCTGATCTTCCAGGTTGCACCCCAATGTCTGGTACTAGGTTTTTTTTTTAAAGACCATCTAAGATTTGAACAACAGACACCTGTGTGAAACACACATGTGACAGAATTTAGTATTTGATTTCATGTCTAATGTAAAAACATATTTCAAGCCCATGGGTTTATGGCATTGGTTAATATTGAAGATTTTTATGTCTGATCTGCGCTTTACAGTTGTAGTTTTGCATTCACAGGAAACTTCATCCAGGAGCTCACAACACTGGAGCTGCCTATAGGGCTGAGTGCCAGAGCTGAGCAGCACTTGACACTGGCAGGATCTCCAGCAAGGGCTTTGCTTTCCCAGGAGAGACTGAGAGCAAGATTCAGACCAGCAGAGAACTGACTTCAAATGAGTGTTTGAGACACGTTTGTCAAAAGATTTTATTATTGAACAATTACATTCTGATGTATTCAGATTTTCTTCACTTTTGAACTTTGTGTGTGTGTGTGTGTGTGTGTGTGTGTGTGTGTGTGTGTGTGTGTGTAGACATCTGTGTTGCATGGTATATAGAAGTCAGAGTTCCACCTGTTATGCTGGTTGAACTTTCCACTTGGTCTAAGGCTGGGTCTCTTGTCATCTCCATGGTGTGGGCCAAGCTAGCTGCAGTGGAGAGTCTGGGAATCCCCTCCTTTCCAGCCACAAGAAATCTGAGATGGAAGATGCCCCATGCCCTGTTGTCTAGTGTTATGTGAATGCTGGATATCTGTACTCAGGACCTTGTTCTGCAGTGAATCCTATATCCACTGAACCTCACGGAGACTAGAGAGAATGCTGTGTTATCTACGAGAAGATAATATGTGTTTTATTATGAGGAAGCACACAAAATATAAGAAGATGTCATTTGAACATTATAGCCACACAACTGAGTACTAGTGAGCACATACACATCATTGTGTCCCATAACTGCACATATCTCCATTTGTTTACCCATTAACTGAAATTCTGTCAATCAAGAAAAACAAAAAACCAGCAAAACAAAACAAAACTCAAAAAATCTCTATTTGTACCCTTTCTTGATCCTCCAAAGTGACATTCATTGTATTTTGTTTCTGAGTCTCATTACTGTGTTCCACCCTCTCTCAGGTGATCCACATAATACTTGTTTTGCTCTCACCATGTTATCTTACTTTGCACAGCAACATCATGGTTTGTCTGTGCTCCACTGTTGCAGAAAACAACCAAGAGCTGAGACACCAAGATGAAGCCAGGAAGCATTTATTCTATGGAAACAATAGACCCACAGGACAGCAGTCCAAAGCTGAGCCCCAAGTTAATTTAAACAAAGCTTTTTATGCTCCCTGTGTTCTACAGTGACACATATTTGATTGGCTTATTAAACTTCCAGAATACAGTTTGCTAAACTGCCTCATAAGCAGGAATGTTTACCCAAGCAGCAGAATTTACCACAAGCCATTTAAAGTGCAGGTGGGAGGGAGGAGATTGGGTATCACAGGAGATGTGGGGTGGAGTCTTGAACCTCAAGGGAGCTGACCAGTATGGTGTGGCTATTTCTTGTTTTTCAGGGCCCCAAATCAGAGCACCCTGTGTTGGAATGGCCTTGCACTTGAACAGTATCCCACACCATGCAAAGGCTGTGTTTTGTCATATGTTCTGATAATTCTAGACAGTTGTTTCCATGTCTGAGAATTTTAAATCCTGTAAGTGTTAGCATCACTGGACTAGTCACTGTGTGGTTCCTTGCACATAGTTCTGATTTGAAAGTTATGTATGTAATTTCTTTTCTTTTGGATCATATGACTATGTATGACAAAAAAATGCTTTCTTATTTAATTTGTAAAAAGAGTTATAACAGAGGAAAATTAAATATTGAAATGAGTTAGAAGAGGTCACATACTTAAAAGTAGTGTGGGCTATCCTGGGCCATGGTGTGTGAGAGACACCTCACAGGACTCCCTTAAAGACTCACTGTTATGTATATATAAATTGATGTGTATTACAATGAGATAAATGTCATGTGGAATATATATGTATATATGTATATATATATATCTTACCATATCTCAAATAACATATGGTTTAATTTTCTGTTACATGTTTGCTACCACGTGGGTTGAAATAAATAATATTAAGAGAAAAAACACAACTTCATATTTTTATGTACACCAAAGCACATAGACAGTATTCCGTGATTGACAGTTTTAATGCCAGCACATTGGCCCTTCTTAAAGGAACTTGCACATCATTAAATATTCAAACATTTATCACCCTCTCACACATAGACCTCAACAAGTTACCTATATGTTTTTCAGTGCTCATAAATACAAAAGGACTGATGGTGGCATAGATATGGACCACAAAGAGCTGGATATAGTAAGATGTTGGATCATTCAGGAACATAGTTCTTGAGCAGGAAATAATGCTGTCCAGGATGGACATCAGCACAAAGAAGCTCATGAGCATCAGGATGGTCCGGGTGGCCCTTTCCTCTGGAGATGCTTTTGGAGAAAGGCTGGTGCTATGAAGATGCTGGGACTTCTTCTTGTGCCTGCACAGGAGGGTCATCATGTAGCAAGTCGAGAGGACCATGAGACTAATGAGAAAGGCTTCCCTGAGGGCCAGCAGTGTGGAAAATGTGCTTTGCATCAGGTAACTCATGGGTAGAATAGAACAGGATTGAGTAACATACATAAAGTTATTCAAGGTCAAATTGGGCATGGCGATAATCGATACTAAGAGGTGACTGCTAATGAACATATAGAATACACTCAGAAAAAGAAGGGCACATGACATGTGACAGGAAGATATATGCTTGAACTTTGCCAAACAGGAGTTTCTGGGACTGAGAATGATAGCCTGGAGGACACTCAACAGGCTGGTGGTACAAAGGGAAAGACCCCTAAATATTCTGTACAAGTAGATAAGGAATTTACATGTGGTGTCATTCCATTCCCTCTGAGTAATAAAAATGTCTGTGGCTATGAATGCTGTGATCAGAAGCATCAGTAGGTGGATTAGGGCCAAGAGACCAATGGGCAGGTCAGTGGGTTTGGGCCTGTGCCCAGAAGTGAACTTGAGGATGTGGAAGAGAAGAAGGATGCTGTTGGCTGAGATCCCAATGCCAATTTCAGAGAAAAAGGTGTTCCTTAAGTGGGAATTAGTGTGGTGTTCGTGGTTCTTATTCATTTTATGTGGGAACAAACAGTGGCTGAGGAGGAAAGTAAATTGATGTTTCATCACAGACACAACCCCATGACGCACTGCAGACAGCTCTGCTGCCTCAGGGAAACACACAGATGCCCACACACACTTGTTCCCCTGAAGACTCAGTTCCACCTCACACTCCACAGACCATCCTCCTGCTAGCACTTGTCCTAGTCCTCAGAGCCAAGGCTGGATCCTGTGTCCCAGAGAAGCTGCGTCCGTGTGCGAGCTCCTTCAACATTAAAAACTGCATCCATCAAAAATGATGTCTTTCATATATTACATGTTTGGGTTTTACTGGAGCAGTAGCAGCTTCTTACTCAGTTTTCATCCATGACATCTTGATTTCCAGGTACATAATAGACAGTTTTACTATTTAGGGTGAGTTGGAATGAGGATGATTGTGTAATAGAAAGAACCAGCCCTTTGCACTGAAAGAGGTCACATGCATTGGGCATGCACTTAATCTACTCAGGGCTGCCTTTACTCTATTTATTGTAAAACCAAATTTCTTAATACATTTCTATGGAAATGATGGTAATTGTGAGTGAACTATCAGTCCAGACAATTCACATTCCACCCATGATCTGCTGATTCCTCTGAGTGTGACCTTTTGCACTCTAAGGCTGAGTTCCAGTCACCTCCACTGGAACATATGGATAGTCATGTGCCTGTTTGATGAAACACTAGGTGTGGAAGAACATGCTTCATACACACAAATCATGGGAGGTTCCAGTTCTTGATGGTTTCTATGAATGTTTGCCTCCCGTTTTTTTCTATGTAGAGCATATGTTTTTGCTCAGGGAGAGTTAAGGTAGCTCATAGTGACTGTTCAGCTCCATCCCTGCCTGAAACAGAAGATAAATGATAAATTACACAACAGTAGCATGTTGGAGTACAGTCCTTTCCAGAGACTCTGATGGACAATCCAGTCACTGAGCTCTGTTCTGTAACTGCATATTCCCTGTTTCTAATCTCATTCCACAGCCTCCTCCATGAGAAGAGAAAAGTGAGCAAATTCCACATCCTTCTCCTCCAGCATGTGAAGTCAGGTGGTAAACTCCAATAGAACTGCAGTTATAACAGACTCATGGCTATCCTGTCTCCTTTTATGGAATTAGTTTAAAGAAAAATGGTCCAGCTCAGTCTTTAATAATGGGCTCCATAGGATTCTAAGGTTCTCTCTAACCTTCATTGAGCTGTGATACTTTTCCAGATTCCAGATATGCTAACTCCAAGTTTATATTAAGAAATATGATGTGTATGTTTTTAAATAATTGCAGTTTATTTTACTAGACACTCACTAATTAAAATACCATAACCAAAAATAAGTTGAGGAAGAAAGCCTTTTTTTCATGTTATAGCTGATAGCCCATTATCCAGGAAAGGTGGGGAAGGAGCTTAAGGCACGTACTGGGAGGCAGGATCTGATGTGCAGGCCATGGAAGAGTGTTGTTTACTGGCTTGTGCCTCATGGCTCTCTCAGTCTGTGTTCTCAAGAACCCAGGACTACTAACCCAGGGGATGCACCCACAGTGAGTTTGGCTCTCTTACATTGATTATCAACCAAGAAAACTCACCACAAAGCTTGCCCATAGGCCAATCTGGTGAGTGTATTTTCTCGGTTGAGTTTCCCTCTTCCCAAATGGCTCTAGCTTGTGTCAACTTGACACACAAACACACCACTGTTACACTATAACCTTTCTTCTCCTATTGTTCCCAAGATGTCATTTTAATATCAACATCACAATATAAAACAGATTCCAAAATTTAAGAGTTCCACGTTCTTTAAAAGTTAACTCTCCTTAAAACATCCAAAGTCTCTTCTGACGTTCAAAGCCTCTCCAAAAATAGTTGTCTCTAAAATACCAAAGTCTCTCTAAAATAGCCATCATCTTTCTAGAACAATAGGTCTCTGTGAAACACCTAGTTCTTAACTTTTATGAGGAGTGGATGGGGTTGAGATGGGGATAGGTGGGTCAGGAGAGCTGGAGAAGAGGAGGGAGGTGGAACAGAGGTTGGTATGTAAAAGGAAAGAAACGTTTTTAAAATAAAAAATTAAAAAAAAAGTTCAAAGTCTCTCATCTGTGTAGTCCTGTAATATAAAAATGATTTAAACGTTTTTGTATCCCTAAAGGGAAGAACAAGGGTACAGGGAAAAGCAAGTTCAACAAAGTCCAACATTGTGATTCTCAGTGTCAGACTTCACTCACTAATGGTCTTCTGGGCTTCTTGACAGTGCTTGGACAGCCATCATAACACACACAGCTGTCTTCTAGGCTAAAAATGGCTTCACCCCACAGCAGCTGCTGTACTTGTTAGTTGTTCCACGATACTGGCATCTCCAACTGGGTTCAACCTTCATCAATAGCCACTCCTTGGCTCTCAGAAGGGACACTAACCCTGCCACATGGTGCCAATCCACCATTCCACTCCATGATCCCTTCATGCATTCAAAACCAATACCACCTAAGAGCCTCTTAAGCTACCAGCTTCGGCTGCCTGCACGAGATGCAGCCTCAGCTCTATCTGGACCACAGTGTCTGTTTGCTGAACCCGAGGAAAATGCTCTTCAGCAGATTTTAATTGTTTCAGCAAGGCAAAGGTTTTGATTTATTGGTTCTTATTTCAAAATATGAATGACCCTCATAGGGCCTCTCAAACTTCCCTCTGGAACTTCATAAGTCAAGCCTCCATCTTCTGCACTGCTCTCAGCATTATATTTTAAGATCACACAGAACAACCCTCTAAGATATCAGCATTCTATGGATTTTCCAGTCCAAAGTTTCAAAATCCTTCACAGTCATCCAAAAACACATGGTCATGTCTATCAAAGTAATACCTCATGACCTAGTACCAATTTCTTTCTGTCTTTGTTAGGATTTCTGTTGCTGTGAGAAAACACCATGACAAGAAGTAAGTTGGCCAGAAGAGGGAACATTTCACCATGCAGCTTGTTCATCCTCCAGGGAAGTTGGGTAATGTAATTGGAGGTTTCTATCTTGCCAGCAAGTCCCAAATACCCAAGAGCTGCTTCCCAAATAATTGATTCAGCGACTTAATATTACTTATAAATACTCAGTGGGTAGCTCAGTCTCATTACTAACTATCTCTTGCACTTAAATTAGCCCATAATTCTTATATATGTTGAGCCACATGGCTTGGCACCTTTTTTCAGTATGATATTCTCATCTTGCTTCTTCTATATCTGGCTGGTGACTCTCTGACTCTGCCCTTCTTCTTCCCATCATTTTTAAGTTGGCTTTCCCGCCTAAATTCCTGGCCAGCTACCAGCCAATCAGTGTTTTATTAAACCAATTTGAGTGACAAATCTTTACAGTGTACCTTAGGATTATTCCACAGCACTTCCCCACTTTTGTCTAATTAAAAGAATGGTTTTATCTTTAACATAGTAAGATTATATATAACAAAAACAATTATTAAGTAAGAATTACCATAACACTATCTAATCCATTTGCATTTGGCAAATCAGAGAAAATACTTAACTATCTATTTTATCTTTGTGAGTCTAAAGTTTTGTATCTAATTTATCTTTTATTATAACTAAAATAAACTATAACTATCTATTCTTCAACTCCATCAAAGACCCCAGAAGGGTAAAATGTTACCAAATGATAGGTACCTCAAGTTTCCTAGACAGTCACTTAAGATTCCTCTGCAACATTGGGGCATCCAACTTTGGGCTACAGGCCATTAATGTCTGACAGACTTTCCTTGTGAAGCAGGGAATTCTGAAGAATTATCCTACCTTGTCTTGGCAAAGTTCAGCAGTCACCTTTCTTATGTCCTGCTGGTCCAGTTTGGACAGTAACTATCAGCAGTTGAGGCAAGGGCAGTTTCTTTGCCTACATGGCTAGCTTTTGCCATAAAGAAAACAAACTCCACATGGTGTTTCTTCAATTCCCATCATCCTCTTTGAAGTAACTGGTGCTTCTAGGAGCAAATGTGTCTAACTGTCAAGAAAAGTCCAAGTTCTTAAAACATTTTAAATGTCATATTCTGTAGGTCTTTGCAGTGTTTGAAGATTACCTACCTAGAAAACCTAACTAACATTACTGTAAGTTTGCTATCATAGATGACTAACAATTAATCTGTATTTTTAAATTAAACATTATATTTAAAATGAACTGTATAAAAATAATATGTTAAACAAAAGTAGAAATATACATACAGTATAGCAAAATTGAATTTAAATTTGTAATAATAAACTAAAATCCATAACAACATAAAAAATTTGAGATTAACAGTTGTTTGTTTGGATTAAAGTATCTTTAATAATCTACCCTTTTTCTATTATAATTCCCCCTTTCTTCTTTTAGAAAGAGATTGACTATGACCACTAATAATTTATAACCAACCCCCCTTAAATGAAAACAAACATTCATGAGAATTTTTTGGCAATTTATGCATAGTTCTCTAGACTATTCCCTGCCAATGGGGTGCTGGTAATCTCATGGGGACCCTGAAGAAATTTGGAATTATGGTCTAGTTCTGACTGGGGTATTTTGTGGGGCTGGTCCATCTTAGTCTGGATCCTTGAAGCTGTTTTGGATGCTTGATCATCTGGGTCATCATTTTTATTAGTGTCTGGTCCCCTTGCTCTGAAAATATATAACCTTTTAAAGGTAACATACATATCTGTTTAATACAAATATAAATTGTGCATTGTATACAAGTCAGTCAAAGATAATTTTTTGTTTTATTTCTGAGCAGGTGAAATATACATCACATGTCTTGTAGTTACTTTAGGTTTATTTTCCCATGTCTGTATTCAGGATTTCAGGGCCTCTTCCTCTATCAAACCTGATTTTTCTTAACCCAGAATGAATTGATAGCCTCTCATTTTCTGTAGAAATAAAATAGAACCTCTTTCCCAATGTACTATATCTAGTTTAGCAGCTTTTGTAATCAAATGTCTCTCAGCAGTTAGCTCATTAACAGTCAAAAAATCCAAAGGAAACACAATAACATACATAATCCAGACTCTCTGTGTATTTTCCATCCTTACATGGCTCATTTCCTTTATATTACTTTGTTCCCCTTTATAAGGACTTTATTATTTAAATGCACATTTTCAATCTAAGGCTTTTAAAAATATATTCTTCTCTTTTGTCTCTCAAGACTATTGTAATCCACTTAGAGTTTTTTTTTTTTAAAATCTGAATCTGTCTTTACAGAGTATCTGTAATTCTTTTCTGACCAAATGAGTCTTTAAACTGTTAAGCAGGTGTGGCTAGGAACAAAGCCAATGGCTTTGGTAGCTGGCTCTGCCCCAGGAGGCTTACTAAGCATCTAGTTTCATGATGGAAGTACCAGTGAGTCACAGTTAATGTCCCAAATCTGGGAAGCTGTTGGGTCCATGCTGCCACCAAGTAGCATGTAGCCCACTGCCCACAAACCCCATTCAAGTGCTCTGTATCAGGACCTCCTAAAAGAGCCGGCCATGCTGCCAGCAAGAACCAGGAAGCCATGTCATAAAGGAGCCTTGCCTCTGCTTGCCAGTAGCAAACAGAGCCTACCCAAGAAAATGTTGCTACCAAGAAGCTGTGCTTGACTCTGTACTTCTGTGTGTTTAGAGTCCTTTTTTAAAGCGTTCTCAGGTTTTATGTAGAAATTCTTACTGAACATTTGGGTGTCATATGTAATCATAAATTTCTGTCCCACCAGCAGCTCCCTAATACCCAGAAGCTCCTTTCAAATAATTGATTTGGAAGCTTAATATTACTTAAAAATGCTCAGCCAGTAGCTCAGGCTTATTAATGACTAGCTCTTACACTTCAATTAACCTATAATTCTTATTTATGCTTAGCCACCTGGCTTGGTAACATTTCTCAGTAGGACATTCGCATCTTGCTTCCTCTGACTCTGGCTGGTGACTGTCTGGCTCCACCCCCCTTCTTCCTATCATTCTCATTTTGCCTTTCCTACCTAACTTCCTGCCCAACTACCAGCCAATCAGCGTTTCATTAAACCAATTTGAGTGACAAATCTTTACAGTGTACAAGAGGACTATTCCACAACAGGGGAAAGAACTCAAGACAGGGACCTGGAGGCAGAAACTGATGGAGAGGCCATGGAGTAGTGTTGTTTACCAGCTTGCTTCTTATAGCTTGCTCCACCTACTTTCTTACAGCATCTAAGACCACCAGCCCAGTGGAGGCATGTAATTTTAGTGTCTGTTAAAAGTGACAGGTTCCCAATGGGGAGCACGGAAATGTGGCTAGAAAGGGAACTAGGGTTTATGAACACAACACATTGAGAGACTGCCCAGACAGTGTATGTCAGCTCAGTAGAGCAGGACATGGGCTGTTTTCAGCATCCCTTCAGAAACTGCAGCTCTGAAAAGTGAGGCAGGTGCAGAGGCCATAAACTCTCGGTGATGTTCTCAACATCATGGCTTCAGAAGTCCCTGCTTTGATTCCACTAGAAAACCTGATTTTCTGAAAGTGGAATTCCATAGTCACAAAAGAGAAAATTTACAGTGACATGACTGCTGTCATCATGAACACTGGCTTGCCAGGAGAGACAGAGACAGCATTTCTGCAGTCATCCTGCTACCCTCAAATTACATGCACCATACAAATACATGTAAATTTAATATAAGAATCAGTAAGACACATAGAGACTGGACGGTTGTATGATTTTTATAGAAAATGTTCTGTTGACTATGAACCCTTCTTAAGTACAAGTCACAAGGAGTCCTCTAGCTTGTCCACTCCAAGCTGAACTGCAAACGCTCTCACCTCCCTAGCTGAGAATGGTTAGCAGACCAGGAGATAAGACTGATACTCTCAGATCTACAGAATGGATTAAAGGACACTTGTCTAACAGAGAAGACATGAGAGAGTGAGCTGTGACACTGGGATAGCCTAAAATACCTATCACATCCTGCACTGTGATGGATTTTACACAATGTGATGGATTTTACACAATGTAATTAAATAGGTTGCTTTACAGAGACATAGAAAATCTGTCCATAGAGCCAGGAAAGGTCATAGATTCTGGAATAGCTCCCATTAGAAGAGGCTGCATTGGAGAAGAGGAAGGGAAGACATTTGGAAGATTAGGAAAAGAAAACATACATGGAGCAAGAAATGACAAAGGAGTCGAAGCATTCCTCAGTTAAAGCCGATTGTGAAGGCTGCGGCTGCTCAGGACAGAGGAACTGAAACCTGTCTGTCTGAATCAAGGAAGCCATAACTTTAGACTTTGTGTCACCCACACTTACCTAAACCATGGACAACCCACAACCACAGGCTCAGCAAAGAGAGGTTTGTTAGGCTACACTGGTCCTGATCCATGCAAGTGATTGAGGAAGAGATTACTCGGTCAGGATGTTTACCTTTGGCAAAATCCTAACTTTAAAACTAGGAAGACAGTAGGAAGAAATGGCTGGCACACCAGGAAGAGGAAAACCATGACCAAGGACATGCCAGAGCTGTTTCCAGAGATGCCAAAAATAGATGAACTGTAGGAACGTGATGGACAAATCACAAACAGCCTGTGGGCTAAGGAATGGCAGTTGTGTCTGAAAGACTGAGAATTGTATTTTTAAATTTTCAAACCTTTGAAGCTGAGTCTCTGGGTTCAGACTGGCAGCAGAAATGTCACCCAGTGTTTCCAAATCAACCTCCAGAAATGGCAGGAGCGGATGCCCCAGAGGAGCAGCATGGTACAGACTCCAGCCACCAACACTGGACCCGGCACAGTGCTGCAGCACAACCTGTGTCCCTCATCACCTGAGAGGCTCGGCTTTGCTGCTAAGGGGCTGTGACCTCCCTGCCAGAGTGTTCATCGACTCAGGGACAGGAGAAGGGAGTCGGGTCCTGCCCGTCTCTTCACATAAGTTCATGAAAAGATGAGGTTTGGGAGAAACCGGAAAAACAAATAGAGGCAGCAGAACAGGATGGGGTTCAGGTTTTCAAAAATTTACCAAAAGAGAATGAGATTCAGGTTTCTCCACTATAAAAAATTATATGCAGTGCATGGGTAGAACATAGAGAAAAAGGTAAAACATGCAACCACTCTTCCCAGAAACTCCTATTCCCGGGTCTCAATGTGTCAAGAAGGGAACCTGGCACTGTGTTCACTGTAATTTAATAATGATTGTCCTGGCAACCTCATCATCATGGTCACTAGTGACAGTTCCTACCAGGCTGGCAGAGGCTAAGGACCAACACCACAGATTCGTGATTTCTGAGATTGAATTGGAATGAGTATTGACCATGAGCAAACACTAGCAGGCACTCTGCAGTCCTGTGAGGTGGTCCTCTGTGGGATGTGGTTTAGAAACTGCAGCCTCCATTCCTTACAGATATTTTTAAAGCTTTGATAACTCAAAATCAGAAACACATACACCAAAATAGTATTGCTGTGTGTGCCAAGGTGATAATTGCACAGATGAGGGCATTTAATTAAAGTGAGAATTCCCAACCTTTCAATTCTATGATAGTTTATCTTAGGAAAAGGTAAGTCAGTAAAATGTTTGTAACTTGATAACTTATCCAACTATTCACTGTGAGTTATTTACGTCATAGGAATAAATGTGGGTCCTAAATTAATCTTGAGAGACTCCAAACTAAGGAACTGAATATCCTAAGAAGAAAACACCCTCATTCACCTTTGCGCAGAACACAGTCCCTGTGCCGAGGGGCTGTCAGAGCTCAGTGTCTCCTCTGCAGATGCTGAAAACCTCCCTGAGCCCCACTGCTCCTCCTCCCACAGACTGCCTGGGACCCGACCACCTTCTGATTCTGCACTTGGGTGCAGAGCACTTACCCTGATGGAAGGCAGCGAGGACTGGGCCTGAGGAGATCTGAACAGGCTTAGGTACAGGGTTTTCTTACTGCAGCTCTGTGGCATGTAATTTTAGTGTCTGTTAAAAGGGACAGGTTCCCAATGGGGAGCATGGAAGTGTGGCATCCCAGTGGAGCACCATACCTGTCTGCCACAGTACTTACTCTGCCCTGAATAACAACATCTAAGGAGTACTGAGTGCAAACTTTATCTGAAATCCCTTGCCACACTTTCAGGAGGGGTCAGAAAATTTGCACCATTAGAAAACCCTAACTTTTCTCACTTTACTGCTTAGACTTAATTTGGAACAATTCCATCACCGTAATGCCTCTCTTCTGGGATGTGGGCTTCTGGGGCTCCTATGAGTTTCCTGTCATAGGGGGGTTCTCCCTCTATAGTTCATGACAGTCAGCCTCTCCCTGGGTAACTCTTCCCAGGGAGCAGAAAGTTTGTGCCAAATAGACAACCCTAACTTTGCTCACTTTACTTCTTAGACTTAATTCAGACCAATTTCATTCACAGTGTTTCCTTTCTGGGCTGTGGGACTCCTGGGCCTCACATGACTTCCCATGGCTTTGTGGATCCTCTTCTAACAGTGTAGACTGACAGCCAGTTCCAGGCTCAGTCCTCCCATGGAACACCTGGTTTCCAGATGGTGTTGATTCGTTGTTCCCTGATTTCTGAAATCTGTTCCAGCATTCAAGATGTGATTATATTTTGGATATCATTCCTCCGTCAGAGGTTGGTTTGGTGAAGATCTTTCCCCATTCTGTAGGCTGCCATTTGTCCTATTCATGGTATCCTCTGTGTTACAGAAGTTTTCAGTTTCATGAGGTCCCATTTATTAATTGTCGATTTTAGTGGCTATACTATTGGTGTTCTGTTCAGGAAGTTTTCTCCTGTGCCAATGGGTTTGAGATTATTCCCTACTTTCTCTTCTACCAGGTTCCCTGGACTGATTTCCAAAATATACAAATAACTCAAGAAACTAGATATCAACAACCCAAATGATCCAATTAAAAATGGGGTGTAGATCCAAAGAAAGAATTCTCACAGAAGAATATCAACTGGCTAAGAAAACTTAAAGGAGAAGCTCAACATCTTTAGCCACCAGGGGAAATGGAAATCAAAGGGACTCTGAGCTTCCATCTTCCATCTGTTAGAATAAGGAATATCAGAAACACTGATGACAGCCAGTGCTGGAGAGGATGTGGAGTAAGGGTAACACTTCTCCATTACTAGTCAGAGTGCAAACTTGCACCCCACTTTGGAAATCAGTATGGCAATTTTTCAGAAATCTCGGAATGAATTTACCTTATGATCTAGCAATAACCCTCTTGGGTATATACCCAAAGGATACACACTCATACTACAAGAATATTTGCTCAACTATGTTCATAGCAGCATTACTTAACACCCAGAACCTGGAAACAACCTAGATGCCCCTCAACTGATGAATGGATAAAGAAAATATGGTATATTTGCACAATGGAGTATTACTCAGCTGTAAAAAAAAAACAAAAAACAAAAAAATGACATCATAAAATTTGCAGGCAAATGGATGGAACTATAAAAAGCCATCCTGAGTGACGTAACAAAGACACAGATAGAAAAACACAGTATGTACTCACTCATAAGTGGATATTAGATATAAAACAAAGGATAACCAGGCTACAATCCACAAACACAGAGAAGCTAGGTAATAAGGAGGACCCTAATAGAGACATGCATGGAGTCCCCAGAAGAGAAAATAGATAAGATCTCCAGAGTATATTGGGAGTCTGGGTGAGGAATGGGAGGAGATAAAGGGAAGTGGCAAGAGAACACAAGGGAATGGGATGGTTGGGTTGGGGTAGAGACAGAGAGGAAGAGCAAGGAAAGAGATGCATTGATAGAGAGAGTCATTATGGAGTTAGGGAGAATTCTGGTGCTAGGGAAATTCCTAGAAACCCACAAGGATGACCCCAGTAAGACTCCAAGCAATAGTGGAGAGGATCCCTGAACTGGCCTTCCCCTGAAATGATATATATGACTACCTAATTATCATCATAGAAGCTTCATTCAGTAACTGATGGAAACAGGTGCAGAGATCCACAGCTAAGCACTGAGTGGAGCTCCTGGAGTTCAGTGGAAGAGAGGGAGGAGGGATTCTATGATCAACGGGGTCAAGACCAGCATGGGGAAACTAGATAATTGTTTCCACTAGATTAGTGGGGCAGTGAGGTACCCTCTTAGTGCTTGGATTACAAGCATGTGCACTATGGTGATATTTTATTTGTGCTGAAATGTAATTTTATTTGTATGTTAATAAATAAAGTTGGCTGGTGGTCAGAGGTAATTGCAAGCCATTTAGCAGAAGTCTGGCAGTGGTAGCACATGCCCTTAATCCAATCACATGGCAGGCAAAGTCTCTGTGTGTTCAAGGACACAGCCAGCATGGTGACACACACCTTTAATCAGAGTACCAATCATAGAGACCTGGAGGTCTGTATAGACAGGCAGTGACAAAGAAGTCATGTGGTTGGGTTTAGAGCCAATGAGAAGGCAGAACAGAAAGGCAATAAAAATACAGACACACAGGAATTAGGTCCCTTTCTTGGGGAAGAATGGTAGTGAGTGGTAAGAAGGTGGTCTTAGCTCTTGGCTATTGCTCTCTGATCTCCAGGCTTTTAACTCTGCATTTGGCTCTGTGTTTCTTATTTAATAAGACCTTTTAGAATCACATCTACAATGCACACATGCCTGAACTCCTTGTATGTTGAAGATCTGTTCTCTGAACTACATGCATGCATAATAATCATTTTACCCAGTGAGTCATCTCTCAACTTGCTCCCTGATGTTAATACAGGAAAAGAACTCCATTCCAATTAACACCAAGGATTAAGTAAGGTGGATGGCACAGTATACTAATGTCTGGACTCTAACACCTCTGGATTAAATAAAATTCTGTGGAGAGCAATATGTCATTCACAGATGTTGGGTTTCATAGAAGCTTTCAGAGAAGTCCTAGAGTGTAGCCATTAGTACTTGTTAATGGCCAGAGCTCTGGAGTCATTCATCATGGATATGAAGCCTTCTCTGTTACATAATGATGGAGCTATGAACAGATCTGCAGCATGTCTGGTCCCAATTTCTCATCTGTGAGATAGGTAGGGCAGGAATTACTCCCAGGGTGTTGTGGGATTAAGGAAATAGTAGATAGTAGGTGCTTTGTAGCCAGAGTGCTTCCTAAGTAATCCTGGGGAGTTCTGACTTTGTGTATCCTCACCAGAGGACCCCCTGCAGGAATCTGTGTGCCTGGTCCATAGTAGACACTGTAAAAAAATAACTGTGACAGAAAACTTGGCTGTTATCACATGTGGTAGGAAATATAAGTTCTGAGATGATAGAGCTGCTCTCTGGCTTTTGACTGAGCATAAAAACTACATTTCCCAATACCCTTTGCAGATCCGAGGAGGCAGGAGTGTTCTGGCCAATGCTAACTTTAAAGATGTGCTGACCTCAGAATGGAAACCAGCATATGTTTTACGTTGGGGAAGAGGTTTTGTTTTTGTTTCCACAGGAGAAGAAAAGCTATGGATACTGGCAAAATTGATAAAGGCTCAATTTGAGCAAGAAAGGCCTCCTAGTTAGAAAGAGGTGATAGCTTATCAACCAATATGACCATACAATTTAAATTAACTTATACAACTAACAAATGCTTGTCATTTGATCAGATATAACTTGCCAAAAGGAAACCTCCCAAAATTTAGGGTTGTGGAAGGGTTTTGTTTTTGTCTTTCAAGAAAATAAAAACAACCATCTTTAAGAATTTAAAGACGTTTTGGGCCGGGCGGTGGTGGCGCACGCCTTTAATCCCAGCACTCGGGAGGCAGAGGCAGGCGGATCTTTGTGAGTTTGAGGCCAGCCTGGGCTACCAAGTGAGTTCCAGGAAAGGCGCAAAGCTACACAGAGAAACCCTGTCTCGAAAAACCAAAAAAAAAAAAAAAAAAAAAAAGAATTTAAAGACGTTTTAACAAATAAGCATCCAAAGAAAAAGTGAGAACTACATGGGAAAAATTACCAAGAAAAGGAATAATCTGACCTAATTTGATCTCTGTAGTCTCCAAAATGATGATGGGATCCCACAATGACAATTCCACACAGACTATGATAATGCCATTAAGCTGACAAATATCATTCAAAGATCAGCTTTGGACTACAAACTGCTCAGGACAGTTTCGAGATGGCTAGTTAAGATGATCCAGCCTCACAGACTACTGAAACAACGACTTGAGACAAGCTCTGCACTTTCCCATTATGCAGAGACTGGACAGCAAATGATACAGCTACCTCTCCCGGGACCTGACAATTAACCTAAAATTTTTCTTTTCAGGATCCTCTAAAGGTACTGTACCCATAGACAGAAGAAGTAATTTTAAGAACATGATGCCCACATTCCAAAGATGTGGAGTGGGTGGTTTTTAGTCATTTAGTGTGTTATGGATGGTTGTCATTGTTTAGGATGGTTGGTTACAAGTTGTTAACTGATAATTGTCAGGAAAAAAAGCTAAAAAGGAGATTAGATTCAGGATTTTTGTTAAAAAGAAAAAGAGAGTAAAAAGAGGATATAGGTAATAGGTAGATTATTGAATCTACTTTGAAAAAAGATATAGAAATGATGGCTAAAGGGTAGACTATTGAATCTACTCTGAAAATAAAAAAGAGAATATGGATATGATGAGATAAGGTAGATTATTGAATCTACTTTTAGAAAGCAACTACTAGTTTTAATATTTTACATTGCATTGGATTTTTGTATATTGTATACAAATTTTTTATATTGATACAAATTTGAGATTAGTTTTGTTAGAAAATACTGTACACATATTTCCAATCTTGTTCAATGTATTGTACCTATACAGCTCATTTACAAATGTAATGGAAATTGCTAATCCTTGAAAGTTATTCTTACCAACTAATTAGGATATAAAGAAATGCAAGTTAGTATTTAGTCACCTATTACAATTGAAAGTATAGCTATATTAGGTTTGTTTTCAAGGTCAAACAGAAATATATTTTAGATAAACAGGTCATCTTCAAACACTTCAGAGATCTACAGAATATGGCATTTAAGATGTTTTAATAACATAGGTTCTTCTTTATGACTATGAGACATATCTGCTCCTCGCAGAACCAATCTACTTCAGGGGAGATGTTGGGCATCAAAGAAACTCCATATGGAGTATACTTTCTTTTTGGTAAATTACCAAGTGGGCAAGAAAGTTTCCTTGCCTCGACTGCTGACACTATGTTGTCCAAATAAACAAGCAGGACACAAAAGAAAGGACTGCTGAACTTTCTGAAGACAAGGTAAGAAGGCTCTTTAGAAAATCCCGCTTCACAAATGAGTCTGTCATATATGCTAAGTCTGTAGACTAATGACAGATGCTCCAACATTGCAGAGGAACCCTGGGTGACTGTCTAGGCAGCCAGTTGTTTCTTTCATTTCTCACAATTTTTATAAGTCATTTTATTGCACTTCCTGCTTACTTAGGTAATATTATTTTATTCTCAGGTCTCTGAGGGAATTAAAGATTAGATAGTTATAGTTTTCCTTGTAACTCACTGAAGAGGTGTAAAGTGTATAAGATTGAAAGACATCAAAAGATGTTTTTGGTTGGTAAAGCAAGTTAGGATAAAATATGAATTAGGTACAACACTTTGGACTCACAAAAATAGGATAGATAATGGAGTATTTTCTTAGAATTTGTCAAATGTTTATGGACTGGGCATTGTTAATGTAACTTTTGATTGTATGAATTTTATATAGTTATTGTACTTATTATATATAGTTTTTCTTTTATTAGTTAAAAACTTTTATTATTTTTGACAAAAAAGGGGAAATGTGGTGATATATTGTGTACCCTAATGAAGCTTGCCTGAGGATCAGAGGACAGACCCAGCTACTAGATTAGACATAGAGGCCAAACAGTGGTATCACATACCCTTAGTCCTATCACTCAGGAGGCACAGATCCAAATGGATCTCTGTGGGTTCAAGGCCACACAGAAAACAGAGCCAGGCAGAGGTGGCACACGCCTTTAATCACAGTACTTGGAACCACACCCGCTTTTAATTATAGCAGTTCAGCTGAGGCCCTTTCAGGTGAGGACTCAGAGGCTTTCAGTCTGAGGATTCATGGAAACAGGATTGGCTGAGGAGCTGGTGAGGTGAGGTTGGCTGTGGCTTGCTCTGTTTCTCTGATCTTCCAGGTTTCACCACAATATCTGGTACCAGGATTTTTATTAAAAGACCATCTAAGATTTGAACAACAGACATTTATTTGAAACACACATGTGACAGAATTTAGTATTTGATTTCATGTTTAAAGTAAAAACATATTTTAAGCCCATGGGTTTATGGCACTGGCTAATATTGAAGATTTTCATGTCTGACCTGCTCTTTACACTTGCAGTTTTGCATCCACAGGAAAGTTCATCCAGGAGCTCACAACACTGGAGCTGCCTATAGGGCTGAGTGCCAGAGCTGGGCAGCACTTGGCACTGGCAGGATCTCCAGCAAGGGCTTTGCTTTCCCAGGAGAGACTGAGAGCAAGATTCAGACCAGCAGAGGACTGACTTCAAATGAGTGTTTGAGACATGTTTGTCAAAAGGTTTTATTATTGAACAATTACATTCTGATGTATTCATATTTTCTTCACTTTTTAACTTTACGTGTTGTGTGTGTGTGTGTGTGTGTGTGTGTGTGTGTGTGTGTGTGTGTGAATATAGACATCTATGTTGCATGGTATATAGAAGTCAGAGTTCCACCTGTTATGCTGGTCGAACTTTCCACTTGGTTTAAGGCTGGGTCTCTTGTCATCTCCATGGTGTGGGCCAAGCTAGCTGCAGTGGAGAGTTTGGGAATCCCCTCCTTTCCATCCATAAGAACTCTGAAATGGAAGATGTCCCATGCCCTGTTGTCTGGTGTTATGTGAATACTGGATATCTGTACACAGGACCTTGTTCTGCAGTGAATCCTATATCCACTGAACCTCACGGGGACTAGAGAGAATGTTGTGTTATCTGCATGAAGATAATATATCTTTTATTATGAGGAAGCACACAAAACATAACAATGAATGCTAGTGAGCACATACACAACATTCTGTCCCATAATTGCACATACCTACATTTGTTTACCCCTTAATTGAAATTCTGTCAATCAAGAAAAAACAAAAACCCAGAAAAAAAAGAAAAACAAAAAACAAAACAACCCTTCCCCAAAAATCGCTATTTGTACCCTTTCTATGAACCTCCAAAGTGACATTCATTATATTTTGTCTCTCTGAGTGTCACTACTGTGTCCCACCCTCTCAGGCGATCCACATAACACTTGTTCCTCTCTCACTGTGTTATCTTACTTTGTTTCTCTCACTGTGTTATCTTACTTTGCACAGCAACATCATGGTTTGTCTGTGCTCCATTGTTGCAGAAAACAACCAAGGGCTGAGACACCAAGCTGAAGCCAGGAAGCACTTATTCTATGGAAACAACAGACCCACAGGACAGCAGCCCAAAGCTGAGCCCCAAGTTAATTTAAACAAAGCTTTTTATGCTCCCTGTGTTCTACAGTGACACATATTTGATTGGCTTATTAAGCTTCCAGAATACAGTTTGCTAAACTGCCTCATAAGCAGGAATGTTTGCCCAAGCAGCAGAACTTACTACAAGCCATTGAAAGTGCAGGCAGGAGGAAGGTGATTGGGTTTCACAGGAGATGTGGGGTGGGGTCTTGAACCTCAAGGGAGCTGACCAGTATGGTGTGGCTATTTCTTGTTTTTCAGGGCCCAAATCAGAGCACCCTGTGTTGGAATGGCCTTGCACTTGAACAGTATCCCACATTATGCAAAGGCTGTGTTTTGTCATATGTTCTGATAATTCTAGACAGTTGTTTCCATGTCTGAGAGTTTGAAATCCTACAAGTGTTAGCATCGCTGGACAAGTCACTATGTGGTTCTTTGCACATAGTTCGGTTTTGAAAGTTACATTTGTAATTCCCTTTCTTTTGGATTACATGACTATTTATGATGAGAAATGATTTCTTATTTAATTTGTAAAAATGGATATAACAGAGGAAATTGAAATATTGAAAATAGTTAGAAGAGGTCATATACTTAAAAGTAGTGTGGGCTATCCTGAGCCATGGTGTGTGAGAGACACCTCACAGGACTCCCTTAAAGACTCACTGTTATGTATATATAAATTGATGTGTTTTACAATGAGTTAAATGTCATGTGGATCATATATATATATATATATATATATATATATATATATATACATATATACCATATCTCAAATAACATATGGTTTAATTTTCTGTTACATGCTTACTACCACATGGGTTAAAATAAATAATATTAAGAGAAAAAACACAACTTCATATTTTCATGTAAACCAAAGCACATAGACACTATGCCATGATTGACTGTTATAATGCCAGCACATTGGCTTTTTTTTTTTTTTTTTTTTTTTTTTTTTGGTTTTTCTTTGTGTAGCTTTGCAGCTTTGCGCCTTTCCTGGAACTCACTTGTTAGACCAGGCTGGCCTCGAACTCACAGAGATCCGCCTGCCTCTGCCTCCCGAGTGCTGGGATTAAAGGCGTGCGCCACCACTGCCTGGCAACATTGGCCCTTCTTAAAGGAATTTGCCCTCAATGACTGTTCAAACATTTATCACCCTCTCACACATAGACCTCAACAAGTTACCTATATGTTTTTCAGTGCTCATAAATACAAAAGGACTGATTGTGGCATAGATATGGACCACATACAGTTGGATATAGTAAGATGTTGGATCATTCAGGAACATAGTTCTTGAGCAAGAGAAAATGCTGTCCAGGATGGACATCAGCACAAAGAAGCTCATGAGCATCAGGATGGTCCGGGTGGCCCTTTCCTCTGGAGATGCTTTTGGAGAAAGGCTGGTGCTGTGAAGATGCTGGGACTTCTTCTTGTGCCTGCACAGGAGGGTCATCATGTAGCAAGTGGAGAGGACCATGAGACTATTGAGAAAGGCTTCCCTGAGGGCCATCAGTGTGGAAAATGTACTTTGCATGAGGTAATTCATGGGTAAAATAGAGCAGGATTGAGTAACATACATAAAATTATTCAAGGTCAAATTGGGTGTGGCAATAATCGATACTAAGAGGTGACTGCTAATGAACATATAGAAGATACTCAGGGAAAGAAGGGCACATAACATGTGATAGGGAGATATGTGCTTGAACTTTGCTAAACAGGAGTTTCTGGGACTGAGAATGATAGCCTGGAGGACACTCAACAGGCTGATGGTACAAAGGGCCAGACCTCTAAAAATTCTATACAAGTAGACAAGGAATTTACATGTGATGTCATCCCATCCACTTGGAGAAATAAAAAAGTCTTTCGCTATGAATGCCATGACCAGTAGCATCATTAGGTGGTTTAATGCCAAGAGACCAATGGGCAGGTCAGTGGGTTTGGGCCTGTGCCCAGAAGTGAACTTGAGGATGTGGAAGAGAAGAAGGATGCTGTTGGCTGAGATTCCAATGCCAATTTCAGAGAAAAAGGTGTTCCTTAAGTGGGAATTAGTGTGGTGTTCGTGGTTCTTATTCATTTTATGTGGGAACAAACAGTGGCTGAGGAGGAAAGTAAATTGATGTTTCATCACAGACACAACCCCATGACGCACTGCAGACAGCTCTGCTGCCTCAGGGAAACACACAGATGCCCACACACACTTGTTCCCCTGAAGACTCAGTTCCACCTCACACTCCACAGACCATCCTCCTGCTAGCACTTGTCCTAGTCCTCAGAGCCAAGGCTGGATCCTGTGTCCCAGGGTAGCTGCGTCAGTGTGCGAGCTCCTTCAACATTAAAAACTGCATCCATCAGAAATGATGCCTTTTCATATTTCACCTGTTTGGGTTTTACTGGAGCAGTAGCAGCTTCTTACTGGGTTTTCATTTACAATGTCTTGACTTCTAGGTACATTATAGATAGAGTTTTACTATTTAGGGTGAATTTGAATGAGGATGATTGTATAAAAGCAGAAATTAGCTCTTCGCAATGAAAGAGGTCCCATGGATGAAGCATGCACTTATTCTATTCAGAGCTATATTTACTCTTTATTTATTGTGAAACCAAATTTCTTAATACATTTCTATGGAAATGATGTTAATTGTGAGTGAACTATCAGTCCAGACAATTCACATTCCACCCATGATCTGCTGTTTCCTCTGAGTGTGACCTTTTGCACTCTAAGGCTGAGTTCCAGTCACCTCCGATGCAACATATGGATAGTCATGTGCCTGTTTGATGAGACACTAGGTATGGAAGAACATGCTTCATACACACAAATCATGGGAGGTTCCAGTTCTTGATGGTTTCTATGAATGTTTTGCCTCCTGTTTTTTCTATGCAGAGCATATGTTTGTGCTCTGGGAGAGTTAAGGTAGCTCATAGTGACTGTTCAGATCCATCCCTGCCTGAAACAGAACATAAATGATAACTTACACAACAGTAGCACATTGGAGTGGTGTCCTTTCCATAGACTCTGATGGACAATTCAGCCACTGAGCTCTGCTCAGTATCTGCGTCTTCCCTGTTTCTAATCTCATTCCAGTGTCTCCTCCATGAGAAGAGCAGAGTGGGCGAATGTCAGAAGGAGCACATTCCACTTCCTTCTCCTCCAGCATTTGAAGTCAGGGGGTAAACTCCAATAGAACTGCAGTTATAACAGACTCATGACTATCCTATCCCATTTTATGGAATTAGTTAAAAGAAAATGGTCCAACTCAATCTTAAATGATGGGCTCCAGAGGATTCTAAGGTTCTTTCTAACCTTCATTGAGCTGTGATGTTTTTCCAGAAATCAGATATACCAACTCCAAGTTTATTTTAAGAAATGTGGTGTATACGTTTTTGAATTGTTGCCATTTATTTGTTTAGACAATGACTAATTAAAATACCATAACCAAACCAACTAGGGAAGAAAGCCTTTATTTCATGTTATACCTGATAGTCCATTATCCAGGAAAGATGAGGAAGGAGCTTAAGGCAAGTACTGGGAGGCAGGATCTGATGTGCAGGCCATGGAAGAGTGTTGTTTACTGGCTTGTGCCTCATGACTTTCTCAGTCTGTGTTTTCAAGCACCCAGGACTACTAACCCAGGGGATGCACCCACAGTGAGCTGGGACCTCACACATTGATCATCAACCAAGAAAATGCACCCCAAAACTTTCTCACAGGCCAGTATGGTGAGCCAATCTGGGTTGAGTTTCCCTGTTCCGAAATGGCTCTAGTTGTGTTGACTTGACACACAAATACACCACTGTTACACTATTAATTTTCTCCTCTTGTTCCCAAGATGCCATTCTAATATCAACATCACATTATAAAACAGATCCCAAAAATTTGAAGTTCCACATTTTTTAAATTTCTTTAAACATTCCTTAAAATATCCAAAATCTCTTCTGACGTCCAAAACCTTTCCAATGTAGTCAAGTCTCTAATATATGAAAGTCTCTCTAAAATAACCATTGTATGTCTAGAACTCCAAAGTCTCTGTAAAACACCCAGATCCCTTTAAACATCTGAATTCTTTTAACTATTTACTCCTGTAAAATTAAAAAAAATGTTTTAAATGTTTTTATATCCTAAAAGGGAAGAGCCAGGGCACAGTGAAAATCAAGTTCAACAAAGTCCAACCTTGTGAGTCTCAGTGTCAGACTTCTAGGACTCAGTTCCAGTCTTCTGGGCTCCTCTGAAGTGCTTGGAAAGCCATCATAGCACACACATTGTCTTCCCTGCTCAAACTGGCTTCACTCCACAGCAGCTGCTGTCCTTGGTAGTTGTCCCATGATACTGGCATCTCCAACTGGACTGAACATTCACCAGTAACCTCTCCTTGCTCTCTGAAGGGACGCTAACCCTGCCATATGGTGTCAATTCACCATTCCACTCCATGATCCCTTCATGCCTTCAAAACCAATACCACCTAAGAGCCTCTTAACACTACCAGCTTCGTCTACCAATGTTAGATGCATCCTCAGAAATACCTGGACCACAGTGTCTGTGTGCTGAACCAGAGAAAATGCTTATCAGTGATTTAATTGTTCAAGCAAGGCAAAGGTTTCACTTCAGTGGTTTTAATTCAAAATATGAATGATACTCATAGGAACTCTCAAACTTCTCTCTGGAACTTCATAAGTCAAGCCCCTGCCATCTGTACTCTCTCAGCATTATATTTTAAGATTATATAAATAACCCACTAAGATATCAGTATTCTAATGATTTTCCAGCCCAAAGTTTCAAAGTCCTTCCACAATCCTCCAAAAAACATATGGTCATGTCTATCAACGTAACACCTCATGACCTAGTACCAATTTCTATCTTTATTAGGATTTCTGTGTGCTGCTGTGAGAAAATACCATGACAAGAAGTTAGTTGGCAAGGAAAGGGATCATTTCACCATGCAGCTTGTAGTTCATTCTCCAGTAGAGTTGGAGAATTTAATCGGAGGTTTCTGTCCTGCCAGCGAGTCCCAAATACCCAAGAGCTGCTATCCAAATATTTGACTCAGAGGCTTAATATTACTCATAAATACTCAGCCATATTACTCTCCAGCTCTTACACTTAAATTAACCCATCCTTCTTGTCTGTGTTTAGCCTCATGGCTTTGCTCCTTTACTCAGTACTACATTCCTATCTTACTTCCTCTGCATCTGGCTGGTGACTCTCTGACTCCACCCTCCATTTTTCCATCATTCTCAGTTTGGCTTTCCTTCCTAATTTCCCACCCAGCTACCAGCCAACCAGAATTTTCTTAAACCAATTTGAGTGATAAATCTTTACATTGTAAAATAGGGTTATCCCACAGGATTTCCCTCTTTTTGTCTAATTTCAATGGAAGGTTTTAACTTTAACATAGTGCGATTATATACAACAAAAACAGCTATTAAGTAAGAATTACAGTAACACTATCTAATCCATTTGCATTTGGCAAAATTAGAGTAAATAATTATCTATTTTTTCTTGGTGAGTCTAAAGTTTTGTATATAATTTATCTTTTATTTTAAGTAAAGAAAACTATAATTATGTAGTCTTCAACTCCATCAAAGACCACAGAAGGATGAAATGTTACAAGGTTACAAGACCTTAAGCTTACTGAACAGTCACCCAAGGTTCTTCTGTAACATTGGGGCTTCCAACTCTGTGCTACAGGCCTTACATGTCTGACAGACTTTTCTTATGAAACAAGGAATTCTGAAGGACTGTCCTATTTTGTCTTGGCAAAGTTCAGCAGTCACCTTTTTTGTGTCCTGCTGGTCCAGTTTGGACAGTAACTGTAAGCAATTGAGACAAGGGTATTTTCTTTGCCCATGTGGCTAACTTTTGCCAGAAAGAAAACAAACTCTATATGGATTTTCTTCAGTGCCCATTATCATCTTTGAAGTAATTGGACCATATGTGTCTAACTGTCAAGAAAAGTCTATGTTCTTAAAACATTTTAAATTTTGTATTCTGTAGGTCTTTGAAGTGTTTGAAGATTATCTATCTAGAAAACCTAACTAACATTGACTATAAGTTTGCTATTATAGATGACTATTAATATGTATTTTTAAATTATACATTATATTTTAAATGAGCTAGCATAAACACAATACCTTAAGCAAGAGTAGAAATATACATACAGTATAACAAAATTGACTTTAAATTTGTAAAAATAAACTAAAATCCATAACAATGTAAAATATTTTGAGATTAACAGTTGTTTATGGATTAAAGTAGATTCAATAATCTACCCTTTTCTATCATAATAACATACCCTTATTTCCAATAATTTCTATGTCATATTTCCCCTTTCCTCCTTTAGAAAGAGATTGACTATGACCAATAACAATTTATAACTAGCCCTCTTAAATGAAAACAAACATTCATAAACAATCTTTTGGGAATTTGGCATAGTTAATAGACTTCTCCCTGCTAATTGGTAGTGCTGGTAATCTTAGGCTGAGCAAATTTAGAACGAGTGTAGTCCTGGCTGGGTTATTTTGTGAGGTCTGTCCATCTAAGTCAGGATCTTTGAAGCTGTTTTGGATGCTAGATCATATGGGCCATTGTTTTTATTGGTATCTGGTTCCCTTGCTCTGAAAATATATAAACTTTTAAAGGAAACATACATACCCTGTTATTCCACAACAGGGGAAAGAACTCAAGACAGGGACCTGGAGGCAGAAACTGATGGAGAGGCCATGGAGTAGTGTTGTTTACCAGCTTGCATTTTATAGCTTGTTCCACCGACCTTCTTATAGCATCTATGACCACCAGCCCAGTGGAGGCACTGTCCATAGTGAGCTGGGCCCTCCCATTTCAAATCAATCATCAATCAAGAAAATGTACCAGGTGCTTGTCCACAGGCGAGTCTGGAGGGATCATTTCCACAACTGAGGGTCTTTGTTCTACAATACTTGTAACTTGTGTCAAGTTGATATAAAATTAGCAAGCACAGACACTATGCATATGTGGCATATAATGTTGAATACAAATTCCTGTTACATAGTAAAATTTATCACTGAAAGTCAAAGGTGTAGGTTGAAACTGTTTTAAACTTATTTGGACCATGTAACATGTAATGGAAGTTAATAAGGAGAGGCAAAAGGGATAAAACACACAGGTACATGATACCTTTTAATGAATTAGACCTAGGGCAGATAGTTGGTAAAAATATTTAAGAAAGCAGATTTTCTGAAATAAAAATTCTATAGCATTGTTAGAAAGGGTTAATAAGGTTATGGACCATGTATCCTAGATAGTAACAGAATGTTGATTAAATAAGTTGTGCTTAATTATTCCCATTGAATTGTGAAGTTCTTTATAAAGTTTATGGGTTTGTTTTCCAAATCCCAGTCACAAGGATGAGAACACAGTAAGGAGGGAGGCAATGAAGAGGAAGAGGCAATGTTGTTTTCCAGTGATCAGGTAAAATGCCAACTTTCTCCACTTGGAACAACTCAAGCATTTGAGTTGTGTGTTGATAACCCAGGTAAACAAAGGAGAGAGTAAGAGAGCTCCATTGTCTCCAAGCTTTATGGGACAGATGTCATGAGGAGCACATGCCCTGAATGGCGTTTTGTGATCTGTGGGCACAGAATAGCAGGTATGTATTTTATACACTCATTTCATGGAAGAAAACACACACCTGTAGCACTTAAAATGTAGTTTCCATCATATGCATATTAGCACTGGCTAACTAAGAAGTAAAATAATTCTAAAATGTGTTCTCTCATGTCGTTTCGAGATATGTTCATTTTTCCTTAATTCCACTGAACTAGCCAGAAAAGAAAAGAAAAGAAAAGAAGAGGAATTAGGTTTTATGAACACAACACATTGTGAGACTGCCCAGGCTGTGTGTGTCAGCTCAGTAGAGCAGGGCATGGGCTCTTTCAGCATCACTTCAGAAACTGCAGCTCTGCAAACATAAAGCACTTAGGAAAGTCAGGCAGGTGCAGAGGCCATGAACTCTCAGTGATGTCCTCAACATCATGGCTTCAGAAATCCCTGCTTTGAAACCACTGGAAAACCTGATTTTCTGAAAGTGGAATTCCATAGCAGCAAAGGAGAAAATTTACAGTGACATGACTGCTTGTCATCATGAACACTGGCTTGCCAGGAGAGACAGAGACAGCATTTCTGTAGTCATCTCACTACCCCCAAATTACATGCACCATACAAATATATCTAAATTTTATATGATAAAAAACAGTAAGGTACATGGATTCTAGGCGGTTGTATAATTTCTACCGAAAACATTCTGTTGAGTATGAACCCTTCTCAATTTCAAGCCACAATGCATCCTCTAGCTTCTCCCCTCCCAGCTGAACCTCCACAGCTCACACCTTCCTAGCTGAGCATCCTTAGGACACCAGGAGACAAGACTGACACTCTCAGATCTGCAGAATGGACTAAAGGACACTCTTCTAATAGTGGGCATGAGAAAGTGAGCTGTGACAGCCTGGGATAGCCTGGGATAGCCTGGGATAGCCTGTTATATCATGCACTGTGGTTGATTTTACACAATGTAACTAAACAGGCTGATTTCCAGAGACATGAAAATCTGTCCATAGCACCAGGAAAGGTCACAGATTGGTGAAAATGGGTCCCATTAGAAGAGGCTGTATTGGAGAAGAGGAAGGGAAGACATTTGGAAGATTAGGAAAAGAAAACATGCATGGAGCAAAAAATGACAAAGGAGTCGAAGCATTCCTCAGTTAAAGCTGATTGTGAAGGCTGCAGCTGCTCAGGACAGAGGAACTGAAACCCCCTGTCTGTCAGAACCAAGGAAGCCATGACCTTAGACTTTGTGTCACCCCACACTTACCTAAACCACGGACAACCCACAACCACAGGCTCAGCAAAGAGAGGTCTGGTAGGCGACACTGGTCCTGCTCCATGCAAGTGATTGAGGATGAGGTTACTCGGTCAGGATGTTTACCTCTGGCAAAATCCTAACTTTAAAACTAGGAAGAAATGGCTGGCACACCAGTAGGGGGAAAACCATGACCAAGCATATGCCAGCACTGTTTCCAGAGATGCCAAAAATAGATGAACTGTAGGAACGTGATGGACAAATCACAAACAGCCTGTGGGCTAAGGAATGGCAATTGTGTCTGAAAGACTGAGAATTGTATTTTTAAATTTTCAAACCTTTGAAGCTGAGTCTCTGGGTTCAGACTGGCAGCAGAAATGTCACCCAGTGTTTCCAAATCAACCTTCAGAAATGGCAGGAGCGGATGCTCCAGAGGAGCAGCATGGTACAGACTCCAGCCACCAACACTGGACCCGGCACAGTGCTGCAGCACAACCTGTGTCCCTCATCACCTGAGAGGCTCGGCTCTGCTGCTGAGGGGCTGTGACCTCCCTGCCAGAGTGTTCATCGACTCAGGGACAGGAGAAGGGAGTCGGGTCCTGCCCGTCTCTTCACATAGGTTCATGAAGAGATGAGGTTTGGGAGAAACCGGAAAACCAAGTAGAGGCAGCAGAACAGGATGGGGTTCAGTTGTTCAAAAATTTACCAAAAGAATATGTGATTCAGGGTTCTCCACTATAAAAATTTGTATACAGTGCATGTGAAGAACATAGAGAAAAGGTAAAACATGCAACCACTCTTCCCAGAAACTCCTATTCCTGGGTCTCAATGTGTCAGGAAGGGAACCTGCCACTGTATTCATTGTAATTTAATGATTGTCCTGACAACCTCATCATCATGGCCACTAGTGACAGTTCCTACCAGGCTGGCAGAGGCTAAGGACCAACACCACAAATCCGTGATTTCTGAGATTGAATTGGAATGAGTATTGACCATGAGCAAACACTAGCAGGCACTTTGCAGTCCTGTAAAGTGGTCCTCTGTGGGACGTGGTTCAGAATCTGCAGCCTCCATTTTTACAGAGATTTTTTTAAAGCTTTGATAACTCAAACTCAGAAGATCTTACACTACAATAGTTCTGCTGCGTGTGCCAATGTGAAAGATGCATGACTGAGGCCATGTAATTAAAATGAGAATTCCCACCTTTCAGTTCTCTAATAGTTTGTCTTAAGAATATGTAAATCAGTAAAATGTTTGTAATTTGGCAACTTATCCAACTTTTCCATTGTGAGTTCTTTACTTCATAGGAATAAATGTGGGTCCTAAATTAATCTTGAGAGACTCTAAACTAAGGAAATAGTTATCCTAAAAATAAAACATCCTTTTTGCCCTGCAGCGCACAGTCCCTGTGCCGAGGGGCTGTCAGAGCTCAGCCTCTCCTCTGCAGATGCTGAAAACCTCCCTGAGCCCCACTGCTCCTCCTCCCACAGCCTGCCTGGGACCCTACCACCTTCTGATTCTGCGCTTGGGTGCAGAGCACTTACCCAGATGGATGTGCCAGTGGGGGTGCAGGGCAGGGAGGGCAACTCTGACTGAGCATATCCTGCAGAGGCTTAGGTAGAGGGGTTTTTTTTAATTCATCTCTGTGGCATATAATTTTAGCTTCTGTCGAAGGTGACAAATTGCCGCTGGGGAGCATAGAAATGTGGCATCCCAGTGGAGCACCATACCTGTCTGTCACAGTAGTTAGTTACTCTCTCCTGGATAACAGCCATCTGGGAGACAGCTGAGTGCAAACTTTATCTGAGCTCCCTTGCCACATCTGTGAGAGAGACCAGAAAGTTTACACCAAATAGATAACCCTAACTTTTCTCACTTTACTCCTTAGGTTTCATTCAGACCACTTTCATCACCATGTCCCTGGGTCAGTCTTCCCAGGTAGCTCTTTTTCTCAGGTAGTGTTGATTTTGTTTCCCAATATTTTAAAACTCCCAGTTTCAGGGTTTTAGCTGTGAGTGAAATTTGAAAGTAAATTGAAAGAGAAATTAGGTGGAATGTAAAAGCCCAGTCAGGGCTGGAGAGCCAGGGTGACCACGGACAGATGGAACACAGCTGTGGCTGGCTCTGTTCCATAAGGAGCCTCAAAGTTCAGCCTCGTCCTCACTGACAGAGGCTGGAACAGGCTCTAAAGCTATATATGCAATTTTGCTTCATCTCCCATAGAGCTAACACAGTTATCAAAAACATTATGAACCCTGTGAAAAGTGGACCCAGTGACCTGTACTTGAAGCCTATAGTAACGCAAGCCTGGGGGTAAATGCCTGATGCCTGAATAATGTGATGACTCCACAGTTGGAGGCAGGAGGATTGTAAATTGAAAGCTAGCCTTGGCTACAGTGAGAGACTCAGTTATATAAAGAAAAATACAGTGACTTCATGTAGAGTGATTAATATTCCAGATACTATAACTTGAAGACAATGCTTTAAACAACTCATGTCTTATGTCATTAAATGGACAGTATAGATGGAAATACTATTTGTAGAGAGAAGTGGAAATATAGGAGCGATTGAAGATTGTTCCTCTTCTATTTTGAGACAGAGTCTCACCATGTAGCACTAGCTGGCCTGGAACTCACTATATACGCCAGGCTAGCCTTCAACTTACAGAGCTCTGCCTGCCTCTGCTCTTAAACCAAGTCGTGATATTAAAGGAGTGTACTAGCCTGCCTGGATCTGTTCATGTTTTTACACATTTCTGTTTGGCAATTTTTTCATTTCTTCCCATATGTTCAATCTTTACATATCTGTAAATATTCTATCCTGTTAACCCCCATATTCTTGACCTTTCAATACCTGCAATATTCTACAAGCAGACTATTCCATTTTTTGTTAAATATTAGGCCCATGATCAGGCATTTCAACTAACCTACTATATACCAAGTGGGCAGGATAATCTTTCTCAAAGTAGCCTCCCTCTTCACCCAATTTTATTTTAGAAATATTTTATTAATTATTCATACTAGACACTTATTTTACACAATTTAAAATAAATTTTCCATAGGGTCTAGTAGTTTTTCTCACATTAGAAAATTTATCCATAAGACAAACTTCCCTTATTCCCCACCCACAATTCTTTGGCAGCCTAAGAATTCATTTTCTTCCCATGCAGGCATAGTCATGTGTTAATTCTTATATTTACTATATAAAGGCAATATTGTTTGAGAGCCAGTGCCTTTATTTACATTTTTTCCTTTTTATTTGAGTTCTTTGAGAAGTTTGTGCAATGTATTTTGATCATCTCAACCCTTTCCCATCAGTTTGCCTAGTTTTTCCACCATGTCTGAATGTAGGCAGTTAACAGTCACTGGGAGGGGAGGGGGAGCTCTCCGTAAGAGTGCAGCTCTTGGTGGGTGGACCATCCTCCAGTGAAGGTCATGCACCAAGGGTATATGGGAAGAACAAACTGTGCTTGATAAAGTAAAAGCTGTCATTTTGGTGGATTTTTTCCCTTCGAGTAGTAGGTAGTGTTTTTCCCTGTAAGTACCCATTCTTACTTACAGGGCCAAGGTCACATGATATGGCCTATGAGAAATGAATCTTAATCAGGCCATGATGGAGGTGTCACACCAAGACTTAGACTGTGACAAGTTTATTCCAAGCAATCAGACTTCTTATATCCTTGTCAGAAACAGAATACAATGGCGGTCGCCAGGATCAATACAATGGTAGTTGCCAGGTTACAATGACTTGTGAGTTATACAAGGAACACAATCTCAATGTTTAAAATAATTTTCCTGGCAAGCCTGCATAGGCTTCTCTGACTTCTAGGAAAGACAGATAAAGACAAGGTGGCCTGAATGCCTCACTGCCTATGAGAGTACCTCAGTTTGTCAGGAACTGAAAAGCACACAGTGCCCCTGAATCTAGGGAATTTAACCTGAAAAACCCATGGTGCATGTTCTCAAGGCAGCTAGACCAGGCCAACTCTATGATTCTCCACATTTTCCTTTATATTCTGATTAGTTTGCATTAGAAGTCTATTTTGTTAGGTATTAAAATGTCTGCACTAGCTTGCTTCTTAGGTTCATTTGCTTGGAATATCTTTTTCCAACCCTCTATTCAGAGATAATGTCTAAGATGTTGAAATGTGTTTCTTGGATGCAGCAGAAGGATGGACCCTGTTTTCACATCCATTCTGTTAGGCTGTGTCTTTTTTATTGGGGAACTTACATAATTGATGTTGACAGATACTAGTAATCAATGGTTGTTTATTTCTGTTATTTTGTTATTGTTGTTATTGCTGCTGCTGCTGGTGTGTGTGTGTGTGTGTGCATGTGTGTGAATGTGATTGCATGTTTATCTTCTTTGGATTTTGCTGGTCTGAGATTAATTATTACCTGTGTTTTCATAGTTGTAATTAACTTCTTTAGGTTGGTATATTCTCACTAGCACCTTCTATAGGGCTAGATTTTGCTTAAAGTTGGTTTTGTCATGGAATGTCTTATTTTCTCCATCTAAGATGATGGAAAGTTTTGCTGGGTATATTAGCCTAGGAGGTCATCTGTAGTGTTGCTTCTGCAGCATGTCTCTCCAGACTCTTTTGGCTTCTAGAGCCTCCATTGAGAAGTCTGGAGTAATTCTAATAAAGCTGCCTTTATATGTTACTTGGGCTTTTTTCCTTGCAGCTTCTAATATTATTGTTTTGTTCTGTGTCTTTAATGTTTTTATTATTATGTGCCAACAAGATTTTTTTCTTGTCCAGGCTATTTGGTGTTCTGTATGCTTCCTGGACATCTCCTTCTTTAGGTTAGAGAAATTTTCTTCTATGATTTTGATGTAAATATGTTCTGGGCCTTTGACCTGGATTTAAATAGACCCATAAACCCTGGTGAAATAGAAACATTCATTGAAAGTCTCCCAACCAAAAAAAGGCCAGGGCCAGATGGTTTTAGCACAGAATTCTACTAGACTTTCAAAAGAGAGTTACTGCCAATATTCCTCAAATAATTCCCCAAAATAGAAACAGAAGGAACATGCCAAGTGCGTTTTATGAGGCCACAGTTGCTCTAATACCCAAACCACATAAAAACCCAACAGAGAATGAGAATTACAACCAATATCCCTTTTGAACATAGATAGAAAAGAATCATCAATAATAAAATGCTTCCAATCTTAACCCAAGAACAGATCATCCACTATGATCAAATAGACTTCATCATAGAGATACAGGGATGGTTTAAATATGAAAATCAATAAATGTAATCCATCATATAAACAAACTGAAAGACAAAAATCACATGATCATCTCATTAGATGTAGAAATGTCCTTTGACAAAATCCGAAATGCCTTCATAATAAAAGTACTGGGGAGATTAGGGATAATAATAAAGACAATTTACAACAAACCCATAGTCAACCAATTTAAAAAGAGAAAACTCAAAGCAATTGCCCTAAAATCAGGAACAAGACAACTTTGTCCACTCTCTCCATACCTATTCAATATAGTATCTGAAGTCTGAGCTAGAGAAATAAGATAACTGAAGGAGATCAAGGGTATACAAATTGGAAAGGAAGAAGTCAAAGTATCTTTACTTACAGATGATATGATAATATACATAAGTAACCTGAAAAGTTCCACCAAGGAACTCCTACAGCTAATAAACACCTTCAGCAGAGTATTTGGAAGCAAAATAAACTTACAAAAATCAGTAACCTCCCTATAGACAAGTGGACTGAGAAAGAAATCAGGGAAAAAACATCCTTACAATAGTCTCAAATAATATAAAATATCTTGGGTGTAACTCTAACCAAGCAAGGAAGAGACTTGTATGTTAAAAGCCTCAAGTCTTTGTAAAAAGAAATTGAAGAAAATATCAGATGATGGAAAGATCACCCATGATCATGGATGAGCAGGATTAACAGTAAAAATGTCCATCCTACAAAAAGCAATCAACAAATTCAATAGAATCTCCATCATAATTCCAACACACTTTTTCATAGCTCTTGAAAGGACAATTCTCAGCAATATTTGAAAACACACACACACACACACACACACACACACACACACACAGAATAGTTAAATAATCCTGAACAATAAAAACTGCTGGAGGTCTCACCATTCTGGATTTCAAGTTGTACTACAAAGCTATAGTAATAAAAACAGTATGGTTTTGGCACAATAACAGATATGTTGATCAAAGGAATAGAACTGAAGGCCTAGACATAAGTCTACACATCTATGAACATCTCATTTTTGATAAAGATGCCAGAAATACACAGTGGGAAAAAAGGACAAATTGTGCTAGTTGAACTGGATGGCTGAATATAGAAGAATCCAAATAGGTCCATACATACTACCATGCACAAAATTCAGCTTCAAATGGATCAAAGACCTCAACATAACACCAGATACACTGAACCCATTAGAATAGAAAATAGAGAAAAGCCTTGAACTCATTGAAACAGGAAAAGACTTTTTGAACAGAACACTGTCAGAGCAGGCACTTTAGTGAACAAAATTAATAAATGGGACCTTATGAAACTGAAAAACTTCTGCATGGCAAAGGGCTCCATCATTCGGACAAAACAGCAGCCTACAGAATGGGAAAAGATTGTTTTTATTTTAAATTTTTTTTTTCATTTTATATACCAACCCTTGTTCCCCCTCCCTCCCCATTCTCCCTCTCCTCCTCTCCCCCCATACCACCTCCATCCCCTCCTCTACACACTCAATAGAAGACTAATATACAAAATATGTAAAGAACTCAAGAAACTAGATATCAAAAAAACAAATAATTCAATTAAAAATGGGGTACAAATATAAACAATATTCTCAATGGGGAAACTCAAATGGCTGAGAAACACTTGCAAATGTTCACCATTCTTAGCCACCAGGGACATGCAAATCAAAACTACTTTCAGATTTCTTGTTATACCTCACAGAGTGGCTAAGATTAGTAACACATTAAGTGGCAAGTAAATGATAGCTCATGCTGGCAAGGCTGTGAATAAGTGGAAGACTCAGCTGGCGGGAGTGTAAACTTGTGCAGCCACTATGGAAATCAGTGTGGTGGTTCCTCAGAAAGATGGGAATCAATCCACCTGAAGATCCAGCTATACCACTCTTGGGCATCTACCCAAGCGACACTTCGTCCCAACACCGGGACACTTGCTCAACCATATTCATTGCTGCTCTATTCTTAATAGCCAGAAATTGTAAAATCTTGGATGCCCCTCAATAGAAGAATGGATAAAGAAATGTGATACATTTACACAATGGAGTATTACTCAGCTGTTAAGAAAATGACATCACAAAATTTGCAGGCAAATGTATGGAACTGGAAAATAATTATGAGTGAGGTAACCCAGACCCAGAAAGATGAATATGGTGTGTATTTGCTTATGTGTGGATATTGGCCATTAAGCAAATGATAACCAAGCTGCTTTCAGTAGACCCTGAGAGGTTAGACACAGAGGAAGGGACTAGGGTAGACACATGGATCTCCCTGGGAGGGGGAAATAGAATAGATTTTATGGCTGTACTGGGGGAGGGGGAAGGGAAGAACAGGAGTATCAGGTGGGGAGAGGGATGGAAGAGGCAGTTTTAGGAAGAGAATGCAGGTAGAGACAGCTAGAATTGATGGGCATTTGAGGGGTGTTATGGAAACCTAGTGCAATGGAAACTTCCTAAAATATATGAAGGCAATCTTTGTGAGGTCTCCAAATAGTGGGAGACCCAGCTGACCATCTCTTGTCACCAAGCAAAGCTTCGAGTACAGGGACTGGATTAAATCCACTTGAGTTGTCGGCCAAAGGGATCCCCATGGAAATCCCCCAGAGAACTCAGCTAGTTGCCAGGATAATAGGCTGCACTCCACAAACTGACAGCAAGGCCCCATTGCTGAAGACAACACCCTCACAACTCATTGCACATGGAGAGGTCGAGCTGGAGCCCATATAGACCTTTCACCCATGCGTACATTCTGGTTTCTTCAGTACAGGAAGGTATTCTTCCGATGTAACATGAACTATTAAATGGTCTTTTAATAAAAAACCCAGTCAGATATTGCGGTAAATGCTGAAAGGTCAGAGAGACAAAGGAACAAGCCACTGCCAAGTCTCACCTCTAGGACTCCTCAGACTGGAAAAGCCTTTAGCAAAAAAGGGATCCAGCTGACAAAGTCTCAGCAGAAAAGGGCTGTAGCCAAAAAGCTTCTAGTTCTTGTCTCCTCATGCCTTATGGTCTCCTCATGCCTTACTGTCTCCTCGTGCCTTATAGACTTTTCTCTGCCCACCCAAATTACTTCCTTCTTAGTGCTGGGATTAAAGGTGTGTGTGTCTCCCAAGTACTGGGAGCAAAGGCATAAAATCCCAAGAGCTGGGATTGAAGGCGTGCGCCACCACTGCCTGGCTCTGTTTCTCTCCTAGACTGAGTCAATCTCATGTAGTCCAGGGTGGCTTTGAACTCACAGAGATCCAGATGGATCTCTGCCTCCTGAGTACTAGGATTAAAGGTGTGTGCCAGCACTGCCTGGCCTCTATGTTTAATCTAGTGACTTGCTCGGTCCTCTGATCTTCAGGCAAATTTTATTAGGGTAGACAATATGTCACCACATTCAACTACCAAAAAAGAAATGTAGACACCAACTCAGCCATAAACTCTTTGATCTACAGTGCTGTCCCTGCCTGCAAAATAAATCTAAGGTGATGGTGGACCAAAGCTCGTGAGAGTGGCCAACCAATGTGTGATTCGACTTAAGGCCCACCCACTCCACAAGATGGTACCCATATCTGACACTGCTTGGGTAACCAAGATAGCCCAGAGACCTAGGATAAAACAAAATACTACTGGTCTTAAAAAATAAGGTAGTGAGAAAATGACTCATAAGGATAGTCTGCTATACTCATAGATCAATCAGTACCTACCTTATTCAGCCATCTTCAGAGACACTTCCTCCTATGCGAGATAGGAACAAATACTGCGACCCACAGGCAGGCATTACACACACACACACACACACACACACACACACACACACACACACACACACAGCCTTATAACACATAGCTCTAAATGTAATGTAGCTATCAAATCCCTCCCCTGAGAACTCAGGGAACCCAGTAGACTAGGAGGCAGAAAGCGGGTAAGAGCCAGGGGATGGAGGCCACCAGGAGAACGAGGCCCTCTGAAGAGCTGAGCAAAGCTCCTGTGAACTCACAGAGACTGAAGCAGCAAGCACAGGGCCTGCGTGGGTCTGCACCAGGTCCTCTGTCTATGTTTTAGAGCTTACAGTTTAGTATTTCTATGCGACTCCTGAGTGTTGAATGAGTGGGTCTCTGATTCTTTCCTTTTCTTCTATTGCTTTGCCTTGTCAGATTTTGATGTGATGATTTTTGTTTTATTTTATTGTATTTTATTTTGTTGTTATCTCTTAGAAGCCTGGTTTTCTCTAATGAGAGACAGAAAAGGAGTGGATCCAGATGGAGTGGAGGTGGGGAGGAACTGGGAGGAGTATAGCGTAGGGAAACTGTAATCAAAATATATTGTATGGGTAAAAAAATAATCTAATTTTAAGAAAATGGAAAAAACAAAAACAGTAGAAAGAAAAATCTCTAGTGTGCTACTACACAATATGGTGAGTAGAGGTAATAAAAGTCCACCAGAGATTTCAAACATCGAGAAGAAAGGCTTTGGAAAGTTTCATCATAACAAGTGACACATGTGGGATAAATGTGTTCAGCTTGATATAAACATTTTTTATGTAATATACAGATATTACATATAACACTGCATATATCCAAAATATATTAAACACTGTATGATATCCAAAATAAAGAGGCCATCACCCAATTATAAAGTCACTTTAGGAAAGAACAACCCTAAAACTAAATTTACGAACAGTATTTCTAGGTAATAGGATGTAAGTGGTATTAGTTTGCAACATTTCTCAGAATTGCTTTTTTGAAATGCTGAAGGACATATGATGCTCTATAACTGGCATAAAAATACACCTCTGGGTATGGTTTATATTTGACTGATTTTTCCATGTGAAAAAGAATAAGCCCACACTTTCTATCCCATTAGTTCATTTTCTATGTTTGATCCACTTTCTTTCTTTTATTCTTTTCATTTATTTTTCTCTACTACAATACATCCCTACCACAGCTTCTCCTCCCTCCACTCCTTCCAGTTACCGCCCCCTACATTCTCCTACAGACCCACTCCTCCTCTGTTTCCCTTCAGAAAAGAGCCAGCCTCCCATGGATAATATGATGCAATAAGACTATGCACAAACAAACCCTCCTACCAAGGCTGGGTGAGGCAACCTAATAGGAGGAAAAGGGTCACTAGAGCAGAGGGAGGAGTCAGAGACACCCCCATTCCCACTGTTAGGAGCCCCACAAGAACATCAAGCTAAACAACCTCAGCATGTACGCAGAGAACCTAGCGCTGGCCCATGTGTGCTTACATTTCAGTCTCTGTGAGCCCCTAAAGCCCTGCTTAGTTGATTCTGTGGGCAGTGTTCATGTGGAGTTTTGACTGCTTATAAAAACTCATCCAGAAGGTTCTCACTTGACTCCCTATGCAAGCTGGGACCTTCCAAAGAGGGAGGAGACCTTCCTCAAGGCTGCTGCTTAACTGGAGGTCTTCCTTGCTTTCTCTGGGAAACTGAGGATATCAATCAGCATTAGAAAATAATATTCCATCCATTACTTGGGATAAATTTATCATAAGGTTTCAAAACTGTTGGAATTTACAATTAGGTACTTTTAGAATATTTTCATTTTTAATTACAGAGGCAATACTTTTTGCAGCATGTTTAAAGTAACTGAACACATTTTCATTATGAGAAAATACACACAACATAAGCATTTCCCATTCTGAACACTGACATTCAGTCGGTGTCAGTCAGCACACTCACATTATTGTGCAGCCAGGGCATATGTACCTACAATACTCTATTCCTGAACTAAAACTGTCTCCATCAGCAAAAGTTCCACAGTGCCTACTTTCTTGAGAATCTAGAATACCCTCCTGGGTTTTGTTCCTGCTAGCTTCTCTGAGGCCTGCCTTCTATAAGTAGATTCATACAATATCTGCTCCTGTATGACTGAAATTACACTTTGCATGGCAGCTTCAGGGCGCATTGGTGTTGGTTCATGTGCCAGAGTCTCCTCCATTTTTGAGACTGAGTAATAGTTTTCTCATGTAGAGGCTATATTGTGTTCCTATATTCAGACAGTTCAAGACCTTAGGCTGTTTGTACCTTTGAATGTTGAGAATATGTCACAGGCATTGTTGCGTATATGACTGTTTTATTGTGTGACTATAACTGGTGTGTGTGTGTTTTCTGGATCGTGTGATTATATAGTAGTAACTGTTCATTTATATAGTTTTGAAAAATAGAGATAACTGGGCAGTTGAAATATTGAGACACATACTTAAAGAAGTATAGACCACACAGGAGATGACAAGTGAGATTATCTCACAGGCCTCCCTTGAAGACTTGTTGAGATATATAAAACCCTTGCAATAACTCAGAGTGTGTGGTTTTATTTTCTTATATAAATCTGACATCCATACAGATATAGAAAAGTGAATAAATTAAACAGAAAAGGCACAATTCCACATTTTCATGTAACTCAGAGCATGGACATTCTGCCATGATTCATAGCTCTGGGGCCAACACATTGGTTCATCTTAAAAACCACAACTTACCTATCACAGAATATCAAATGTTTACCATCCACTCGCACATGGATATCAAACGGTAAGTTCTATGTTTTCATTACTGATGGCCAGCAGAAGACCGACTGTGGCATAGCCATGGTCCACAAGGGTCTGGACACAATACAGCGTGGGATTTCCCTGGGACATAGTTCTAGAGTAGGAGAGAATACTGTCCAAAGTTGACATCACCAGAAAGAAACTCATAGGCAGTAGGAGGGTCTGGAGGGCCCTTTGCTCTGGGGATGCTTTTGGAGAAGGTTTGTGTTCTGCAAGTGCCGGGACCGAATCATATGCCTGCACAAGAGAGTCATCGTGTACCAAGTCGAGAGGACTATGAGGCTGATAAGGAAGACATTCCTGAAAGCCAGCAGTGTGGAGAATGTCTGTTGCATTGAGTAACTCACGCATAAAAAGAGCAAGATCCGGTGATGTATATAAGATTATCTGAGGTGAGATTGCAGGTGGCAATAGCAACTATTAAGATATGACTGCCAATGGCTGTGTAGAAGATACACAGGAAAATAAGAAAACATGAGAGATGATGTGAAGAATGATGTTTGAACTTCACTAAATGAGAGCTTTGAGGGTAGAGGATGATGGCCTGGAAGACACTCAACAGGCAGGTGGCACAAACAGAGAGGGCCCTGAAAAATCTGTGCAAGACAATAAGAAGTTTACATGCGATGTCATCCCATCTCTCTGGAGATATAAAAAAGTCTTGAGTTCTATACACTGCAATAAGCAGCAGCATTAGGTGTGTTAGGGCCACGAAGCCAATGGTCAAGTTACTGAGTTTGGGCCTGTGGCCATGAATAAACACGAAGATGTGGAAGAGGAGAAGGAAGCTGTTAGCTGAGATGCCAATGCTTATTTCTAAGAAGGCATTTCTGATGTTGATTTTACAGAATGGCTTATTGTCTTTATTCATATTACACTGGATAGAAGCATATAGTAACTGGCTAAAGAGAAATCAAGAAACTCCTGTATTACAGTATTGCCTTCTACATCCAGAAAAGAAACATTACCCAGAATGTGTACACATTCATCCCGATTCACCCTCAGTAGCATATGAAATCAAGGAATTTAAGTAAGAACTTTCTCCGGTGTCAGAAGTAACACAGTAATAAAAACTGGGACCTGTCTTTAGTGCATGAGCTAGCTTTTTGGGACCTGGGGCTTATACAGGGACACTTGGCTCAGCCTGGGAGGAGGGGACTGGACCTGCCTGGACTGAATCTACCAGGTTGAACTCAATCCCCAGGGGAGTCTTTGCCATGGAGGATATGAGTTAGCCATTTTTTAAAGATGAACAGACCATGGATGCTAGGTAGCAATACTGTTATTAACTTGTAAGAAACTATGTAATTGAATTGTGATGTTCTTTATACAACTTTATATAATCCCAGTCTTAATAACAGTAGGAGAGAAGGAGGAAGGGGAGAGGGAGAAAGGAAAGTGGGGTGAAAGAAAGAACAAGAGCGAGAAGAAGAAAGGCAAGAAGAAAAGGAGAAGGTGGAGGAGAATAACTAATTAAAACATCAATTTCTCTGAACATGCTTCAAGTTATCTAACGACAACCCATGAAAACCCAGTAAGACGGTCACCAAAGCTCCAAACACTATGGGACAACAGTTAGGACCACAGAGCCGTGTGTCATCCTGTGGCTTCTATATGATTATAAATGGCAGGTGTTTATTTTAGTATATAAACTTCACTTAAGGCATTTAGAACGCAGTTTTTAAAAAGTAACTTCAAGCAGGTACCCTCTGACCTTTCACAGCTAACATTCAAGTAGTTGAAAATTGCTAGCTAATACATTGTTTCTGTGAAGTGCAGGGTATTCTTTAACTCAATTTCATTTACTCAAAGAAAAAAATGCTTGAACCTTGAAAGAACATAGCATTGTAAAACTCTCATCAAGTATATTGGAATTATCTGTGCATTATGGCATGGGAATACACTCTTTCCATATTCCATGAGAAGAATGTGATTCTTCCACCTTTACCATTTTGGAAAATTAGGAGTCATGGCTGACACGTATTTTAGCTTGTTTTCTACAGATGAGTGCTGTGGGACGGTCTGTATGTCAAATTGCTCTGATTGGTCAATAAATAAAACACTGATTGGCCAGTGGCCAGGCAGGAAATATAGGCAGGACTAACAGAGAAGAGAATGGAGAGAACAGGAAGGCAGAAGGAGTCACTGCCTGCCAACTGCTGCCATGACAAGCAGCATGTGAAGATGCCGGGAAGCCACGAGCCATGTGGCAAGGTATAGCTTTATGGAAATGGATTAATTTAAGCTATAAGAACAGTTAGCAAGAAGCCTGCCATGTCCATACAGTCTGTAAGCAATATAAGTCTCTGTGTTTACTTGGTTGGGTCTGAGCGACTGTGGGACTGGTGGGTGACAGAGATTTGTCCTGACTGTGGACAAGGCAGGAAAACTCTAGCTACAGATGAAACCATCCTGGAACCCAACATGTAGACAAAACTAGCCTGGTAGTCACCATACTTCTGCTTTGTCATCCCTAAGGACTATAACAGCAGGGGTATGCCACCCTGTCACACTCACCACGAATCCTCATGAAATTCTAGAAATCATGGCTTCAGGGAATAACTGCTTTGAAACCGCTAGAAAACACTGGCCTTTCTGAAATGGAATTCCAAGGAGGCAACAGGAAAAACCATCGTGTTTTCTCCAGAACACAGATAAAAGTGACATGAGGTCACAAGCACTAGCATGCCAGGAGAGACCACAGAAACATTTCTTTAGACATCACAAATCTCCCTGAATTTCTGAGTCACACTGAACCATTTGAATAAACAAACATATCAGATATATTGTGTGCATTTATTTAAATATTACACAGCACATACATAGATACTGTGCTGATTATTCTTTGTAAGCACTAGCTAACATGATCAAATCAGATAGGATTGTAGGGATCTGTAGGCTACTACACTTATAAGGGAAGGTTTTTCTGTTGAATGTGAGCCTTGCAGGACATCAACCCAGAGCACTTAGGAGTGAGTGTGCTGTGCCTGTACCATGTCATTCCATGCAAGAAGACTGCACTTTACACACTGGGAAAAACCCAGACACTTGACATTCATTATATAACGCAGGAAAAATGATTTGTGAAACAGATTCCAGGCAGAGAAGAAAAGTCAACATGCAGGGAGCAAGAAATGATGAAGAGAAACCTGAGCATTCTTGTTAGAGCCAAGTGTGAAGACTTCAGCTGCTTAGGAGAACAGAGTTAGAGCCCCCTGTCCGGCATGGAACCAGGAAGCCATGACAGTAGACACGGTGTCATCCTGTAGTTACCCAATCAGTCACGGACAACCTGAGAGCCACAGCATCATCAAATAGTCCTCAAACCAATGGCAGGTGCTCAGGACAGTGACCTGACCTTGTGATCTGGAGGGAAGTGGAGAGCAGAATGGAAGAAGGAAACCCCTCTGCAGATGGCACTGCATACTGGGAGCTCAGGGTCCTGTGTGTGCACTGCATCCAGGGAGGAGAAGAGTGGGATAATGTCTGTTTCCTCCTGTGCACCACGGAGTTACCTGTCCATCTCCTGGTGTTGAGAGGCCGTGTAAAGATCATGGTTTCCATCAGGGCGGACAGATACATGTCCACACATGTGTTTATGGAACTGATTGTCATCATCATATAGCTCGCCTATACCCTATTGTTGTTGTTACTGTCGGTTAATGTAGAAGTAGAGGGTTTTGGAAGGTGAGACTTGGTTTAGGGTAAGGTGGGATTGAACACTGTGCTCTGTTTGTTGCACAGTTCTGATTGGAAAGCTAGGAAGACGTGAGAGAAAGAGCTGGTGCATCGGGGAAGACAAACCATCACCAAGCAGATGTCACCTCTATGTCCAGAGAGAGCATGAAGTAGAGTAACAGCAGGAGTATGAGAAACAAGCACCTGGGGTGCGTTTGATTTAGGGAATGGCAGTTATCTAAATAGAATCAGAATTATCCTTGTTTAAAAATGGAACAGATTGTATCCAGTTCTCAGGGTTCTGACTTGCAACTTGTGTGTGTACCGGTATATCTCCAGACACAGAAAGACCAGGAAACGTATTCTTTTAAAATATAGAACAGGAAGACCTGGAGGAGCAACATGGCACAGACTCCAGCTGTCACCACTGGACCCCACACAGTGCTGCGACATAACCGGCTTCCCTCATCACCCAGCAATGATGCATGAGAGACTCATGCTTTGCTCTTAAGCAGCTCTGACCTCCCTCCCAGCATGGTCATATGGGCGTTGTCTCTGTGATAAAGAAGGTGGTTCAGTTCCTGTCCATTTTCACATAAGTTCATGAAAAGGTGAAGGAAGTGGGTCTATCTATCTATCTATCTATCTATCTATCTATCTATCTATCTATCTATCTATCTCTATCTCTCTCTCTGTATGTATGTATATGAATATACGTCATATATACATATATATATATATATGATCAATGGTTATCAAAACATAGAGATTGAGGTATTTTCATTGTCAAAGGAATTGAAAGAAGTGTTTAGTCAATGTGTAGAACATAAGGAAAAGATGAAGAAACACAGCTAGTCTTTCTCTAGGAAGTTGAATTCCTGTCATTATAGCCAGGAGGTGGAAGGTGCCCTGTGTTCACTGAGTACTTAGTTTTCTAGCAACCTCACTGTCTTGGTGCTCTGGGCACATTTCCTAGCAAGCAGAGCAGAGGTTGAGTCTTGACACCACTATTTCTAATGTCTAAATTTGAGTAAAGAATAAAAAGCATCCATGAGTGAGCACTGATAAGTCCACTGTGGTCATGTGAACTTGCCCATTGAGGGATAAGGCTTAGAATCTATCTTCTGTGCTAGGATCAAGAAAAGTTGTGGTGCACATTCAACTTTTCACCAAAAGTTCATGAAAAGATATAGTTCCATAAAAATCTGAATACCAAATATAGAGAGCAGGATGGGATGGGGCTCAATTATATGAAATTTACTATAAAACAACATGAAATTCAGGTATTTCCATTATCAGTGAAATTGGAAGGCATATTTTTATTTAATACATAGGACAAAGAGAAAAGATTAATAGAATAAAATATTGTCTCTCTCTGGAAGTTGTATTCCTGGGCCTTAGTACCATGTTCACTGTGTATTTAACAATCAATGTCCTGTAACCTTATCATCATAGCTTCTCAGGTGACAGTTCCTATCAGGCAAAGCAAGGCTAATGGCTGACACCCCTAATTTGTGATTTTGAAACCAAATTGAAATTTAAAAATATTATGCCACTTTGACAGACAATTCTCCCACAAGAACCACAGAGTAACCAACTCTGAGGACCAAATGAAAGAAGTCTCCTGAGGGTAAGGGTGGTCCAGTGCATCCCGAAACAATATAGACTACTGATATAGCCATGGTTACCGCTCAGAGGTTAAAGATGCTGAAGACACCTCACACTTAGGACACAAGACACAGATTATTTCACTGAATCTGACCTGAATGCCACCTTCCCGTGGTCTATCATCCATGATACCAGAAAATACTGTACAAACTATCTAGAGAGGGAAGAAGTTAATAATCCTATCATGCCCCAACACTATGAACCACACAAAGAGGAGCATGGCAAGATATCCATAGAGGTGCAACAGCACTCACATGGTGGTAACCAATAGCCGCCTGATTGGCTTTAGAGCCCACACAACAGGAGGGAAATCCTGCCTGATTCTAGAAACCTAGTCAACTTCCTGGGACCAGTGATAACATAGACCTTAGAGAGAGAGAAAAAAACATACTACCACCACTTTGCTAGACCAACACAGTTCCTAACTACATTCTAAGTCTTATAGCTGCCACCTCTCATCATAGGAGCCTCTCCTTACAGCAGATGGAGACCATCACAGAAAACCACGCTGGACCCAATGCAGAGACCTGTCGATGGTGTTGCCCAGCCACGATGGGTAGATCTACAAAACAGCTCCTGCATCTCTGGCTCGGGGAATGCTGACTAAGAGGAGCAGAAAGTCTGAAAGAGCCAGTGTCTCCTAGAAATGTTGGCACAAACGCAACAGGAACATGGCAATATCAAAGACACGCAAACGTGGAAAGGGGAGATCTCATGGAGTCCTTCCCCTAGACAAAGAACTACAAAGAGACTCCTAGGGAGGGAGAAATAGCCTTTATCAAGGATGAAACCTCTTACTCCTAACAAAGTAGTTAGCCCAGAAACCATATACTCACAAACTAAATAAAACGGTCTCAAGGTTGCATTTACATATTTGTACACACACATACATACAAACATTTGTATGTAAAAATGATAAAGAAAGAGTCAATGAATTTGAGAATGTCCAGACATGACAGAGGTGAAGGAGAAAAGTGACAGAATTTCAACTCAATTAAAAATGTATTTGAAAAGTAAATAAATAAATTAATAAATAAATTAATTAATTAATTAAATGGGAAGAAAAGTGACCATGTGCAAACACTAATAATCATACAGCATTCATGTGAGATTGATGTAGAATTTTGGTAATATGGCTTTGATCTTATAAAGATTTCTGATCATTTAATATCTCAAATTCATAAGGTACTTGTATAAATATCAATTGCATTTGATCTATGAAAATAATAGATGCAAAAAAGGCGATCATTTAATTAAACTGTGAATTTAGGACTTTTCAAGTTTCTGATCCTATATATAAAAAGGAAATATTGAGGATATAATGTATGTAAATCTACAAAATCAATGTGAGTCATTAAGTTCAGAAAAAAATATAAAAGTGCAAATATAATTTGTGTGTGTGTGTGTGTGTGTGTGTGTGTGTGTGTGTGTGTGTGTGTGTGTGTGTTTAGCCCCAGATGTCCTAGAACTCATTCTGTAGACCAGGCTATCCTTGAACTCACAGAGATCCACCTGTCTCTGCCTCTCGAGTTCTAGGATTAAAGTCAAGTGCCACCACTGCCTGACTGTGTAAACATAATTTTAAGAGTCTATAAATAAAAGAAATAAAAATCCTAAGAAGAAAACACCCTCTTTGCTGTGCAGCACACAGTTCCTGTGCCGAGGGGCTGTCAGAGCTCAGCGTCTCCTCTGCAGATGCTGAAAACCTCCCTGAGCCCCTCTGCTCCTCCTCCCACAGCCTGCCTGGGACCTGACCACCTTCTGATTCTGCACTTGGGGGCAGAGCACTTACCCAGATGGATGTGGCAGAGGAGGACTCTGCCTGAGGAGATCTGTGCAGGCTTAGGTAGAGGGAGTCTTTAATGCATCTCTGAGGTTTGAATTTTAAAAGTGTCTGTTGAAGATGACAAGTTCCCACTGGGGAGCACGAAAACATGGCATCCCAGCAGAGCATCTTACCTGTTGAGCTGACTCTACTCTGTCTTGGATAACAGCAATCTGGGGAGGGCTGAGCACAAACTTTTCTCTAAGTTTCCTTGCCCTCACTGCAAGAGGAATAAAAAAGTTCATGACATATAGACAACCCTATCTTTTCTCACCTTACTCTTTAGATACAATTCTAAGTTCCTTCACCATGATGCCTCTCTCTGGGATGTAGGGTCCTCTCTCTACACCATGTGACAGGCAGCCACTCCTTGGGTCAGTCTTTCCACGGAGCTCTTGTTTTCCGGGTAGTGTTGATTCTGTTTCCAATATTTCCAAACTCCCAGTTGCAGGATTTTAGCTGTGAGGAAATTTGAAAGTGAATTGTAACAGAAATTAGATGGACTGTAAAAGTCAGGGCAGACCTGGAGAGCCAAAGTGACCACCAGCAGATGGAACACAGCTGAGGCTGAGGTCAGGCTGGCTCTGCTCCACAAGGAGCCTGAAAGACCAGCATCGTCCTCACTGACAGAGGCAGAAACAGGCTCTGAAGCTAATGCGATTTTGCTCCATCTCCCACAGAACTAAAACACACTTATGGAAAGCATCATGAGCCCTGTGACAAAACAGGACCGGGTGACCTGTAGCTGAAGCTTGCGGTCATGCAAGCCTAGTACTGCACTCCTGATGTCTGAATAATGTCATAATTCCACAGCTGGAGGCAGGAGGATTGTAAGTTCAAGGCTAGCCTTGGCTACACTGAGAGACTCAGTTTCAAAAAAGAAAACAAGTACAATGTTTTATGTGGAGTGATTAATATTCCTGGTTTTATAATTTGAACAGAATGCTTTAAACAACTTGTGTCTTGTGTCAACAATTAAATAGACACTATAGATGGAAACATCATTCTAGAGAGAACTGGAAATCTAGGAGGGATTCAATGTTTTTTGTTTGTTTGGTTGGTTGGGTTTTTTTTTTTTTTTTTTGAGACAGGATCTAGCTGGAAGGCCCTAGCTGGAAATCTAGGAGGGATTCAATGGTTTTTTTTTGTTGTTTGTTTGTTTGTTTGTTTGGGTTTTTTTTGAGATAGGATCTCACCATGTGGCCCTAGCTAGTCACTATATACACTAGGCTAGCCTTGAACTCCTAGAACTCTGCCTGCCTCTTCCTGTTAAAGCAAGTGCTTGTGTTAAAAGCTTGTGCCACAACAGATATGTTCATATGTTTACACATCTGTTTGACAGTTCTTTCATTTCTCCACAAAGTCCCAATATCCTCTTTTATATAGCTCCAAATATTCTCTCCTCTTAAGTCTTTCACAACCTTCAATTTTGTTAGCACATAGTCTGTTATTAGCATTTTGACTAGCTCAAGGTAGAAAGGACATGTCACAATCTTTCTCCAGAAGTTCTATTTGTATTACCCAGTACGACTGCAGGCCAGAAGAGGGCACCAGATCTCATTACAGATGGTTGTGAGCCACCATGTGGTTGCTGGGAATTGAACTCAGGACCTCTGGAAGAGCAGTCAGTGCTCTTAACCTCTGAGCCATCTCTCCAGCCCTACTTCAGTTTTTTAAAAATGATCCTAAAGGCTAAGCAATGGGATCTAAGTAGGGACAGTGACATCACTTCTCACAGATGAGTTGTATTTTCTATCTGTAATACCACCCCAAATGGCTCTTTTTAAGATGAAACATGATACTGTCATTGACATAAAAATACACCATGAGTAGAATCTTATATTTTATTTATCTTTCCAATTAAGAAGAATATTATAAGACCTTGTTTTTCATGACATTAGTTGATGTCAAAGCTAGGTCATTTTTCATGTCTGATTCACCATTTAAACTTTGACTTCATGGGTCCAGAGTGTCTGTGTGTGTCTTTGTGTCTGTGTCCTCACACAGGTGTTGGAGTAAGGAAAGGCCCTCGGGTGTTCTTCTCTTTCTCTGTCTGTCTTATCAGTGGGAACAAGGTCTCCCACTGATTCCAGAGCTCGCCTATCGACCAGTGAGCCCTAGAGATCCTCCTATCTCTTTGTCTCATAGATCTGTTGTTGTGGGTCTGTAACCACGGCCAAATCCCATTTCTTTGTGTAAACTGGGGTTTTGCACTCTGGTCATAGCTTTGGCATAGCAAGTGTTCTTGCCCACAGATCATATTCTCAGCCTGTAAATGTGGGGTTTTTATCCAACAGAAAAACCTTTACTCAGAAAGCATGGTACTGGAGCCCTGATGCAGATTTGGCGGCCTTCTGTGGCTGAGCTGTAGAGTGTAGTGTGAACTACATCCTCCTGGAGAAAGTCTCTGCCACACAACACGTTAATAGTGACTCACGGTTCTGATGCTAATATAGTCTCATCTTGAGGACACTTACCCATCACTGAATAATCAAATAGTCACTATCCGCTCACACATGGACCTTAAAAGCTTAGTTATATCCTTTTCAGTGCTGATGAACACAAAGGGACTGACTGAGGCATAGCTATGGCTCACAAGAATCTGGACACAGTAGAATATTGGATCATCTTTGAACATATGCCTTGAGAATGACATAAAGCTGTCCAAGATGGAAATCAGCACAAAGAAGCTCATGAGCAGCAGGATGGTCCGGGTGGCCCTTTCCTCTGGAGATGCTTTTGGAGGAAGGCTGGTGCTGTGAAGATGCTGGTACTGCTTCTTGTGCCTGCACAGGAGAACCACCATGTACCCACTGGAGAGGCCCATGACACCAAGAAAGAATGCTTCCCTGAACACGAACAATGTGGACATTATGTATTTCATGGGGAAACTGAAGGGTAGAAGAGAGCAGGATTCAGTAACATACAGTAGGTGGTCTGAGGTCACATTAGGGGTGATAACTATGTAGACGAGAAGGTTACTGGAAATGGATGAATAGACAAAACAAAGGGCAAACAAGGACCATAAGCTGTGACATGGTGATAAACTTTTTTTGAACTTTGCTAAACAGGAGTGTCTGGGGCTGAGAGTGATGGCCTGGAGGACACTCAGCAAGCAGGTGGCACAAATGGAGAGGCCCCTCAAAAATCTGTATAAGAAGACAAGAGATTTACATGTGATGTCATCCCATCCTTGCCGAGATATGAACATATCTGTAGCTATGACGCTCACAACCAGTAGCATCAGTAGGTGGACTATGGCCAAGACGCCAATGGGCATGTCGGTGAGTCTGGGCTTGTGCTCACGACTGGACATGAGGACATGGAAGAGGAGAAGGACACTGTTGCCTGAGATCCCAATGCTTATCTCAGAGAAGAAGGTGTTTCTGATGTTAGTGGTAGTGTACAGCTTGCTGCTCTGATTCATCTTATGAGGTCAAGAAGCACAGAGCAAATCTTGTGGGGAAAAGCAAGAGATACACTTCATCCCAGACAGCCTTGACCATGAATCTCAACCAAGGCTATCACCTTGGGCAAACATGTCAGTTCAGCCCAATTCATCCTTCTCCATTGAAATCCTCTACTTCAGCTCACCCCAACCTCCTTGTCTGTCCTTTGTGAGGCTCCCTTGTACATGAGTATTCATATAAATTAACAACTGCCCTGGGACACAGTACACACTGACTATCCCCTGCCTGCTGAGACAGCTTCCCTGGGAACTGGCCTTGTTATAATCTGCAGTTTTCTCATTGTCAGGTACATGAACAGCTGTTTTGGTGACTTTGAATTAGGAAGATTATGTAAAACCTTTCTGAGGAAAGTATGTCCATGGGTTTGACATGGACAGGGTCATTTATTTCAGTGCCCTCTTTACTCTGTTCATTTACTACTAAATATTCTTAATAAAGTTTTATTGCAAATGTTGAGAATTGTGATTTCTAAATACAGACTACTTCACATCCTACCCATGACCTGTCATTGTCTCAGAGTGTGACTTTGAGCACTCTGAGGCTGAGTCCCAGTCACCTCCTCTAGATCATGTGGACAGCCATGTGCCTGTGTCTGGGATACATCATGAGTGACATAAGATGAAGTCTACACACCAGTCATGGAATTGCGTCCAGCACATGATGTTCTCTATGAGGTGTTGGCTGCTGCTTTTCCCATGCATGGCTTATGCATGTGACCTGGGAGAGTTAAGGCAGCTCTGTTAATGACTGCTCAGCTTGGTCCCTGCCTGAAATAAAAAAGACAGAAATGGGGAGAGAAAGCAAGCGCAATGTGACATCTGAGCAACGCTCTATCAAGCTCCAGTGTACATTTTTTTCTCAATCCTGCTATGTGTCTGTTCCCCTTGACCATGTCTCAGTACCAGTTAGCTCTTGGTAGTTATCACATATGAGTAAGAAACAAATTGTATTTTTTTTCTCCTTTAATATGAGAATTTAGAGTGGGTTCGTGTGAATTCAAATAGAACTACAGCGGCAATAGCTTCAGGGCCAATCCATCATGTGGTTCTAATGAAAGGAAAAGCACTCAAGCCAACATGAAAGGTAGACTCCTTAGGATTCTGACGTCATCTCTCCTTCGAGTGAGCAGTGTTATTTCTCCAGACTCAAAGGTCCGGAGTCTAGAACTTGGACCAGGGAGTTGGTCAAATGCTCTGCTGGCACAATGTCTCTAACAGATCAGATGCATTTGCTCTCGTGCAGCATCATACATACAGAGCAGGTGATGTGAGCAACAAAGGTGTGTGTGGTGGTGCCCACTGGTAGGGTACACTTAAGAGGCAGAGACAGGAGGATCACAACTTTGAGTCTAGACAAGCTACATATTTAAGGGTTGACAAATGGATCAGTGGTTATGAAAGCTTGGTCACCTGAGTCAATGGGAAGGCAGAGAGAGAGAATGAACTACAAAGCTGTCTTCTGGCACACATAAGAACATTAACGTTTTTTTATCATTTTTGCAGTGAAATGATGTTAAAAGAAATATCGTTTAAAAATCAAGGTTGGAAGATGAAACTATTTTATAATTATTTAGACCATGTGACTCTAGCACATGGTCTAAAGAATTATAATTTTATTTTATTTTATTTTAAATTACGGGGTTTTTTATTTTATTTATTTTATTTATTTAAATTACGGGTTAATTTTATTTTATTTATTTTATTTTATTTTAAATTACGGATGTTTGTGTTTTCACACATATGTGCAGGTGTCCACAGAGTCCACAGTAGGGTGTCAGGTTCCTTGGAGCTGGAGTCAGAGGCAGTTGTAAGCTGCTTGATATGGATACTGGGAACCAACCTGAGTTCCCTGCAAGAGCAGTATGTGCTCTTAACTGCTGACTCTTCTCTCTGGCTTCCAAGCTAGGCTTTTCTGTGAGTGTTTGGAGACCCAAACTTCAGAAACCGCAGCCCTGCAACCTGAAGCTCTTAGGAAAGTCAGGCAGGTGCAGAGGCCGTGAACCCTCAGGGATACCCTCAACATCATGGCTTCAGTGATCCCTGCTCTGCCCCATCTGGAAGAGCTTTTCCGGAGGTGGAACTGCACAGCAACAAGAGAAAGTTCTCCTCCTTTCTTCAGAACACAGCCCAAGGACAGGGATAGGATTTCATGTAATCAAGGGCATCAGCTCACCAGGTGACACAAAATTCCCTCTAGTTGTCCACTATGCCCACATTTTGCAGGGCACCCAGTTGTATCCATGCAACTTCTACATCAAAATATACGTGGTGTCAAATTCTTTACCCATTACAAAGTAAGTCTAGCAAAGAAAGGTGCTGCAATTCTGGGCTACTGTGTCGCTTCTACAGAGAGCATTCTCAGAATTGTGTACCCTTCGTGAAACAAGCTATAATGCATCTCCTAGCCTGTCCTACCCTCCCAGATCAGGTGCTTTGATTCACATCTGCCTAGCTCAGCATGGTCTTTGTGGTCAGCAGACAAGACAGATAGATACTCTATGACCTCCGCAAGGTAACTTAAGAGGCACTTCTCAAACATAGAACTTGAGAGTGAATATGCTGGGATGGCTTATTGAATCATGCAAAGAGAAAGGGTTGATGTTCTGCATATAAGGGCATAAGTGACAGAGAAATGATGCGGATTTGCAAAATAGGTACCACGTGGAGTGGTCACATTGGGGAAGAGGAAGGAAAGGCTTAAAGGACAGAAGAGGAGAACAAAATACACCTGGAGCAAGAAATGTCCAGAAGAATCCTCAGCATTCCTTGTTAGAACTGACTGTGAAGGTTTCAGCTGCTTAGGACATCAGAGTTAGAGCATGGAACCAGGAAGCCACAACTGTAGCCACGGTGTCATCCTGCAGTTACCCAGTCAATCATGGACAACTTGAGACCAATGGCATCATTAAACAGGCCTCAAACAAATGACAAGTGCTCAGGACAATGACCTGGACTTGTGATCTGGAGGGAAGTGGAGAGTGGAATGGGAGGAAGAAATGCTTCCACAGTCCCTAGTGCATGCTGGGTGTTTAAGGTCATGTGAGTACACTGCATCCAGGAGGAGATAGGCAGGAGTAATGTTCCTCCTCTGCAGCATGTATACAGCCCACCCACGACCTGGTGTTGAAAGTGTACAGAGCATGGTTTACATCAGGGCTGAGGGATACCTGTCCACCCTTATGTTTATGAAACCATGTGCTTGATTTTTGCCATCTTCATACTGCTCACTTCTGTTGTTGTTTTAATCTAAATTTGCATCTTATAATTTTTATCAATAAAGACTCGGGAGTCAGAAGCTGGGGTGAAAACCTTCTCAGAGGCTGAGGAGCAACTAGCTGACCTTCCTCCTTAGCTGCTGTCTCGGGAAGGAAGACCTTTTTCCACTCTTCCAATCCAAAAGGAACTGCCAACTCTCTGTCCCTCCCTTATACTTCCTGTTCATTTCTCTATCTGTCTTCCTGACACCCTCTTTCCCCTCTATGGCTGCTTCCTGCCAACTAGCCACTGGCTCTGCCTCCTGACCTCAGGTTTTTATTTAAATAGCACGGTCTTGGGGTAACAGTGTGATCAAACATCCCGCAAAGCACCTTTACCATGCGGTCTTCCCTCTCACCCCTGCTGGGAGACAATGCAAAATGCATAGGACAGTTTGGACAGGGGAACTGCTCCTGCCTCTTGCAAGGGGGTTTAGGACGAGATGGAACTGAAGAGTATGCTCTGTGTGCTGCACAGTTCTACCTGGAAAGCTACGACTACACTGGAGAGATGGTTGTTGCATCATGAAAGGAAAACCATCACCAAGCAGATGCGAGCTCTGTGTTCAGAGAGACCATGAAGTAAATCAACTTCCGCAACATGATGTGCAAAAGCATGAGGAATATTCGGGCTAAGGAATGGCAGCTCTTTCTGGTTAGCCCTCACATTTGTTTTGTAATTGAAATGATTACAGGCCTTCCCAGGGCTCAAACCTGCGGCCAGAATGTTCACTAATGGGTTTACATACTCCTCTAGAAACTGAAGTAGATCAGCATTCTTCTAAAATGAAGAAAGAGAAATCTGGGAGAGCTGGTAACATCACCACTTTCAGCCCTAGGAAACTCACATGGGCTGCAGAAGAAGCTGTCTTCCTGACCCTCCCCACAATGCAGTCACAGCTGAGACTAACTTCTCCCTGGCTGGCTTTACCCTCCTTGTCACATGCACTGTATGTGAGTAACAATAAAAGCACAGAGGTTTGAGTCTCTCTATCTAGAAAATGATGCAGTTTGGAAAATATATGAAAGCTATGCACAGAGCAAAGGAAATGAAAGAGATAGTCTGTCCCATAGGCTTCTCGGAAGGAAGGAAGGAAGGAAGGAAGGAAGGAAGGAAGGAAGGAAGGAAGGAAGGAAGGAAGGAAGGAAGGAAGGAAGGAAAGGACCATGAATTTCCACTAGCAGGGGGATTGGAAAGGATATTTATTTCAATTAATAGAACATAAAAATTGTTTCTCCCAAGCTCTGCAACTTACCAGTTTCCGGTTCCTCAGAGTCCAGAGAGACTATCACATTCTCTGTGTGTTCAGTGGTTAGTTGTCTGCAGCCTATCTCCACATACCCTCCACTGGCACTTCTTAACTTATGAAGCGTGGGCAGGGACCAGCACCACTAGCTGATGACTTCTGAAGGTAAATTGAGAGACAAAAATGTAATGAGAAAATATGGGTAGATACTTTGTAGCAATGAGATAGCATCCGCTAAGATATGAAATTAGGGTGGAACTCACTTCTAAAGATGCTGAAATTATTTTTAATTACCGAAACTCAGAAGGCATTTATAATACTTTGGTATATGACAATCACAGATGCTAAAAGGGTTTGTAATTAAAATGTGGAAAGAAAACATCCGTTCTCGAATGACATGTTTGTGAAAGTACACATATGTAACGTGAACGCTGACACAGCTAGTCAACATGAATCTTTACATTCAAAAATAAATACAGGCTTAAAATTAATGCAATATAATAGGAAGATTCTAAATTAGAGAAACAAATCCTACAATGCAAACCCCTCATTGCCCTTTGTGCAGCAAAGTTCCTATTCCGAGGGGCTGTCAGAGCTCAGCGTCTCCTCTGCAGATGCTGAAAACCTCCCTGAACCCCTCTGCTCCTCCTCCCACAGCCTGCCTGGGACCCGACCACCTTCTGATTCTGCACTTGGGTGCAGAGCACTTACCCAGATAGACATGGCAAGGAAGGACTCTGCCTGAGGAGATCTGCACAGGCTTGGGTTACTGGTGCATTTAATGCCTTTCTGCAGCCTACAATTCTAATGTCTGTATGTGATTAAGATCCCACTGGGGAGCCCAGAAACATGCCATCCCTGGTGGGAATTTTGTCTGCCGCTTGGTTTTACTGTATTGCATCCTAGAAAACATCAAACTGGGGGCAGGATGGTGGGGGCTGGGCTCAAACTTTTCTCATAAACTCCCATGAGACATCTGCCAGAGGAATGAAAGGGTCACATCACATAGGCAACCCAAACTTTGCTCATTCTTAACTTCATATGTAATTGGTCTCTGCCTGTTTCAGACTTTTTAATTTCTCTGCCTTAGGATGAGGGGCTTTGAATGCTCCCATGAGTTGCCTGTGGCTCTGAGAGTGTTCTCTCCAGTGTTATGGATTAAGAAACGTCCATACTCTGCCCAAAGCTCCTAGCATTCGCCATTCCCTCTGCCAGTCAATGTCGGTACTGCTCTGATGTGTGATTATCGTGTCTCATTGTGGCTTTTATGTTCTTCACCCAGTGACATGAAGGAAGACTAAACCTTTCCCTTGCATAGTTTCCATATGTTCATTTGGGAATTTTTCAAAGTGCTTTTATTCTTATTTTTAGTTTTGGTTTTATTGCTGTTGTGTGATGGCCTGGGCTCCCTCCTGTAACTCATGCTGACCTTGCGCTCACAATCCTGTTTCAACCCCAGGATTGCAGACTTGAACCACAGGCCCTCTGCTCTGTTTTATACATCTTACTGTTGTGTGGTTTCTTTCTAGTCCTCCCCATTCTCGACATTCTAAGGGTTCTCTCACATCGCCTTGTTAACCTTGTTAAACATTATTCCACTTGGTAATGTGCAGCTTGCTCAGGCTCTGTGACTCACTCAAAGTGTGGACAGGACATAGAACAGGTCTTCTCCAATCTTTCTCTTCCCACCAACCAGTTTTCAGTTTTTTCTTTAGATTTAAATGTAAGTGTCAGCCATGAAATTACTCGACTGTAGGTGTGGGTGGGTTCATGTTTGTGACATTACCTCACTTTGAGTGATAGAGTGTGCCTCTGAGTGTGTTCATCTGTGTGAAGTGTGCCTCTGAGTGTGTTCATCTGTGTGAAGTGTGCCTCTGAGTGTGTTCATCTGTGTGAAGTGTGTGATTGTATGTGTTCCCCTGCATGAAGTGTGTCTCTGCAGAGGTAGTGGTTTCATTTCAAATATGTAGAGATGCCAGAATCTGACGTTCTCATGACACTTATTGATGCTACAGCTAGGTAATTACCTATGTCGAATTCACTGTTTGTATTTTCATGTCTTCACCCCATAAAAGCACTTTGTCTTTTGTCTCTATCGATTTGACTCCTCGAAGCTCTCTCTTTTGTAATTCATTGCATTTGTGCTGGGACTCATGTCTCTCACTGGCATGGTAAGATGTTCAAGCTGTTCCTCATGTACCCAGATTGACTAACATTCCTCAGCATGGGGAGGCCATGTTCTGATTCCACATCCTGACACCTCTAGACAGTGGCTCTTCCTACTTTTGACTATTTTAAATCCAGCTATATGAGCATCATTGTGTAAATAACAATATGGTCCTCTGCATATATTTTTCCTCCATATGTATGTGTTCCAGATCATGTGGTAATCTATTCTCAAAACAGTGTTTCCTTACATAGTCTTTCAAAATATAAACAACTGTGGCAACTAAATAATTGAAAATGTCATAAACTCTCACATATTTAAAGTAATGGACTGTGCCACAGAGATGACTCAGCAGTTAAGTACACTGCTCCCTAGAAGACTCAAGTTTGATTACCATCACCCACACTGGGTGGCCCACAACTGCCCCTAACTCTAGCTCCAGAGTATCTGATGCCTCTCACTTTCATGGGCATCTGTACCCATGTATACACACAGAAACACACACACATACATACACATTCACAAAGGCATGCACACATGAACATATTCACATGGTTAAAATTTAAAAAGAAGTCCTTGTTAAAAAAAAAAATTAAAGCAATGTGCTAACCCAGATCAAGTGCGAGTCACCTCACAGGTATCCTTGGATAACCCACTAAGAAATATAAATTTCATGTGATATCTGAGGGGCATGCAGTTTAATTTTCTTTGTATAACCTGCCGTCTACACAGAGTAAACAGATTCAACAGAAAAGGGATGTTCCCGTCACGCCGCGACTCTCAGCTCTCATGACAGCAGATTGCTTATATTAGGGGATCATACCCATCACTGAATAATCAAATATTTACTGTCCTCCCACACATTGATCTCAAGAACTTTACTAGACGCTTTTCAGCACTAATTAACACAAGAGGACTGACTGTGGCATAGCAATGGGACACGAGAATCTGGATACAGTAGAAGATCGAGCTGTCCTTGAACCTCATTCTCAAGTGGAAGATAACAGAGTCCAAAATGTAGAAAATCACAAAGAAGCTCATGAGCAGCAGGATGGTCCAGGTGGCCCTTTGCTCTGGAGATGCTTTTGGAGAAAGGCTGGTGCTGTGAAGATGCTGAGACTGCCTCTTGTGCCTGCACAGGAGAACCACCATGTACCCGCTGGAGAGGCCCATGAGACTGATCAGGAAGGCTTCCCTGAAGGCCAGCAGTGTAGAAAATGTGCTTCGTCTAAAGTAGCTCATGGGAAGAAGTGAACAAGACTGAGTGACATACATAAAATGGCCTGAGGTCAAATTGGGGGTGGCAGTAATTGATATTAAGAGATGACTGCTAAAAAACATATAGATGATACATAGGACAATAAGGACACATGAGATGTGATAGGGAGATTTATGTTTGAACTTCACTAAACAAGAGCTTCTGGAGCTGAGGGTGATGGCCCAAAGGACACTCAGGAGGCATGTAGCACAAAGGGAGAGTCCCCGCAAAAACCTGTGCAAATAAATAAGGAATTGGCATGTGGTGGAATCCCACCTCCCCCGAGATACAAACATGTCCGCAGCTATGAGGCTCATAGTTATAAGCATCATTAATTGGATTAGGGACAAGAAATCAATGGAGAGATCAATGGGCTTAGGTCTGTGCCCACCAAAGAACATGCAGAGGTGGAAGAGGAAAAGAATGCTGTTAGCTGAGATCCCAACACTCACTTCAGAGAACAAGGTGATTTTTATGATTGTGTTATTGTGTAGTGTGTTAGCTTTATTCATTGTATGTGGATAGAAAACAAATAGCAAAAGTCTGAGGAAAAAAGAGAAAGCTCTTCATTACAAACACCACCAATACTGCCTTGTTCATGAATGCCAAACAAGATTGAGCTGGCAACAAGAATTCAATTCATCCCAATTCTATGCCATCCAATTAGAACTCCCAGCTCACGGCCCCTCAAAGCATCCCCACTGTCCCTACGGTCCTAATGCTTCCTGATCAAGACTGGATTTGTGTACCATTGTGGGGCTACCTCAGAATATAAGCTTTCTTGTACATTAACCATTAACCAGTTACAACAAACATTTCTTCTCCCAATCCATGAGTTTGGTTTGTTCTGCGGCTAGAGCTACATATTACTTGGTTTTCATCTGCATCATCTTGATTACCAGACACACAATAGCTCTACCTGTTTGCTGAATTTGGATGAAGAAAATTTTACACAGCCTGAGAGATGACCTTCCCAAGGAAAGGGTGCCTATGGGCTCCACACCACAGGGTCATTGTACTTCGGTGTCCTTCTTATTTATTCCTTCACTGCCAGTCCAAATCTTCTTAATAAACCTCAAGAACAAATGCTTACCAGTTTGAACTCTGAATCAAAATCCGTCCCCTATCTGCCATTTCCTCGGAGTGTGGTTCTGAGCATTCTGATATCGAGCTCTAGTCTCTTATTCTGGAACAAGTGAACATTTGTGTGCCTGTGTCAAGAAGACCCCAGGTGTGAAAGAAGATGTATACACACCAAACATGGAAGTGTTTTTGGTACAGACTGATCTCTACAGACATGTCAGCTGCTGGGTTTCTCATACAGTGCCTTGTACATGTGGCCTGGGAGAGTTAATGCAGCTCTGTTGATGACTGATCAGCTCTTTCCCAGCCTGAAACAGAAAAGACAAAATTAACTAAAACAGTAGAATGATGGAGCAGAGTTCGCTTTCCACAGAGTTTGAAATCAAGGTCTTTCTCTGAATTCTAAGTGACTCTGCACCCACCTATGACTGTAATCTCCTGCCATGATGAGTAGCCTCCAAGAAAAGACCCCAAGATCTGATCAGTGTGAACATTCTCTTACTTTTTCTCTTCTGGAATATTTAATCAGTGTGGTAAATAAAACTACAATTATAATAGACTCAAGGCCATTTCATTCTAAGGTCATAGTTAAATGAGAAGTCTTGAAGGATTGGCTCCACAGGAGTCTTAAGTTTCCATCTCTTTCAGGGAGCAGGGGACTTCTCCCAACTTTAGAGAAGCCAACCCAAAGTAAGTGAAAGAACTCAGAGAGTACTTCATGTAGAATTCATCCTTTCCTTTAAGGAACTATCATACATATGAGGTATATAATATTGTAAAAAAAAATCCCCAGATTCATAGTAAAGTATTATTAACTGAAAATCAAGGGTATAGAATGAAATCATTTTATAGTTATTCAGACCATGTGGTACTGTAATATATTAACAAGAAACAAAGATGTTTAAAATGTTCTAAATATTTGTTCTTAAATCCACAGATAAGTGTACTCCTTACCTTTTATCAAGAAAACTTCTCTTTGCAACAGACAGAGACCATTGCAGAAAACCTTGACTGGGCAACATGTAGAGTTGTAGGTCCCAGTCTCAGCGGATCCATTCACCAAAGAACTCCTGTAACCAAGGCTCAGAGAACATGGCAGAGGAGGGGAGGAAACATCAAGGAGCCAGGATCAGGGAATGGAGAGGGTGGGAAGACTGAAGAGCCAGGGGACTGAGGAGTGTGCTGTGATATTGTGCCTCCTGGTAGTGTTAAGAAGCTACACCAATAAAATCTTACCAATATGACTGCCAAACCACGAGCTTAACAAGGACAGCAACAATCAGACGTGCAAACAACAAGAAAGCCCACCCTTCACCCCTACACAGAGAGCTATGATAAACTAAGGAATGATAAGAGCAGGAGAAATAGTCTTCTCCAGGGAAGAGTACACCGATTGGTTGCCCAAAACCAAATGAATGGCCTTGAAAACATACACACAAGTAACGTTATACAGACTGAACAGGTTGCATTTGTGCATTTAAGACTATATATGGCTCCCATCTGGACAAGAGCCCCCAGCTCCCATCCTGCCCCAGACCTCCCATCTGGACAAGAGGTGAGTGCCTAGGCTCAGACCCAGAGAGGCCTGCCCCTACATCCCATCCCTGGGCACCAGCCATTCTGGGGAAGACCTGCCCAACTTGGCCCCAGGTTCTGGCCATCGGGCAGGATCCCCTCCACTCCCACCAGGAAGGTTTGCCTTCTCCAAGACCCCCGGCAGACCCTGCAATCTCCACACCCTGCCCTCAAGTTCATCTGCCCGAGACCCCAACTACTTCCTGAGACTTAGAGACCAGCCCCCAGCTCCCTTCCTGCCCCCCCCCACCTCCCATTTGGACAAGAGGTGAGTGCCTGGACTCAGACCCAGAGAGGCCTGCCTCTAGATTCCCATCCCTAGGCACCAGCCATTCTGGGGAAGACCTGCCCAACTTGGCCCCAGGTTCTGGCCATCGGGCAGAATCCCCTCCACCCCCACCAGGAAGGTTTGCCTTCTCCAAGACCCCCCGGCAGACCCTGCAATCTCCATGCTCTGCCCCCATGTCCATATGCCCAAGACCCCAGCCACTTCCTGAGACTTAGAGACCAGCCCCCAGCTCCCTTCCTGCCCCGGACCTTCCATCTGGACAAGAGCTCCCATCCTGCTTCGGACCTCCCATCTGGACAAGAGCTCCCATCTGGACAAGAGAGAAAGGCTTCCTGAATCTGTCAGCTCTGTCTGGCCCAAAAGTGCTGATAAGACCAAAAACGAATCCACAAGGAGATGGGCAGATGTCAAGGCAGAAGTACATACAACAAAATAAAGAGCAATACAGCATCACCAGAACCTAGCCCCCCTCCAACAGCTAGACCTGAACATCACAAAATGGAAGAAGCATAAAAAAGCAATCTTATGAATAACATCATGAAGAGGGTAGAGGCTTACTTATATAGAAGAAATCACAAATGAAATTGAGGAAAAGACAAACAAAAAATGGGAAGAACACTATAAAAAAAAAAAACTAGAGGAAAGGACAAACAAAGCAGAAGAAAACAATAAATCCCTGAAAGAAAATCATGAAAAAGCAATGAAACAGATGAAGGAAACAGTCCAAGGCCTGAAAAGGGAAATAGAAAAAATGAAGAAGACACAAACAGAGGGAATGCTGGAAATAGAAAATGTGAGTAAACGAATGGGAACTTCAGATGCAAGTATAACCAACAGAATGCAAGAGATGGAAGAGAGGATCTCTGGTGTTGAAGATACGGTAGAAGAAATAGATTCATCAGTCAAAGAAAATACTAAAGCCAACAAAGTCATGACCAAAAATGTCCAAGAAATTTGGGACACCGTGAAAAGACCAAACCTATGAGTAATAGGGATAGAGGAAGGAGAAGAATACCAACTCAAAGACACAGAAAATACATTCAACAAGATCATAGAAGACAACTTTCCCAACTTAAAGAAGGAAATGCCTATGAAGATACAAGAAGCCTATAGAACACCAAACAGACTAGACCCCCCAAAAAAGTCCCCTTGCCACATAATAATTAAACAACTAAACATACAGAATAAAGAAAGAATATTAAGAGCAGCAAAGGAAAAAGGCCAAGTGACTTATAAAGGCAAACCCATAAGAATAACACCTGATTTCTCAATGGAGACTTTGAAAGCCAGAAGGACATGGACAGATGTAATGCAGACACTAAGAGACCATGAATGCCAGCCTAGACTAATATACCCAGCAAAAGTTTCAATCATCATAGACGGAGTGAACAAGACATTCCAAGACAAAGCCAGATTTAAACAATACTTATCCACAAACCCAGCCCTACAGAAAGCACTAGAAGGAAAATTCCAACCTAAGGAAATCAGATACACCCTCAAAAACACAGGCAATAGATGATACCACAGCAGTAAACCCCAAAGAAGAGAAGTACACACACACTACCACCAAAAAATAGCAAGAATGAACAATCACTGGTCATTAATATCCTTTAATATCAATGGATTTAATTCACCTATAAAAAGACACAGGCTTACAGAGTGGATACTAAAGCAGGACCCATCTTTCTGCTGCATACAAGAAACACACCTCAAATTCAAAGATAGACACTACCTAAGAATAAAAGGCTGGGAAAAGACTTTCCAATCAAATGGTCTTAAGAAGCAAGTGGGTGTAGCCATCCTAATATCCAGCAAAATAGACTTCAAACTAAAATCAATCAAAAGAGATAGAAAAGGGCATTACATTCTCATCACAGGAAAGATCCACCAAAATGAAGTTTCAATTCTGAACATTTATGCCTCAAACACAAGGGCATCCACATATGTAAAAGAAACATTACTAAAGCTTAAACCACATATAAAACCCCACACATTAATAGTGGAAGACTTCAACACCCCATTTTCACCACTAAACAGATCTTGCAAAACAAAACTTAGCAGAGAAATAAACCTAATGACCCAAATGGACCTAATAGGTATCTACAGAACATTCCATCAAAAAAGAATATACCTTCTTCTCAGCATCCCATGGAACCTTTCCTAAGTATGTCCAAGTATGTCGACCACATACTTGGCCACAAAGCAAATCTCAACAGATAGAAAACAATTGGAATAAACACCTGCATTCTATCAGACCACCATGGTTTAAAGTTAGATTTCAACAACAACAAAAACTACAGAAAACCTACAATCTCATGGAAACTGAATAATGCTCAAATGAATCACCAATGGGTTAAGGAAGAAATAAAGAAAGAAATTAAAGACTTCCTAGAGATCAGGGAAAATGAAGACACTATATACCCAAACTTATGGGACACTATGAAAGCAGTGCTAAGATAGAAATTCATAGCACTAAATGCCCACATAAAGAAGTTGGAGAAATCTCACACTAGTGACTTAACAGCACACCTGAAAGCTCTAGAACAAGAAGAAGCAAACTCTCCCAGGAAGAATAGATGCCAGGAAATTATCATATTGAGAGCTGAAATCAATAAAATAGAAACAAAGAGAACAATACAAAAATTAATGAAACAAAAAATTAATGAAATAAAGAGTTGGTTCTTTGAGAAAATCAACAAGATAGACAAGCCTTTATCCAACCTAACCAAAAGACACACAGAGAGAGAGCATCCAAATTAACAAAATCAGAAATGAAAAGGGGGATATAACAACAGACAATGAGGAAATCCAGAGAATCATCAGGTCATACTTCAAAAACCTCTACTCCATAAAACTGGAAAATCTAAAAGAAATGGATAATTTTCTGGATAGATACCACATACCTAAGTTAAATCAAGACCAGATAAACTATATAAATAGTCCAATAACCCCTAAGGAAATAGAATCAGTCATTAAAAGTCTCCCAACCAAAAAAAAGCCCAGGACCAGATGGTTTCAATGCAGAATTCTACCAGATCTTCAAAGAAGAGTTAATACCAATAATCTTTAAATTGTTCCACACAATAGAAACGGAAGGAACATTACCAAACTCCTTCTATGAGGCTACAATTACCCTGATTACTAAACCAAACAAAGATACAACAAAGAAAGAGAACTACAGACCGATCTCCCTCATGAACATTGATGCAAAAATACTCAATAAAATACTGGAAGACTCCAAGAATACATCAAAACAATTATCGACCATGATCAAGTAAGCTTCATCCCAGGGATGCAAGGGTGGTTCAACATATGAAAGTCCATCAAGGTAATACACCATATAAACAAATTCAAAGAAAAAAACACATGATCATCTCACTAGATGCAGAAAAGGCATTTCACAAAATCCAACACCCTTTTATGATAAAGGTCTTGGAGCTATCAGGAATACAGGGAACATACCTAAACATAATAAAGGCAATTTACAGCAAGCCAACAGCCAACATCAAATTAAGTGGAGAGAAACTCAAAGCGATTCCACTAAAATCAGGAACGAGGCAAGGCTGTCCGCTCTCCCCATACTTATTCAGTATAGTACTTGAAGTTCTAGCCAGAGCAATAAGACAACATAAGGAGATTAAGGGGATACAATTTGGAAAGGAAGAAGTCAAGCTTTCCCTGTTTGCAGATGACATTATAGTATACTTGAGTGACCCCAAAGATTCAACCAAGGAACTGATACAGCTTATAAACACCTTCAGCAACATAGCAGGATACAAGATCAAATAAAAAAATCAGTAGCCCTTCTATATACAATTGTCAAGCAGGCTGAGAAGGAAATCAGAGATACATCACCCTTTACAATAGCCACAAATAATATAAAATACCGTGGGGTAACACTAACCAAGCAAGTGAAAGACCTATATGACAAGAAATTTAAGTCCCTGAAAAAAAGAAATTGAAGAAGATGTCAGAAAATGGAAAGATCTCCCATGCTCATGGATAGGCAGGATTAACATAGTAAAAGTGGCAATCTTACCAAAAGCAATCTACAGATTCAATGCAATCCCCATCAAAATACTAACACAATTCTTCACAGACCTGGAAAGAATAATACTCAACTTCAAATGGAAAAACAAAAAACCCAGGATAGCCAAAAGAATCCTGTACAATAAAACAACCTCTGGAGGCATCATGATCCATGACCTCAAGCTCTACAATAGAGCTACAGTAATAAAAACAGCTTGGTACTGGCATAAAAACCAACATGTGGACCAATGGAATCAATTGAAGACCCTGACATTAATCCGCATACCTATGAACATATAATTTTTGACAAAGAAGCCAAAACTGTACAATGGAAAAAAGAAAGCATCTTCAACAAATGGTGTTGGCATAACTGGACATCAACATGTAGAAGGCTGCAAATAGATCCATATCTGTCACTGTGCACAAAACTTAAGTCCAAGTGGATCAAAGACCTCAACATAAATCCAGCTACTCTGAGCCTACCAGAAGAGAAAGTAGGAAGCAGTCTTGAATGCATTGGCATAGGAGATCACTTCCTAAATATAATACCAGTAGCACAGACACTGAGAGAAACAATCAATCAATTGGACCTCTTAAAACTTTGAAGCTTTTATAGAGCAAAGGATACAGTCAACAAGGCAAAGTAACATCCTACAGAATGGGAAAATGTCTTCACCAACCCCACATCTGACAGAGGACTGATATCCAGAACATATAAAGAACTCAAGAAATTAGACATCAAAATGCCCAACAGTCCAATTAAGAAATGGGCTATAGAACTAAACAGAGAATTCTCAACAGAGGAAACTCAAATGGCTGAAAGACATTTAAGGAATTGCTCAACATCCCTAATCATCAGGGAAATGCAAATCAAAACGACTCTGAGATACCACCTTACACCTGTCAGAATGGCTAAGATCAAAAACACTGAAGACAGCTTATGCTGGAGAGGATGTGGAGCTAGGGGAACTCTCCTCCACTGCTGGTGGGAATGCAAGCTTGTACAACCACTTTGGAAATCAATATGGTGCTTTCTTAGAAAATTGGGAATCAATCTCCCCCACGATCCAGCTATACCACTCTTGGGCATATACCTGAGGAATGCTCAATCATACCACAAGGGCACTTGCTCAGCTATGTCCATATCAGCATTGTTTGTAATAGCCAGAACCTAGAAACAACCCAGATTCCCTTTAACTGAAGAATGGATAAATAAAATGTGGTACATATACACAATGGAATACTATTCAGCAGAGAAAAACAATGACATCATGAGGTTTGCAGGCAAATGGATGGATCTAGAAAAAAATCATCCTGAGTGAGGTAACTCAGACTCAGAAAGACAAACATGGTATGTACTCACTCATAGGAGGATACTAGATGTAAAACAAAGATGACTAGACTGCTACTCACAACTCCAGGGAGGCTACCTAGAAAACAGGACCCCAAGAAAGACACAGAGATCACCCAATGACAGAGAAATGGATGAGATCTACATGAACAACCTGGACATGAGTGGGGGTAATGAAGGGCAAGGGTTGAGGGAAAGACAGCTTAGGGGAGCGGGAGATCCCAATTGGATCAAGAACAGAGAGGGAGAACAAGGAATAAGAGACCATGATAAATGAAGACCACATGAGAATAGGAAGTAGCAAAGTGCTAGAGAGGTCCCCAGAAATCCACAACAATACAATAGACTACTGGCAATGGTCGAGAGACAGCTGGAACTATTGTATTGTTGTGGATGAGGTTTCTAGCATGACAATTAGGGTGTTTGGCCATCCTATCACTAGAAACCTCATCCAATGACTGAGAGAACAGGATGCAGAGATCCACGGCCAGGCCTCAGGTGGAGCTCCAGGAGTCCAATTGGCGAGAAAGAGGAGGGTTTGTATGAGTGAGAATTGTTGAGACCAAGGTTGGAAAAAGCACAGGGACAAATAGCCAAACGAATGGAAACACATGAACTATGAACCAATGGCTGAGGAGCCCCCAACTGGATCAGGCCCTCTGGATAAGTGAGACAGTTGATTAGCTTGATCTCCTTGGGAGGCATCCAGGCAGTGGGACCGGAACCTGTCCTCAGTGCATGTGCTGGCTGTTTGGAACCTGGGGCTTATACAGGGACATTTGGCTCAGCCTGGGAGGAGGGGACTGGACCTGCCTGGACTGAATCTACCAAGTTGAACTCAATCCTCAGGGGAGTCTTTGCCCCAGAGGAGGTGGGAATGGAGGGTGGGCTGGGGGGAAGGCGGGGGCGGGGGTGGAGAACAAGGGAATTCGTGGCTGATATGTAAAATTAAATTAAATTATAAAACAAAATAAAAAAGAATATATATGTATGCAATTAATGAAAAAAAGAAGCCATGAGAGCTTCTTTTTGAAAGACAGCAAGGAGAGCTATTTGGAAAGGTTTGGAGGGAGGAAAGGGAAGAGGAAATCATATAATTATAATCTCAAAAAAATCAAAGAAATATTTTTAAAAAGCAAAAGGGAAATATTAAAATTCATAAACACTGGATATGATTTAAGAATTCAGAGCAGAGAAGGATAATTGGTGGAAACATCTAATAATTTGGATTTCCTAAAATAAAAATTCTATGTATCAGTATAAAAGTCTAGTCTTTCAAAGGACCAATGGCCATCAGTCCCAGAGAGTAAGAGTCTTAATTAAGCTCTACTGAATTTTACTCCTGTGAACTGTGAAATTCCTTATAATACAAGGGCTTGTCCCTGACCTCAGTCTCAGCAAAGAGAAGTCAGGTGTTGGGGAGAAGGAAAAAAAGCAGAGGATGGGGAGGAAGTCCAGTTCCAGCAATAATGTGACATAACAGCGTATACCACACAGCCAGCAGGTTTGAGTTTGTGTGGTGATGACCCCAGGGTAACAAACAATAATCAACACTCCATTTGCCTTCAAGATACAGGGATAATGATGCTCACTGGCACTCACCCTGAACATCAGCTTATGACCCATGCACACTCATAATGGAAGGTATATGTTTCATGCACAAATGTCATGGAAGATAAAGCACACACTGGTAAAGTTTTAAAAGCTACAAAAACATGAAATATATGTATTCACTAGCAGTTACTAACAAATTAATCCTTCAATATGTTTTTTCCAATCATTTTTTGTGAAATGCAGGTCTTTTTATATTCAGCTGAATTCACACACAGAGAGATATATACGCATAGACACACAGACACACAGACACACACACACACACACACACAGGAAATGATCCTTACAAAGACACCACACTGTCAAACTCCCCAGTTAGGGTGTTATCATTCTCTGTAGAGTGGGATGCAGGCTGTGCTATTTTTAGGGTCACTTCAGTAACTACAGCCCTGCAAAATGTAAATTACTCAGGGAAGCCAGGCATTTTGGGGGCCCAGGATTCTTCAGCCATATTCATGGCATTATGGCTTCAGGAGATCATATTTTTGAAGTCACTTGAGAGTCTTATGAGTATGGAGGTGAAATTTCAGTCACTTCTGCAGAAAAGGCATAGGACAGTGACAAGGTTTCATGTAACTGTGAGCCCCAGCTTGTCAGGGGAGACACAAGCAACAGCCTGAGCCACCCATCAGCTCCAGCCTTTGCAGGACACTTAACATGTCTATGTGAAGGTATACAGAAGACTCTGGGCTAATGCATTATCTGTACATAAAGCATTTTGATGACTATCGACCCTTTGTAGAAACTAGCTGAAAGGGGTTGCCTTCCCTGTCTTTCCAGCTCCTCTTTGTACACTTATACTCACCTAGCACAGCATAGGAGATCAGACGACAAGACAGAGACTCTATCATCAGCAAAACAACTTAAGAGATAGCCTTTTGCACAACCATCCAGGTTGCAACTGTCATCTGTGTCCCTGGAATACAATTGTACCATGCACTAAAATTCCCTTTTACATCCTGGTCCATCAGGGTGGCTCCAGAGAAACTTGATGTTGTGACCATGGATTCATAAATTAGGTCCCATATGAAGAGGCCACATTGGGGAAGAGGAAGGAAAGGCGTAAAGGGCAAAAGAGAACAAAACATACCTGGAGCAAGAAATGACCAGAAGAAACCCGAGCATTCCTTGTTAGAACGAACTGTGAAGGCTTCAGCTGCTCAGGACATTGGAGTTAGAGCCCCCTGTCTGGCATGAAACCAGGAAGCCATGACTGTAGACACGGTCATCCTGCAGTTACCCACTCAATCATGGAGAACCTGAAAGCCACGGCATCATCAAATAGTCTTCAAACCAATGGCAGGTGCTCAGGACAATGACCTGACCTTGTGATCTGGAGGGAAGTGGAGAGCAGAATGGAAGAAGGAAACCCCTCTGCAGATGGCACTGCATACTGGGAGCTCAGGGTCCTGTGTGTGCACTGCATCCAGGGAGGAGAAGAGTGGGATGATGTCTGTTCCCTCCTGTGCACCATGGAGTCACCTGCCCTTCTCCTGGTGTTGAGAGGCCGTGTAAAGATCATGGTTTCCATCAGGTATCTGTCCACACATGTGTTTATGAAATTGTGTGCTCGTGTTTGTCATTTTCACACAGCTCACTTTTACCATGTTGTCATAGCTCTCATCCCCTGGTGTGCATTCCTGTACAATGAACACAGGGGTTTGGAAGGTGGGACGGGCCCTGCTTCACGACAGTAGGTTGTGTTTAGAATTGAGTTACAATGGGCAGTATTCTCTTTTATTTTGGGTTGTGAACCTAGCCTTTAACGGCTGAGCCATCTCTCCAGCCCTACAGTATTCTCTGTCAGTTCTGCTTGGCAAACTCAAAAGACAGTGGGGAGAGGCCATTGGTGCCTCCTGGAAGGAAAACCATCCCGTAGATGTCAGTCCTGTATCCAGAGAGGCCATGAAGGAAAGGAACTGTAGGGATGTGATGGGGGAAAGCATGAAGAATACGTGGGCTAAGGAATGGCTGCAGTCCTTTTTGTTGTCATCGGGGCTCAGCCTTTCAACTAAACTGTTGCAGTATTTCAAAACATATCTTCAGAAACAGCAAGAGAAAACAATGCACGTTTACTGTGAAGGAACAGGAAGTCCTAGAGGAGCCTCATCACAGAACCCTGATAGATTTGTCATGGGTATCTGCTGTTGCTACAGAGACTCCCAACTGTCCTGCAGGAGTTTTGCTTTCCTAGTGGACCAGTGATAGGACATGGGTTACAGATTTTCTGGTCCGGCAGTTTTGATGGTCCCTTTGTAACAAAAAATGGACACAGATTTCCCTTTATCTATTCCTGACTCCATGAGAAGATACAGTTTGGGGAATTCTGGGAGCTAAGAACAGAGATCAGGCTTAGAGAAAGAACCAAAATCCAGGTATTCTCAAAGCAGTGCTTTTCAAATGTTTCTCCCAAGCCCCAGGAGTCATTGGTTCCTGCTCTTAGGACCTAGAGAGCGGAAACCATCGTGAGGTTCACATGAATGTGATATGTCATCCTCAGCTGAGATATCCCAGTGGGCAGAGCCCAGGCTAAGCACAGCCTCTGCGTTCTAGTACCTAAAGATAAACAGGGAGTAACTGCACCCCAGTGTGAGGCTCCCCTCTGTGGGGCTTTAAACCTATAACCTCATTTCCTTGTAAAGATTCAAATCTCTTCATTATTCAAACCACAGAAGTAATGTCCATCAATAATAGTTCTAGACAGATACAGAGGGTGAGGGCATTACATTAAGATTTGTGTTTAAGCTTTGCTTAATAACATGAGAGCATGTATGGGAAAGGATAAATCAAGAAAATACACTGTGTAACTTGAGTGCTAATGCAGAAAATCATTTACTTTAGAAAAAATAAATGCAAACAAAAAAATCAATTTATATCCCCTATGGAAAACTGATGGATTTTAGGAGCTTAAGGAAATGAATATCCTAAGAAAAAACACACTCCTTGCCTGGGCAGTGCACAGTCCCTGTGCCAAGGGGCTGTCAGAGCTCAGCGTCTCCTCTGCAGATGCTGAAGGCCTCCCTGAGCCCCACTGCTCCTCCTCCCACAGCCTGCCTGATCCTGACCACCTTCTGATTCTGCACTTGGGTGCAGAGCACTTACCCAGATGAACGAGGCAGAGGAGGACTCTGTCTGAGGAGATCTGCACAAGCTTAGGTAGAAGGAGTCTTTAATGCAGTTTGTAATTTTAGTGTCTGTCAAAGGTGACAAATTCTCCCTGGGGAGCACAGAACTGTGACATCCCAGTGCATCATCTTCCCTGCCTGTTGATCTTACTCTCTGTGTCCTTAACAGCCACTTGGGGAGAGCTGGGCACAAACTTTGTCTCAATTCCCTTGCTACAGCTGCTGGATGGATCAGAAAGTGTGCACCCAATAGACAGTTCTAACTTGGCTCATTTTGAACTCAGATGTAATCAATCCCAACCCATTTCATACTTGTTGATGAGTCTGCTCTGGGGTAGAGACTCCTGGTTCTCCCGTGACTTCCCATGGCTCTAAGGATCTCTCCCTACAGTGTTAACAGGCAGCCTCTGCCTGGGTCAGTCCTCACATGGAGCACCTGCTTTCCATGTAGTGTTGTTCCCTGTGCCTCAGTTTCCACACTCTCAGCTTCAGGATTCGAGCTGTAAGTGGCATCTACAAGTAAATTAAAAAAATAATAATAATAACATGAAAAGGTAGAGGGAGAGAGGCAAAGCCAGAGGATGTTGGTGAGGCAGTCACAGGCAGAAGGCTGCCAAGGACCATTTATATTAACATCCCACTACCACTTCCAGTTCACTCTCTGCTTTATGTGAGTTCCCAGCTTCCTATTCCAGCCACCATGCCTGCTGCTTGCTCTCATCCTTTCCCATCATAATGACGCCATTAGCCCAAATGAACTGGAGCATTACCTAGAGGTCAAGAAAGATGTGACTAATAAATACTTCTGTAGGAAGCCAGTGAGTGTAAATGATTGATACTGCTTGGCTGTGCCAAGGTCCAATGCCTCAGACCCATGGTAGGAGCAAAACCCTCCCTGGTTGAGGCTAAGTGGGATGGTAAGCCTTCCTCTGATCCAAGTAGAAATGTTGTGTGTGCAGAAAATGTCCACCATAGTCTTCTACCCCAAGATGTTTACATCCTGAAGACTGTTCCCCTACAGATGTCTTGTGCTGTGATTAGCTACATCTGCCTCCTTGTTCTGCTGTATGCAATAATCTGCATCATTGTTTATGTCTGCAATAACGCCACTTCTTTGTTCAACTGAATGTCATAAACACACTGAGCTTCTGGGGTGCTGTGGCTTCTCCATTAGAGCCCAGTCCACCCAGACCCAGCCTTTCTAGAACCCAAGCTGTGCAATGATGTGTTTCAGGATGAGGCTCAACATTACCAGAAGATGAGGCTTCACTACACACAGCTACAGACACATCTGGCCCTGTATGGAGACGTGTGTTTCTAAACTGCTAGTCACTGTCATCTTGATTGATTCATAACTACCTAGAAGGAAGTAATCCACTAAGGACAAAGACATACTATGACTCCCTTCCTTAAGAGTAAATACAAGTGGGCATGTCAGCACCATGAACAGAAAAGAGCCCTCAGGCCAACATTCTGTTCCAGAGACTTTGGAAAAGTATAAAGCCTATCTCAATATGTAGAGCCTGACAATGAGCTCCTTGGCTCTCGTCTCTGGATAGATTTCCTTCACGATGGACTCTGGCCTTTGCTCGCTGTTGCCATGAGAATGCCTCATGGTATTCTGTAATACACTCTTGCTGTCTTCTACACTATGCTCTGTGTGAGGTCATTCAACTGAAGTCACAAGGTTCAGGGAGCCCAAGGAAAGCCATAGTGAGATCCTGGGAACACGTGCTCCACAATATGTAGGACAACCAGACAAAAGATAAAGGACCAAGCATGAGTGCTTAAACACCATGAGACACCAGTGGGAGCTCACTGATGGGACTTTTATGCACACTTGGGATAATGTATATTTTTTCAGGGAGTTGCAGGAATTTCTCTAAGACAAACATTTGACCAGACTGCAATTTACATCCCAATAGATTTTAGAGAACAGCTATCACACTCTGTGTCTTCACTGATCACTAAGGGACAAAATGAAGACTCAAAATGGAAGAAACTCTTAAAACTCCACAGAGATGAAAACGAGTAACACAACCTTGAAGGACCAATGGTGAGCTGGATTGATGGCTCAGAGCTTAAGGTGATGGCTGCCCTTGCAGATTGCCCAGATTCAATTCCCAGCACCCATGTGGCAGCAAAGAACAGTCTGTAACTCCAGTTCCAGGTGATCCTATGCCCTCTCCTGGCCTCTGCTGGTAATAGGGGTGTATGTGGTACATAGCCATACATGCAGGCAAAATACTCATACATGTATCTTTTTTTTTTTTTAAGAGAAATCAATGGTTCCAATTTTAAAAATGCTATTTGGTACTTAGGTAAGCACAGTCATAGCTTTAGTTTTTCTGCATAAATTAGGCCACACATAGGAAATGGAAATGGATTTATTGACAGGCTGACCAGAGCTGGGGAGAGAGTTACTCGAAGCTTCTCTCTCCCTTTCTGTGGCAGTGTTACAATTTTATGCAACTAAGACAGTAGACAGAGAAAAATGGCATCTAGCACCTATGACCTGTGACCCGAATGTCTTCCCCCTTTGAAAAGAACCTTCTCTTCTTTCCTTTCTGTGCTGAAATCTTCTCTCACCTCTCCAAAGGCATGGAGCTCATGCTTGTTTTGGAACAATATCCCATTCTGTAGCCCAGACTGGCCTCACCTCCAGAAATCCTCCTGTCTCAGCATCACCAGGTGTGAGGATCACAGGCATGCAACACCACACCATGGTAAGAGCATTCAATGTCTTTTTACTCCACAGTCATTATTTCCTCACACTATATTTTCAGTGTTTCTTTTGATCATTCCCTTCCACAATGGATATTTTGTCAAGATATTCTAATACTTGACCCAGAAAGAAGGGAACAAAACCAAACACAAATGTGCATCCCGCCTTTACACACAGAGTTCCACCTGGCTTTCAGTTTTGACATGGAACACAGAGAGGTTCTTCTAGCATGCATTTTTGTATTTATGGTGGCTTTTATCCCAAGGAGCTTTTATGGAAAAACTTCTTACAATGGTAAAGGTGAGTGTTAATTCTTCAGACATCTTTTCTGACTGCATTATTGTCTGTGAGAAGCAAACGAAGACCCACCAGCATCATTCAAGTCGTCCCCTGTACTGGCCTGCTTTTCTGTGGCCCTGTGCCTTTTGAATCCAACTCTTAGTTGCTCCTTACTCCTGGGACGTAGCCATGTTAGAAGGCAGGGGAGGAGGAGAAATTAAGGAGATAGATTTGAGATGGGAAGAGAGTAGTGGGGGGAGCAGGACGCTGCAGACAATCGAGGCCCAAGGGAGTACCCAGCTGACCTGTGGGGTGCGAAGTGCCTCGGGGGACAGACTTAGTAAAGGATTCCCCTCCTGCTTCCAGGTCCTGGCACTTGGGATTTTCTCACCTGTGGGAAATGCTTCCTGCTCGGTCCTGGAATGCGCTAGAATCTAGAGTGTAGGAATCCCCCTCTTAGAATATGCTGAGGCCAGCCCTGTGCAAACCTGATCATGGAGCCGTTGTAAAAAGGGCTCACAAACTTCCTCGGCATCTGCAGCCTCAGTTCTGCACTTCATCTCGTTTCCCACATCAACAAGGCTATCTATGGCACGAACTGTACACGCCCAGTAACAAGCTAGGGAAGGCCCCCATCTTAGCACCTCCTACAGCGGGTGCCAATCAAATCATGAGGGTGACCAGCCAAAGGTGGCAGACCGTTTGGAAGTGCACATAACACACCCCAGATGCTCTCTGGAATTCACCCTGGTACCTGACGAGTGAGTTATGGAGTACCCCACAACAGGAACGTAAAAGCTGTCAACTTACAACCTGAGAGGTTTTTAACCATCAACACCTTTTCTGTGAATACCAAGTTCTTTTTTTATTGGAGGAAAACTGTCCACACAGAACATGACTTAGTAAAACCATGGCTTGTCACTGCAGACCAGGACAGTGGGTTTAGCTTAAATTCCAGAGATGGAAAGTGGTTGTCAGCAGGGAGAGGAGAGGAATCTCCCAGGTGAGGCACCCATGTCCCCTTCAGGCCTTCCCTGGCTGTGGCTTTGGTGCCTTGTGGGTCTATGGGACTCAGCAGATCTTGCCCATATCTCAGGAATAGGAATGGACCCAGAGGACAGTAAGAGTGACAGATCCCTTCCACATCCCTGTGCCTGGTCAGCTGCGGCAGTTCACAGGTGTCCCTGTTGTGATAAACACCATGACCAGAAACATCTTGGGGAGAAAAAAATTTTTTCAGTGTTTCCCAAACCAACAGTGCATGTAGGCTTATGAGAAAGGGCACGTGCAAGACACTTTTTATTCCTTTACTCATCCCCCCCCAACATATGTTTTTAACACATACGTCACTTCCGACACAAGAAAAAAAGTCTGTACAAGGTTCCAAGGAAAGCGTGGTGGGTGCTGACCCCGCACTCTCCCACGCCTCTGCGGGACTTGAAGGAGCCGAGCCGGGCGGGCGGGCGAACCGAGGCCGCGGCGCCGGAACTCCGCAGGAGATGGAGTACAAACCGCCTCCAGGGCGCAAGCCGGAAAACCTCCCGCCTCTCGGCTGGGACCCTCAATGCAATGTCACCCGACGGAGCAGAACGGGAGCCTCTGTCCACGTCACGCTGCGACACCGGCTTCTCGGGCGCGAAGCAGAGACGTCATTGCTTTTCCGTCTCTCCCTCGGGTTTCCTGCGCCGTGGAGCAGTGAGGGCCCTGTACGTCAACAAGCCGCGCGAGCCGCAGGGCATTGTGGGAGGTGCCTATCAGGGCAATTCCTTAGCAGCCTGGAGTAGGTGAAGGAAACCTGTGTGTCAAGAAACTTTGTCCCAGGCCTGCCTAGAGCTCAGGTTTTGAGTTCTGATCCAAGACTAGTGGATTTGGGAGTCTTGCGAGATTAACAATATTAGCCATCATACCCATGCCCAGTATGTGGCTGCTGGGCTGTAGCAACAATGGCAAGCTCTGTCGTGTTCGTTTCCGCAGTCATGTCATCCTGAACAGCATTTGTGGAATCTAGATAATAGTGCTCAGAAGAACCACAGGAGCCCAGGGATCTTGGTCTTGGGCACTGGTACCGGTAGAAGAGACTCACTGTCTGCATGGGAACCTACTGAGGAGTTACAGCAGCCTGGACCGAGCTCGGGAGAGAGCTGGGCATGTGTGGTGCCTCTGTCCCCACTTCAGAGAGCTAAGGAGGGAATTAGTGAGACAGGCTGCTGGTCCTCCGGGCTTAGATCTTTCCAGTACCTGAGCACAAAGGACAGGAAAGAGGGCAATGAGGAAATCCAATGCCTGGCAACCTTTCACTGGGTGTGTGTGTTGGGGGTGGGGGGATGGTGATGCTAAAACCGAGATTTCTTTTGCCCTGTAAGAATAATCCCTGAAGTGGGCAGTGTGAGCTGCCATGGTGTACACCAAGCCACCATGCACCAGAATCTTCTGGTTCCATTTCATATTTTTACTCAAAACAGCTCTGCAAGGGCAAGGAGGGAAAGGAAGTTAAAGCAAATGTTGACTTCCACAAAATTCTCAAGGACAAGAACCATCATGGCTACTTCAGCCTGTAGAGAATGATGGGAAATGTAGTTTACCTGCAGTCAGAAGCCACTGAGTAGCTCTGTCTTCACAATGGCTGGTATTTGCTTCCTTACATCTTTGTCTTTGACAGCATTCACACTCGCAGACATCTGTTTGAGGTGCCCACCAAGCACATCGCTTCCTTCAGGGTGTCCTCTGGTGAGAATACACAAATCCTATCTTCCCTTGGCTTCCTTAGGAAGCACTCACTGTGTACAGAACACAGTCTACTTCCTTAATTCCCCAACACCCTGGGAAGTAAGCACTTACCTCCCAGTTTGACAAGCCAGTGACAAAGGTTCTCTGAGGCTGACCATGTTCTCAGTCTCATCAGTACATAACAGAGTCAGACCTAACATCCATCCTGCCCTATTCTGGACCGATAGCCATTAACAAGAACTTCAGACTAGTGGCTACATCCTAGTTTCTAGGAGACATCAATGTCTGAGACCTACTCCCCAGGATATCTTAGTTACTGGACAGCGGTGGCGCCCAGGAATCTGTGTACAGCACATAGGTCTCAAAGGGAGAAATGACAGGATCGTCTCAATAGATGCAGAAAAGGCCTTTGTGAAGGTCTAACAACTCTTCATGATAGAAGCCCTTAAAGAGACCTGAAGAGATGAACATAGCTTTCTATAATAATTGCTATAGTTGTCAGACCTATAGTCAATGGTATACTAAATTGGGGAAACCCAAGCATTTCCACCAAGTTCAAGAGTGGGAAAAGGGTGCCTCTTTCTCCACTTTTATTTACTACAACCCTTCAAGTGTTAGCTATAGCAAGATTGGAGAATGAAATGATGGGGATACAAATGGAAAAGTCAGGCTATTTGCAGATGACATGATCCTCCATGTGCTTAGGAGACCCTAAAGAACCTTTTTGGTGACAAAAATCTCTACAAAGTAGCAAGATGTGTGTGTGTGTGTGTGTGTGTGTGTGTGTGTGTGTGTGTGTGTGTGTAGGTTTTCTGTGTAGCAATAATAAACATGTTGAGAAAGAAACAATCCCATTCACAAGAACCTCAAGTAAATGAATAAGTAAACAAATAACTTACCTTGGAGTAAATCTAACCAAGGTAGTGAAAGACTTAACACAATGAAAAGTTTTACACACTGAATAAAGAAAATGCAAGAAGAAGAAAAGGGAATCCTGCATGCTCCTGGACTGACAGAATTAATATTGTGAAAATAGTTATACTATCAAATGCAATCCATGGGTTCAGTGCAATCTCTATGAAAATTCTAAAGATATATCTCACAGAAATAGGAAAAACATTCAGAATTTATATGGAAACACAAAATACTCTGCACAGTGAATATTTAGCATAAAAATGATTGGGATGTCAGGGGCTAGAGATAAATCTCATCAGTTAAGAGCACTGACTACTCTTTTGGGGGACCCAGCTTTGGTTCCTAGCACCCCTTTGGGGGCTCTCAAACATCCATGTCTCCAGTTCCAGAGGATCCACTACCTGCTTTTGACCTCATTGGACACCAAATGAGTATGCAGTGCACTTACATACCTACAGGCAAAACACTCATAAAATTAAAAAAAAATGTTTTTAAAAATTCAGAGAAATGAAAATTCGGCAAGGTGGACTCACACAACAAGCTCATGATGGATCTGGAATGTGTGTCTGTATCTCTTTCCCTCTCCATGAGGAGTCTTCCTCCAGAGAACAGTGGCTTCATAAAGCAGGGGAGACAAAGGTCACTTCCTCTGCCAGGCCAACCCCTCTGCCACACCAGCCCCAGAAGTCTTTCAGCGAACAAGATGACAACTGGATGGCAAAGGCCTGTGCAAGAGACTAGGACAGAAGCCCAGTACACTCAGGACAGAGGATGAGCATGGGATGCAAGTTTTCCAGTGCTCTACATGCTGTGGGCTTCCTCCTCCCCAGCTGAACTCTGCCTGTTGTATGCCCTTAAACTGCTCGTGGAACCACTTGGACTCCGCCCCCCCATGAGTTGAGCATCTGTTTATATGTGCTGTGTCTTTCCTCTGAGGGTTCCACTCCCCACCAGGTGCCTTGTGTGGGATGGTAGACAGTAGATGTTACAGTACTTGCTTATTTATATCTGTTTAGTTCCTGGAGTAGCCAGTCCTCTCTGGAAATAGCAAATCTTTCATCCTTTGCTCCTGTGTAGACCTCTGACATGTTAAGCAGTTATTATAAAGCATTGTCTTCTTAACTCCAAGACCCAGAATAGGAGTGCGTAAGCCTGGATGAGGAGACTCTCTTCTGACTGCCGGTTCTGGGCTCCATTTTTGTCTGGATCTTTATATTACCACATGTAAAGTCTGTAGGGGACCCAAGTATGATTGCACTTTGTTTCTGTTACAACACATATTAAGACTTCCTCCGTTATCACTGACAAGGAAGCTGGCCAGCCAAGCTCCCTGGGGAGAAAAATCCAGCTCAGGGTTGGTCTCAGCCACAGCCACTGTTCTGTTCAAGCTGCCTGGGATTAACTCAGCCCCAAACTCCACAAGTCTTGCTGTCTGGAAGTCATAGAACCAAGATTTCCTGGAAACAGGGTACTGTAGTTGTTTTTTTTCTCTTGGGTGGGCCGCCACCCAGCTCCCAAATAAATATGCAGAGACTTATTCTTACTTATGAATGCCTGGTCTTAGCTTGACTTAATTCTTGCCAGATTTTCTTAAATTATCCTGTCTACTCTTTGCCTCTGGGCTTTTACCTTTCTCTACTCTACATACCTTTCTTTCCTTCTTACTCCATGACTGGCTGGGTGGCTGGGTGGCTGACTCCTGGCGTCCTCCTCTCCTTCTCCTTTTCTTGCTCCTCCCTCTTATCACTCTTCTCTTATTTATTCTCTCAGCCTGGCAGCCCCACCTATTTCTCTCTCCTGCCTAGCTACTGGCCGTTCAGCTCTTTATTAGACCATCGGGTGTTTTAGACAGGCAAAGTAACACAGCTTTACAGAGTTAAACAAATGCAACACAAAAGAATGCAACACATCTTTGCATCATCAAACAAATGTTCCACAGCATAAACAAATGTTATCCATCTTAAACTAATATTCTACAACAGGGTGCTCTGTGTTTTAAGGAACCACGGACAAGCAGTCTGTCACTCACTGTAGGCGTTCTCAGAAACAAGAAAGCTCAAGGAAGACACCGGAGTCTCAGTGTTAAGCAGAGGAATTATGGAGCAGAGGGCTAGTTTGGACTCATCTGGTCTGAGGGGCAAATAAGCAAGTTTAGGCTGACTACATGATGTGACCTGATCCAGCCAGCAGGTGTGGCAAGGGAGCTCAGAGAATAGTTTGTGCTCAACCCTTCCCAGATGGTTATTATCCAAGACAAAGTAGAGTCAGCTCAACAGGTAAAATGCTCCGCTGGGATGCCACATTTCTGTGCTCCTCAGCGGGAACTTGTCACCTTCGCCAGACACTAAAATTACAAACAGTAGAGATGCATTAAAGACTCCCTCTATCTAAGCCTGTGCAGATCTTCTCAGGCGGAGTCCTCCCCTGCCACTTCCATCTGGGTAAGTGCTCTGCACCCAAGAGGAGAATCAGAAGGTGGTCGGGTCCCAGGCAGGCTGTGGGAGGAGGAGCAGAGGGGCTCAGGGAGGTTTTCAGCATCTGCAGAGGAGACGCTGAGCTCTGACAGCCCCTCGGCACAGGGACTGTGCGTTGCACGGACAACGAGGGTGTTTTTCTTAGGATATTTCCTTAAACTCCTAAAATTACCTAATTATTTATAGGATGCCAGTTAATTTTATGTTTGAATTATTTTTCTAAACTAAATTACCAAATTTACTTTATCATCCACATGTTGTATGGTATAATTTCTAGAAATTTTCAAGAATTGCTCATTTGTATGTAACTTCTTGAGGAGGTAATGGTGTGATTTCATATTTTAAACAAGTAATTTTGCTTCTGTTATGTACATCAAATGGAATGATTGTTGATATACTGACTTTGATAGTGTGAATACTTAAAAGTTCTAAAAGCCTTTGGAAAGAAATGGGTTATGTGTTCAAACTTCATCTCACAAAGAGCTCCTCACTGACCTTTATGTCCTAGAATTTTCTTAAGAACCTTTGAATTCTCTGTTTAATTTCACAAATTACACATTGGAGATGTCAGCCCTTAGCCTTGCTCTGTCTGGAGGGGGGGGGACTGTCCCCTAAGTCACTGTGATGACAAGATTCCAGGACACTGACTAATACACCATGAACATGGTCCTAAAGGTATGATACTTACATCCATTAATCTGCTCTGTGTTCTATTCATTGAATAAATATTCCTTATAATTTTTCTGATAATAGCAAAATCCAAATATCATTTTATTTGAGGAAATTTTTGAAAAACTGAACTCCACCCTGTCCTGCTGTTTCTACTTGGTTTTCAGGTTTTTCCCCAAATTCACCCTTTCATGAATCTTTGTGAAGAGATGGAGAGGAACTGATCACTTCCTTTTGTCACTGAGTCAATGAACACACTGGCAAGGAGGTCAGAGGGCCTTGCACCAAAGTCCAGCCTCTTACCAGTCGTCACTGGGTGACCAGGTTGTGCCACAGCACTGTCAGGGTCCAGTGTGGACGGCTGGAGACTGGTGAACTCCTCTATGGCTTCTTGTTTCTCTATTGAAAAAAATCTTTTCTTTCCACTGACTTTTTTGGGGAGAATTTTTAAGAGTGATTATTATAAATATTACAACTGCAGGTGCGACCCCAAGCTGGACTTCACAACCCTGTCAACGTACAAAACTCGGTGGACAATTCTTAGCTGTTTTCAGAGCTAGCTGCCAATCTGGGGCCATGGCATAACACAGCAAATGACAATTTATATCCAGGTGTCAACACACCTGGTGAATAACTCTCTGATGGAGGAACCTTGTTCAAGTAAGGATCACAAAGTCACAGCCACTTACTACTGTTTGCTTCTGTCTGTAATTTCTCATATGCTACTACAGCTTTTCCCTAAAGAGCTGTGGGATTTTTTTTCTATAGCCTGTATTGGTAATGTGTTTTCCTCGTGAATATATATTCCACTTACTGGGCATCTTCTAGACTGTCTAGAAGATGACTCCTTATTATCCATTTGATATCTATAATATTAGCTTACACAGAGTCTGGTGAATAAATATGAATACAAAGAAATTCTACACAAGTCAGGAATTATAAGTCCCTGAGAACTGTTTTATTTCACAGCTCAGGTTGACATAAGAAAATAGTTATATCACCCAGCTCCGAGACAATTGTATATCATTAGCTGATTTAATGCTTTGAAGTAACTTCAGATTAAGACCAGGTGCCTTGCTATCACAAGGGCACACAATTGAGATGCCTGGCTAGGTTGTAAATACAAAGACAGTCCAATTATTGTTATCTGACTAATGATTAAGTCCTTGCACCCATTCCTGACCTCAATTTGTGAAAATATATTCTGACTAGCCAAGGATACAGAAAATAACTTCACTCTGTAGCCCCTAATGAGGACTGCAGGTGTTCTTAGATAATTAAAAGTTACACATAGTACAAAAAGCACATTTTTAAGATTCAAGCATGATATTTCCATAGTATCCTGAAGAATACAGACTTAACCTAAAAGACAAATGGTTTCTCATGAATGCTGGGTTAAGTCTCAATTGAAAGATTTATGGGCTCCTTGCCTGAAAACTCAATGCTTCCTCACCAGCTGCCCTCTAACTGCAGGGAGTTAGTTCACAATGTTTACGTAGGCATGGTTTCTTATCATTTACTTAAAAAATGTAATGGGACCCCCAAATGTAACTTTTATATTGCCTGAAGGTTTCTGTTGAGCATATACAGCTGTAAGAAGAAAGAGGATGGGGAGCCAATGTGAGAAAAGAGACAGATGAAGAAAGAGCAAACGAGACAATAAGAAAGTTACCATCAGAACATGTCTGTTCCTTTCCTAAGAGCCTCAGATAAAAAAAAAGTTCCTGAAGCCATTGCTGCTCTGCAGCATTTTCCTTACTAACCCTGGAGCAGCCTGGAAGCTGGTCTTTCGGACTGCAATACCAGCCGTTAACGTGAACCCTCCCGGGTGTTTGTTCATGGCAGTCCTGGACAGCATCTACTTCACTGCATGTCTACACAGAGCATCTACACCTGGCTGGTGCCTGTTTTGCCTTCAACATGGTGCAGCCATGTCTCCCTAGTGTCCCTACTTTTCCAAGCAGACCAGCATAGACAGGGTGGAGGCCATATGTAACTGCAGTCCAAACCCAACCACATAAAGGGCAGTGCTACGTTGCTCCTGAGGTCTGGCCTTCACTGCTGGCTCTCAGCGATGAATGTGCAGATTTTTCTTACTGCTTCTTTTTCCATATTGGGCATGCTTTGTAATCTTCCTGCATAGTGTCCCCCAAACCCCCGCCACCACACATGCACACACAATGCCAGTACATGAAGTTCCCATATGTGGGTTGTTCAAATGTGACATTTCAGAAACTTGTGCTCTGTCCCCACAGTCTGCTTCCCTGTATTCAGAGCAGTGAAGGCAGAAGAGTGAGCTTGCTCCACGGTAAAATGCAGTCTTAGCACAGGACATGGTGGCTATGCAAGGGCCAGTTCAGCAATTCATTAAGCAAATGACACAAACACATAAAATAAAAATGGAAAAAAAATCGTCTTTTTTTCTAAGTGATGAATTGCATCATATGCCTTTCTTTTAATGATCCAGGATATTTGCACAAATGAGCCAAATGAGTTTACTTGAGGGACAGGATTGCTGATCCAGCTATCTGTATGGGATGACTAGTGGAATGTTTTCCTGGTGCCATATCAAGGAAGGCGGATTGGAGCCTACGATGGCATCAGAGTGCGTCTGAACTTTACTCTGGAAAAAAAGGGCTAGTTTTTTCCATTGTTGTCTCCATAACTTTAATTTGGAGGATTCTAAAATAAATCCACAAATCATGGTCAGTATGGTAAGTTCACAGCACTCACGCACCCCTTTCCCTTAAAGCATGTAAGGACGGTTAGCCACTTCACGCTGAAATGACAGCAGACAGCAGCTTTGATTCACAAGACATTAAAGCTGAGTATTGTATGAGGTTTATTTTGCTTGGTCTGTAAATCCTGTGTGTTTAAAATATGGAAAATTGCAGAGAGCCTGTTTTCTCAAGAGCGATGTGAGTAGAGGCAATATTAGAATTGCTTTTAAACATTGGTTATATTATACAGACCTGGAGTTACTCTTAAGATATTATCAGTGTATGATATATACAATCAAGATGTTATCTATATGTAACCTTTTATTAAACAAATATACTAAAATAGATGCATGCCATAGATAGATAGATAGATAGATAGATAGATAGATAGATAGATAGATAGATGTCACAGAGTAAGAGATGGGGCTGTGTCCTAGTAATCAACCATGGCCCACTGAAGACTGGACACAGATGAGCGCCTTTGATTGACATCTGTGCTGTGCCTTTCATGGAAGCAAACCCATGTGCACTGGACCAGTGACTGGAGAAGACAATGTCCTATTGCTGATGCTATTACTGTGGGACGATAATCTCATTTTCAGACAGATACTGTCTGTTCTCAGTCAGTGTGGAAGTGACAAAGTTGGTTACACAAAAGGAGCGAGAAGAATGGCGGTCAGTCAAGGCCAGAAAGAGAACGTGGGACAGGACAGATGTTAGACACGAACAGATGGCGCGGTGGTGTAGGGTCATGATGCTCACGCCCTGCAGCACTGCAGCGTAGCTGTAGTCCACAGAAACTGCTTGTACATTTGAAAGGGATCCAAAGGACTGAAGGTTCCAAACACAGAGAAATGGCAGCGTTGGAGAAGGTGGGAATTACCCTGACTTAGTCAGACCAGGATAGAGGGATGTCTTGAACTATTCTACAACTGTACCCTGCATCTAAGTATAAATTGATGCTAATTAAAACGGAATGAAAATCCACATTTCAAGGTTTTCACCAAGTATCAGTCCTAGTTCTGAAACTTCAAAAGTATCACTTGTTCGTGAACTGTAAACACATCCATCTTCTCTGAGGAACTTATGGGTCTGTAAGTACAAGGACATAGCATGAGCTGTGAGACATTAGCCTTACAAACCTTAACTTTCTGATAATTTCCTTTTCCCTATGTGACTGGAGAAACTGCAGCAACATGCTTTTCCTGTTTAAGAAGTCTGAATGAAAACATAAATATGTACCTTGAATTGTTTTTTAATTAACTTATTTTAAGTGTGTGAGTGTTTTGCCTGCATGTATGTCAGTGTGCTCTGTGTGTGCAGTGCTCACAGAGGGCAAAACAGGGCATATAAACATGTATTCTAAATTAAAAAAAAACTTTACGTCTGGTTTGCCTGCGTTTGTCTACCACATGCATGCAGTGCCCATAGGCGCCAGAAGAGGGCGTCAGATCCCCTGGGATTGGAGTTCCAGACAATGGTGAGGTTCCATGTGTTTTTAAGGTTCTCTGCAAGAACATCCAGGGTTCTTAGTTACTGGTCATCTCTCCAGCTCCAACATGTATTTTATAGGAAAGATTCCATGAGACATCTTCATCAAAATTTCTAGTACAAATTAAGATTTACTTACTTTTATTTTAAATTATGTGTATGCATTATATGCACATGGGTGCAGGTGCCATGGAGGACAGAAGAAGATATCAAACCCCTGGAGCTGGAGCTTCAGGTGGTTGTGAGCTGCTTGACTTAGGGGCTGGAACTGAACTCAACTGCCCTGCAAGAGCAGCAAGTGCTCCTAACTTCTGAGCCCTCTCTGCAGCCCTCTCTCCAGCCTCCCCTCCCTCAATAGCTGCTATAGATTCCTGACTTCACTTCCCCTTAATGATGGCTGTAACCTGAAAGTGTAAGCCAAAGGAACCCTTTCCTCCCTCTGCTGTTTTGGATAGGCTGTTTAATCACAGCAACAGAAACTAAATGAGAACACATTCCATTTGAAATAAAACATATGAAGCTTTAGTAAAAGTATACCCGGCAAGATGACAAAAACCAAAACCATGTATCACAATGCCCCTAAAATTTAACCTCAAAATGAGGCAATAGTACAGAAGCATTTCTATAATATGTGAACATCTAATGCACAGGAACTCTAGGCACAGAGGGAGCCCATCAATGTGCACATAATCCAGTCATGACTGAAAATGATGAGGCATTGGGATTCAGGGAGATTTGAGTACTGAGATGGGTACCGGGCTGGGTCCTTCAGTTTTCCTAATGATAATAGTGTTGGGTACCAATGATACTGCTATTGTTTGTAATGAAGAATTTGTCTTGGTTTTCTCCTCAGATACTTACTCTAGTTCTTTGTCCTATACGATGAGAAGAATCAACAGAATCTATGGAGTTGTTGACATACAAAATACTTTTTTCTCTGAAGTAGGCCTTGGGATTTCATTCAACAGCATCCTCCTTCTCTTCCATATCCTTGAGTTTCTTCTTGAACACAGGCCCCGGACCACTGACCTGCTCATCAGTCTCTTGGCCCTCATCCACCTTGGGATGCTAATGATGATGGGGCTCACAGCTGCTGACATTTTTGCATCTCAGAATACACGGGGTGACATCACATGTCAATCCCTTGTCCACTTGCACAGCTATTTGAGGGCCCTCTCTCTTTGTGCTACCTGCCTGCTGAGTGTCCTTCAGGCTGTCACCCTCAGCCCCAGAAGTTCCTGTTTGGCAAAGTTCAAAACTAAATCCCCACAGTACAGCCTGTGTTCTCTTCTTGTGCTGTGGGATTCTGCATGTCCTGTGGTGCTCATTTCTCATTCTCCTCTGTTGCTGACTACAATGTCACCTCACAAGGGCTCATATTTGTCACTGAATGCTGCATTATTTTACCCATGAGTTATATCAGCAGGCACTTATTTTTCATATTGAGGATATTTCGGGATGTGTCCTTTATAGGTCTCATGGTCCTCTCGACTTGCTACATGATGACCCTCCTGTGCAGGCACAAGAGGCAGTCTCAGCATCTTCACAGCACCAGCCTTCCTCCAAAAGCATCTCCAGAGGAAAGGGCCACCCGGACCATCCTGCTGCTCATGAGCTTCTTTGTGCTGATGTCCTGTTTGGACTGCATCATATCAGCCCCAGACCTATGTACAGCAGGGACCCAATCTGCCACAGTATTCAGATGATGGTCTCCAATAGCCATGGCACCACCAGCCCTTTGCTGTTCATTTGTACTGAAAACCGAATTACTAACTTTTTGAAATCCTTGGAATTCGAGGGCATAGGAAATGCTAAACTGTTGAGGAACTTAAGGAACCAACATGCTAGCTGCTGAATGGTGATTCCTGGCCTAGTGCCAATGTGCTTCTGGATACATGTATATATGACTCACAATTTGTTAAACCTGCTTCCTTTGAAATATGGATGACCGACACCTCTGGATATTTGAGTAAAACATCATTCTGTGCATTTCTGCTTGATGTCAGTAGGGGAATCCTGTAACACTTTAACAGCTTAGGGTGCACTTAACAATAAGCTAAAGTATATAGCACTTTTTAATAAGTCGATCATCTCAACACTTTGTATTTTACCTAATTAAATATGTAAGCATTGCCACAAATTAGCATATCATCCATCAAAAGTTCATAAGTGTACAAAAATAATTGATACAGAATCTCATTGCTCTCCCACTCCGTCCCTGTTCCAGCTCAGCCATCCCTTTCCCTCATGTTCTCATCCCCCATGCCCTACCCTCCATTGCCCATCCCTCATCCCCCGTGTATTCATGGAGATCTCAAGATGAGAGTTCTTGTAACCCCAGCACTGAGTGGCAGACAGGTGGGACCCTAGAGCTCATTGACAATCTAGCCTAGCCGAATGATGAGGCCCAGGGTCAGTGAGGGGCTTTGTCTCTGAGAGTAAGCTGGGAAGCTGGTCCGGTGGGTAAAGCGCTTGCCTTACAAGCGTGAGAACCTGAGCTTGAGTGCCAAGCATAGTAGAGTCTGTCTGTACCCAGTGCTCCTACGGGAGGAGGGAGATTGAGAGTCTGTCTGTACCCAGTGCTCCTGTGGGAGGAGGGAGATTGAGAGTCTGTCTGTACCCAGTGCTCCTGTGGGAGGAGGGAGATTGAGAGACTGTACCCAGTGCTCCTACGGGAGGAGGGAGATTGAGAGCCTGTCTGTACCCAGTGCTCCTGTGGGAGGAGGGAGATTGAGAGACTGTACCCAGTGCTCCTACGGGAGGAGGGAGATTGAGAGCCTGTCTGCACCCAGTGCTCCTGTGGGAGGCAGGAGATTGAGAGTCTGTACCCAGTGCTCCTGTGGGAGGAGGGAGATTGAGAGACTGTACCCAGTGCTCCTGTGGGAGGCAGGAGATTGAGAGTCTGTCTGCACCCAGTGCTCCTGTGGGAGGAGGGAGATTGAGAGTCTGTCTGTACCCAGTGCTCCTGTGGGAGGAGGGAGATTGAGAGCCTGTCTGTACCCAGTGCTCCTGTGGGAGGCAGGAGATTGAGAGTCTGTCTGCACCCAGTGCTCCTGTGGGAGGAGGGAGATTGAGAGACTGTATCCAGTGCTCCTACGGGAGGAGGGAGATTGAGACACAGGAATCCCTAGAAGCTTGCCGCCCAACTAGCCTGAAGTAGACAGCAGAGAATAACAAAGAGATCCTGTCTCACAGAAAGGGAGAGGTAAGAATTGACACCTGAGCTTAACCTCTGACCTCCACATACATGCCCCCCACACACACATAAAATAAATAAATGAATAAATAAGGTAGGGGTGATAAAGGAAGACAGTTAGTGTCCATTTCTGGATTCTACATGTACATGTACACACTTGCACATGTATGTACACACACATGTACATTCACACAAACATGTAAGTATACAACATGCATATACACACACAAAGAACACTTAAATGCTAGTAAAAGGAGCCTGGTTCCTTGCAGCACTGGCCAGTTCAAGGATATAACAGGATAAATGCAGAGGAGCTTGGCTGTCTTTTACCAGAAAGGAAGTCCTCCCAAACAACAGAGATGCTCAGCAAAGGGCTTGGGAGTGGAGATGAGAGATCACCGAAGAGCCAGCACTGGAAATTGAGCCATAGAACAAGTGAGACTCAGCAGCAGGCTGAGCTGGGAATACAGAATGAACACATCTCTCCATGCTGACAGTGAGAGGGGAGAGGGAAGGTCCCAGGAAAGAATTTAACTGATGTGCATAGGGCACACCTTCAGGGAGGCGAAGCTTCCATTCTTGATGGTGGTGGACACAAAGAATAAAGCAGGAAGAGTGAGAAAATGAAACCTCAGAGGATGAACCAGGTAAAGACAACCTTGACCAAATGATGGAAAATAGCCACAGAGATGGCATGTGGATGTCACATAATCCCTGTTTTGACTTCACTTCTGTTTGTTCCTTGAAGTCATATAACAGTCTACACACACACACACACACACACACACACACACACACACACACCACCCACTACTGTCAAGACACTGAAAAATAAGAACAGGTTGAGATGCTGCTACAGGACAGAAGAGACTGGTGAGCATGGAGTATGGTGTGCTTCCCTGCATTGGACCCAGGGACAAAAGAAGGGGCTGGTGAACCCAAAGGAAACGACCCAGGATCAAGAAAGAACCAAGAGAAGTTAAAATTCAATGAGAAAAGTGAAAATGAGAACAGAATACCCAAACCTGGGAATATCAAAAATCAGTACTAATGAAGAAATTCTTAAGTGAGTGTGTGTGAGAGAGAGGGGGGAAGAGAGAGAGAGAGAGAGAGAGAGAGAGAGAGAGAGAGAGAGAGAGACAGAGACAGAGACAGAGACAGAGACAGAGAGAGACCATAATCAACTCAGCACTGCAACTGAGGGAAGGGGAAAAGAAGGGAGGAAGGATGGTAGGCAGAACTCAAAGTTGAAATAAGCAAAATGGAGACCAAATGCACTATAAAATATAAATTAAAGAAAGGTTTGCTGTAGCATGAATCTTAAAAGGTCTAATTAATAAGAACAAACCTGAGGCCAGTTATTGGGGCGAATGCTGGAAGATCAGAGAAGCAGAACAAGCCACAGCCACCTCACCTTGCCAGTTCCTCAGCTGATCCTGTTTCCTCAGACTGGAAGCCTCTGAGTCCTCATCCAAATGGGTCTCAGCTGAACTGCTGCTCAAAAGCCTGAAAGTCTAACCAGCTAAAAGCTTCTAGTTTCTGGTCTTCACACCTTATATATCTTTCTGCTTTCTGCCATCACTCCCTGGGATTAAAGGCTCACTTCTTGGGATTAAAGGCGTGAGTCACCATGCTTGGCTATATATAGGCTGGATTCCCTTTGCTGGTGTCTAGAGAGCATCTCTCCCTGGTGTCTCTGACCATCCATTGACCACCTCTTAATAATTATTTCTGTTTGCTGAGGATGCTGTCCTCCTGGCTTGGGAATGGGGTCTGAGGGTCGCTGGAAATGGGGCAGTGCCAGGGCTCTGAGAGGTGGTTTATGCTTTTGCCAGGTAATGTCCTTCCTTCAAGGGACCCTTTTGCTACCTAAAAGAGCCCTGTCTGCAAAGGGGCTGCGCCCTCACACCGCACACACGAGTTTCTGCTGGGAGCTGAGTGCTCTGGGGACAGCTGTGGTCCTCGGTTGGTAGTCTTGCCGGACCTGCTGTGCTTGTGGCCTTCAGGGTCCCTGGGAGAAGCTGACACCAGCCCCAGTATAACCCCCTCCAACCTGGAGGTGCTCTCAAAATCCTGAGGTAGACCCACTGGAGCTGAGCATGTGGCTGAGCTGGTCCTCACTGGTCCTCACGGGGTGGAGTCCAGAGACTCCCTCTGGGAGTGGGGCTGGGCGCCCAGATACCATCTGTCGGTGCCATAGGTGCCAGGTGCGGGGGACTCACTGTAGTGGGAGCCACTGAGCAGAGGAATGCGCAGTGCGCAAAGCCACCTCAGCCACTGCCACCCCGCCAAGAGCACGACAGCCCTGCGCACCTCCCTCGATAATGTGGAGCTCCCTCCGTGGGGCTCTGGAGCAATGTGGGGTGTGTGAGAGTCCCCTCAGCCCGCATAGGGCACAAACTCGCAGGTTGGGGTGAGCAAGTGAACTGGGGTGGGCGAGAGGGGCGGGCCCCTCTCCCTGGGGCACCGGGCTTTGAGCCGTTAAAATTACTGTTATGGTCAAGCTCTTAGGGTAAGCTCTGTCTTCCAGCGTTGGGTTCCTGTAAATTTGTGAAAGAGTCCGGGAATGAGGCGACTGCATTCCGTGACAGTTACTGGACTCTGCCTGGATACTCTGCGCAGACGTTCAGTCAGTCAAGCGACCTTATGCCAGCAACACGTGAGCGGAAACGTGTGTGTGTGTGTGTGTGTGTTAGGCATGCTCTGCAGCTAGTAACGTCTAGGCCACTTCTTCCTTCAGAGGCTGGGAGTTCTGAAGGGGAAACTGAGTCTGAGCCACCCTAAGATCCAGAGCCATATATGTGATCAGCTGTTCTTTTTGGCAAATTGGTCCCAGCCTAGGGTCTCTCTCCCGGTTTGCAACTTCTGTTTGGATCCAGGAAAGAAGCATCTCGGGTGACCAAGCACAGGAGCACGCTTGGCTCTATGCTTTGTCGCCACCTGCTGGACGCAGAAAGAAAGGCCACTTCAGTCCCGGGGCAGCTGTAACAGCTGCAAAGGGGCGCTAAGCGGGCAGCAGCTGACCACGCCCCCAAGCCCCCGCCCACTCTATGGACTCGGCTACCATAGTAAGACATCTGAAGGGTGAGGTTAAGGGATACTCAGCTGCCTCGTGGTATGACCACTGATCTAGAAAATAATGTTCAAGGCTGTACTTGTCAGGTCCCCCTGTATAGGTTGTAGTTCCCACTTGTATTTGGTCGTGTGTGAGAATTTTAGGAAAACAAAGATTACAGGGGGAAAAAATGTACTGAAGTACCTGGAGCTGCTGGGAGCCCTGCGCTAGCTGGGTAAAGGAATGGATGAGGGAGAGACACACTCCCCCAAGGGCAGTGTCAGGGAAATCACAGGAAGTGAGGAAGAGTGACTACAAGCCTCCCTGATGAGGGCATGGGCTGCGTCCAGAGGTGGTAAAACTCCATGAAGGTTTAGTATGTATTCTGGAAGCCACATTCCCCGTGCGGTTTCTCCCTTCGTTCTACAGCGCATACCCTGCTCTCTGGTGCCGCCGCGTGGTATGAAGGGGGAACAGCAAGAGGATCCGACAGGCTCAGGTGTCCAGGCTCCCTGGAAAACGTCAAGACCCAAGACCGGCAGCCTCTTGAAATGTTGACTATCCGAGGATGGGGCAGCCCAGAAGTCCTGAACTTCCCTAGGTTCTTCTGTGCTGTTTGGTGTCTAGGTAAGTAGGCTTGCCCTCACTTCTCTGGTGTGTTCCTCCTGGCACAGAGGCAGGAGCTTCTGACCAGTGACCTACAGTGGGATGCACCCTTCATGAGCATCATGAACAGAACTCTATTCATCCTGCCCAGTTTTTAACTTTACATTCTTCTGACGTGGCTGTGAACTGGGGTTCTGCCTAGATATCTGGGATAATTATCACCCCCCACCCCCTCCCTCACCCCCACGCCCCTCCACCCCCCCCCACCATGTCCAAGGCTGCAGGAGCAGGGAGTGTCCCTTGGGTCGTCTTGGGACTTGAAAAGTCTAATCCTGAGCCTGTGGGTGTATTAAAGAGGAAACTCACACATGTTGCTAAACATCAAATCCAGCCAGACTGTGTGGCTGGAAGATGGAGGGACTGCTTCACTATGACAGCGGTCTATCCTTAAAACATCTAGGTTGGCCTGACATCCTTCAAAGTAAGTACACTGAAATGATGTGTTAGTCAACGTTCACCTTATGTGACAATCCTGAATGTGTGGCTTTCACACCACACAAGCTGACATTTCCTTGTCTAAGAAAGGTGAGTGGCCCAAGAGGGTGAGGGCCCAGTGAGGGGGGAGCAGGAAGATGGAGGCAGACTCAGCCCACGGCCTCATCCACTGAGTAAGGCCCAGACACACTCACTCCTTAGCCATCAGGGGCCTAGTTATTTTCAGATGTCACCTAGGACAGTAGAAGGCCCTGTCATGGCTAACAGCACAGCCAAGAGCCACCCTCGCCCTTCATTGTTCAATGAGATTCTCTCCTGCCTTCCGTGGTTTATCACAAGCAGTACCAATACCAAGCAGCCCCTGGCTGTCACTGGAAGTTGAAGTCAGGTATCTGGCAATGAGGTTCTGGAGACTATCTCCTTGGGCACAGACGGCAGGAGGGCAGGGGATGGGGCTGCAGGGTCACCTAGAACCAGAGTGTGATCCCCAGAGTCCACACAGTGGGAGCATATAACTGACTCTCACAATAAATAAACAATTGCAATTAGAACACACAATAAATAAATCCAATTAAAATTTAAATATAGACTAGTGTGGCCTACTTTTTCTTGTACCATGGAAAATACAAATTCCATACCCCTTTACTGGGTGTGATAGCTTGGGTCCTGAACCGGTCACCAGGGGTGTCCTCTGGTTACTCCTTAGAAAGGGACATGGACCTCAGAGAAGTAAAGTGCTGTTGACAGACAGCTGGCAAGCTACAGATCCAAGGCTTTGCTATCCCACCCGGTAAGGAGTAGTTTATGTAGAGCAGGACACGTTTTGCAGAATGTTTGTTAAATGGAGGAAGTCAGGAGAGGTCACCAGTTCTACTCCAGAGACAGGAACACTGCTTAAGCTCCAGAAGTGAGGATTGAGAGAGCCGAGATCGCAGTCAAAGACAAACCGAACCCAAATATATTCCACGAAGTGAGGAGCCCTCTAGAAGAGACCCAAAAGCTGCTGCCCTGCAGGCAAAGTGGGGGAAGGCAGCAGAGCCACCAAGGGGCAGGAGGGACAGGCCAGCCACACTATCCAGAGCCCCGGGGTACAGTGCAGTGTCGAGCCAACTTTCCATCAGAGATAAGCAATTTCGGAGGGGGAGTGTATTTTAGAGTTTATTTGGCTCAGGGAGTCCCTCAGCCTCTGCTCACTGGGCTCTACTACCTCTGGATTCCTATAAGAAAGAACACCATGGCGGGGAGCATTCGGCAGGACAAAATGGCTTATACAATGGTAGACAGTGGAGATGTGGACAGGAAAAAGAGGTGGAGGAGGGGAGGGGACAAAGGGAGAGGAAGCAGGAACAAGATGCACCCTTCAAAAGCACCCCCCAATAATCTGACTTCTCTAACCAGGCTCCACCATCTCTCGACAATGCCATCAAATTCTTAATCATCAATCCACCAGGAATCCTCAGAATCTGATCCCACCCTGATGAGTGGATCTAGGAGACCAGCCCCTTAGTTTTAGAGGTGTGGGTCACTGCCATCTATCCTGGCACAGAAAGACTATGAAATGGCTCTGGTAGAGCTAAGTGACATCTTTCCAAGGCACCCTAGGCTTTTACAAGATGCCCTGCAGTAACCCCGTGATGGCTCAGGTCATGTCGCTGGGTAGCTCTCAGGTCATAGAATACCAGAGACAGGACTGGAGAGAAAAAAACAATCCGGTAACCACCACAAGTCATGGAGAGCTCTGCCATCAGAAAGTAGGGCTCGGGTGACAGCCCGGAGGCCACTAGGGTCTCCCTAGACCTAAGCTCTATCGCACCCTCAAAATATGGAGGGCAAGAATGGTGACTCAAACCAGGCACAGCCCTGCCTGACTATATCAGGATGGACTGAGCCACCCACAATGAAGCAGACAGGAGAACGTGAGCACTGTCTTCTGAGCACAGCCATACATCACACCTGCACATTCACTTGGGAAGTTGTGCAAAGACACAGGAAAATGTAACTCAATAAGAATAAAACTCAATAAAAGCCAGAGAGGGGCAGCCCAGCTCTGGGAAATAGAGGCCTCTATATTATAAACACACCAGATGGCCTAAGAGAAAGGGCGGATGCTATTTGAGGATGATGGGGATTTGAACGGAAAGATTAAAAAACCATGGCAGTTCTACCAATAAAACCCAAACCCACAGATACAATACAGTACCACAGAAATCTATGCAGGGAGTTTAGCAGCAGATGGCATATGGCAGGGGAGGGGGAGACAGGGTTCCCCGGGGCAAGTCCACATGGAAACAAAAGCAAACTGAGCCACATAAAATGGTAAGTCCAATGCACCCGAGACCAGAAGTCTACAACAGAAACATATGAAGAAATATTTGAGGAAGAAATGGCTGGGAATTTCTCCAAACTGGTGTAAGACATCAACCCACTGGTCCAAGGACCCAGAAAGGATGAGAATGAAGAAACATTCACCATGGTTCCCCGTGTGCAGTTGCCCGGGTTTCAGTTACTCACCAACTGCAGTCTGAAAATATGAACTAGGAGACCAGTGATACACACACAGTTCATTGGTTCAAATGATGCTCCACTCTGAACAGGCTCTCCCACCATCCCATTCCCTCCCACCTGTAATGTGGATCCTCCTGTCTCACAGTGCATCCACAGTAGATTTCACCTTCCCATTCATCAGACCAGCTGCTGCCGTATCACCATGCCTGTTCTCAGCGGACTCTGTTTTACTACTGTCCCAGAAGCAGTGACCCTGGAGATTCACACTTGCCTTGGAACAGCTTTTTCTGGGGAGATGGTAGAAGTTATTAATAAGGAAAGATAACTGTGCCAGAACTGCTGTGGTGTCCTGGTAGAATCCTCACCACACAGAGCTGAGGAGCAGAAGCTCGCTATCACACCAACTGTGGAACAGCTGTGGTAAAGTGAGACCCTTATATAAGATGGAAAGGCCCTCTGTGTGTGCATGGGACAAGATCTGGTCCCATCTGTAGATTCGGTCAGCCACTGGGAGACCTGGGACAAGGCCCTTCTCTTCTGGGTGAGAGGGAGCCCAGCTGCTCAGCATCCAAGTGTCTTAAGAGCAGCTAAGAAGCAATGGGGAAAGGAACACACAGGAGAAATTCAACAAGGCGGCGTGATGCAGCCACAGTAGTGATGGACAAGATGACCAGGACGTCATTCTCACAGTGCTGATGGGAAATGTAAGTCAAGCTGAGTCCCCCATCCAGCAAATGTCCTTCAGAAGTGAAGGTGAGCACAGACCTCTACAGAGTGATGGAAGCCAAGGGAATAGGTCCGCCCAGAGAAGCTGGCTGGAGTTCTTGCTGGAACTCACACCAGATAAACTGGCTGTTGTTCTTCTCACTTACTCTACAGATGGGCAGTAGCTCAATTCCTTAGACGTCCAACAGGAAGACATGGGTCCCAGAAGCTGTGTGAAGAGAGGCAGGGCCTTCGCCTAGCGGCAGGAGGGACAGGGGCCAGCCAGAGCAACAGGGGATGAGGCTCCTGGGAGAGGCTGGCATGGTGGCCATTGCTCAGCTGTGGGGTCCCTGAGCCTAGGTTTTCAGGGTGATGACCAAAAATAACAGCTGGCAAGAGCCTCATCTAGGCTGCTACAAGAGCTACAGTTGTGCATGGTCACCCCAAGTGCTGGCAGGTCTACCACCCAAGAAATACTGAGATGGGCTTTCTGCCTTTCAATCCTATTTAACTTTTAAATGTTATTTTTTAAAGATGTATTTGTTTATGTATAGGGGTATTTTGTCTGTATGTGTGTCTGCATACTAGAAGAGGCCATTGGATCCCATGGGACTACAGTTTTGATGATTTTGAGGTATATGTGGGTGCTAGAAATTGAACTCAAGACCTCTAAAGAATAGCCAGTGCTCTTAACTGATGAGCCATCTCTCCAGCCCTTTAATTATATTTTTTATGAGAAGACACATGCAAGTTACATGTCTTAGTCATGTGTTCTATTGCTAGGAAGACACCATGACCATGGCAACTCATAAAAGAATGTATGTAACTGAGGCTTGCTTACAGTTTCGGAGGTTTAGTCCACTGCACTCATGATGAGGCACATGGTGCCGGAGAAGTAGCTGAGAGTTCTACATCTGGATCCTTGGCACCAGGAAGAGAGGGAGAGCCACCGCGCCTGGCTTGGGCTTTTGAACCCTCAAAAGCCATCCCCAGTGGTACACTTCCTCCAACAAAGCCACCCCTCCTAATCCTTCTCAAGTAGTGCCACTCCCTGATGACTAAGCTGTTGTTGTTTTTTGTTCTTTGGGGAGGCCCACCACCCAGCTCCCAAGTCAATCACACATGGAGGCTTATTCCTAATTATGAATGTCTGGCCTTAGCTTGGCTTGTTTCTTGCTAGTTTTTCTTAGCTTTAAATTATCCCGTTTACCTTTTGCCTCTGGGCCTTTACCTTTCTCTATTTCTGTACACCTTTCATTATTTCTTCCTCCATTGCTGGTTGTGTATCTGGGTGGCTGGCCCCTGAAGTCCTCCTCCTTCTCTGGCTACTTCTCATTTCTTTCCAGATTTCTCCTTCTATATATACACTTTGCCTGCCAGCTCAACCTATCCTTTCTCCTGCCTCGACATTGGCTGTTCAGTTCTTTATTAGACCATCAGGTGTTTTAGACAAGCACAGTAACACAGCTTCACAGAATTAAACAAATGCAACATAAACAAAATTAACACACCTTAAAATATTCTACAACACTAAGCACTCAAATATGAGAGCCTTTGGGAGCCATTCTTATTCAAACCACCACACTTCCATAAGAGTAGTCTTTCCCATCACCCAAGCATGAACCAGATCCTATTTGTTACAACACACTGCCCAGTTACCTTGACACACTGGAGAAGTTGGGAGTCCACCACGGAACAGGGCTCTCCATATGACTCTACCTGGGGACAGTTCCCTCACCTGTTTCTTCTGAAGTAAGCCCTTTTGGTTTATCATTGGCGAGTACTGTGGACACTGGTTGCCCATCCCCTCCTCAGGACCTGACAAAAACTATTTGTATAACTGTGGGCTCACCTGACCTGGCATTCCCACTCTGACGCAAACTCCGAGGGCACAGTGTACAAGGTCCTACACAGGCTAGCTGCCACCACCATGTGCCAAGCCAAGGCTGAATCCACAAGAGACTGAGTGGCACTGTAGCATTTAACAAAGGCCACTGTTGTCAATGATTCTGAGAGCATCCACCAGCTTCTAGTTGAATTAGTCCCATAAACACCACCTTTTCCAGGAACCACAGTCTTCAACTGCTTTTGCTTCCAAAGAGACGAGCCAAGTTCAACTGAAAGGAGTCTTTCTACATGGCGGATAGGCCACCTCCAGAAAGCATCGGTTTGGTCTTTCCTGGTCACTAGCCACTCAAAGTAGACACGCTGAGGAAACATTCATACTTTTGTGGAGATGGAGACACGGTTCAGTGGTTAAGAGCACTGGCTGCTCTTGTACAGCTGAGTTCTGTTTGCAGTACCCCCATGGTGGCTCACAGTCATCTGTAACTCCAGCCACAAGGGATCCAATACCCTCTCTGGCCTCTGCAGACACCAGGCATGCACACAGTGCACAGACGTATGTGAAGCAAAGGACTCATACACATAAAGTAAATAAAAAAGACAACCGTCTGGGCACTAGTCAGTTTACCTCGAGGAGATGCACCCAATACCTTTACTCTTCACCCCTCTGGCTGCATGGCCTCCCTGACACCTGGCAGTGACTGGGCAGAAATGCACACCACCTAGCAAGCAGCTGCAAAAGTGCCACTGCATGTCCCCAGGTTAAATCTCTTCCTGAGAAAGCAACAATCAAGTTAACACAGCCCACATTTGGTAAGCATTCTCAACTCACTGCTCCCAAAGGGCAGCAACCATGGACCACCTCTGAAATGGGGGAAGTGACCACAGGTAAGTGATCCTGGCAGCCTTGGGTCCAAGTGACCTGGCACAACCCATAGGAGCCAGCAGCAAGTGAGAGGACAGCCAACAGTCCCAGAAGCTAATTCCCACATGGGCCATTCTAGATGCAAGACAGAGAGACACAGAGAGTAGTCTGGACATGACACTGGGATGCAGGAGCCATGAGTCAGGACAGTCAGACCCCTCAGTATAGACCAAGCACCACACCCTGGCCCCTCCTCCTACACACCTGCCCCTCTGTTCTCCTTCCCAGGTGGCCTGTTCCCAGCCACACCAGCTGGAAACAGACCTCCCTCCTTCTACCTACACACATCTTCTTACCTGTTCAGACCTGTCATTTAATTAATGGTTCAGCCCAGTACTTGGAACATTGGTTAGAAATCAGTTTTGAAGTATGGTTGACTTACAACAAAATGTGCTGTTAGTCAGCTCAAAAGACCAGAGGTGACGAACTTGTAAAGAGAAAGGGCTGCCTCCTTGGTGGGGCATGCCTGCAATCCCAGCATTTGGGAGGCTGAGGCAGGAGGATTTTGAGTTTCCAGACCATGTCTCAAAAACAAAACAAAATAGACATTTTAAAAATTTTAGTAAAATATTTTTAATGGACCGTGATTTGTGTAGAAAAAGGAAGCTCTGTCTAGTTCAAAATGATGAGGTCATACTGTCTCTTAGCTTAGAAATCCTTCTCTCCTATGCACCCAAATATCACTACCTCCCTTAAACTTGCTGCAGTTCCCTGGCCCCAACGTGTCCAGCGGGAGAGACCGTATCCCCACTTCCCATGGGACGACTGCCACCCCGCTCACAGAGGCCACTCCCTGCTGTCCTCCCTCACGGCTGGTAGTTTTCTCTCTCCAATCAGAAGCATCTCACTAACGGATCCTGTGTGGGTTTCTCTGGCTCTCATCCTCACTCCACTCCTGTTGCACATCTGTAACCTCAGCACTCAGACTAAGGAAGGAAGATCTGAAGTTCAAGGGCAGCCTGGGCTACACAGCAAGACCTTGTCTCAAAAATTCAAATAAAACAAAACCCTCATATCCAGAAATTCTGACCACAGAACCATGCAAGCCTGTGGCACTCTGCTCAAATGGCTAGTCACACTCAAAAGGGTGGGTGGCTTCGAAGAGGCCAGCACCAGGGCGCCCTGTTCCTCAGAAGTTTTCCAGAAGGATCCGAGAGGCGCCCATCCTCTTCAAAGGTCTGCTCGATGCTGCCGTGTGTGAGTTCGAATGGAACTCTCGGGGTTACCTGTTCATTTACTACCCTATACACACCATGACAAAATCATGTTTAACAGGTTGAAATCAGATCACACCGACTATAGTAAAATCTTTTTAATAGTGACCTTAAGATTAACATGGAAAAGCTATACAACAAGTTTTCCCTTATATGCGGTGCTCTGCTGGTGCAGAGGCTAGGAGAATGGTCTCAGGGTTCTCACCTCAGATGTTCAAGGGTGAGGTAGGAGTCAGGCTTCTGACAGCAGGTTAAATGTACCTTTAAAGGCCATCCAGTGCATGGGCCTCCCGCCAATGCAGCAGTCCTGTGCAGCCAGCTGCTCTGACCTTGGTCTCCAGACACCATGAATCCCTAGGTGCCGCAAGCCTCTTCACAGACAAGTCCACACTGAAAACTATAATATCTTCATGAAAACAGAGAGTCAAAGCGCTGGCAACTGGGAAAGGGGGCAGGCTCACTGGGTCATCCAAGGCCTCATGGGGGGAAGTCGAGGCTGACGTGCAGGAGTCGGCCTTGGCTCACCTCTGTGGGTTCCGAACCAAGGCGTCAAGGATGCAGCCTGGTCGCTGCATGCCGTCAGCGGAGACTTCAGATGCTGCTGCTGGTCCTCTGCCACCTTCTCATCTCTGGGCCAGGAGAAAGCCCGGAACTGGTCCCCTAGTGCCCAAGCAGATGTCATGGGCACAGAGCGAGAGTGTGACAGGGGAAACCAACAACAGCGGGGCTAGCCTCAGCAGCCTTTCTGAGTAATGTCCAGCCCCGAGGACTTCGTGATTTCCAAAGTTGTAAAGACCTGTTTACAAGGAAGAAGACAACATGTGGCAATGTCACTGCTGCTTTACAAGGACATGCTCCAGCTGCACGGAGAGAACACATTAAATTAGCTTGCTAATATAAAATATATTAGAATTAAAGAAACACTACAATGAGTTTCATAATTGTTTGTAAAGCTAGGCTACTTGAGTCCCACTGAAAGCACCTCACTGGGGTTTGGGGACTTTCAGTGGATACAGTACTGGGGAGACGCTTCGTGGGTAAAGAGCTACCCATGCAAGTGTGAGGGCCCAAGTCCAAGTTCCAAAACCCACGCTGAGTGTGCTGGCACACGCTTGTAAAATCTCCACACCATGGAGGCAGAGATAGCTGCATTCAGAGTCTTACTGGCCAGCCAGCCTAGTGCTGGCACACGCTTATAAAATCTCTGCCATGGAGGCAGAGAGGTGCATCCCGAATCTTGCTGGCTAGCCATCCTAGCCTATTGGCAAGCTTCAAGCCAGCGTGACACCCTGTCTCCAAAAGAGGTTAAGATAACCTAAGGAATGACATTCAAGGCTGTCCTCTGAAACATGCGTGTGCATACACACATACACACACACACACACACACACACACACACACACACACACACACACACACACTGCTCCTTACCTCACCACACGTGGGATGGATTCCAATGGTGTCATTCAGTAGCTGCTTTGTGAGCCCACACTTCATGGCAGCTGCAAATCCCTGTGTGATTTCCCCAGCATTTGGCCCCAGAAGGTGAAATCCCACCACACGCTCCTTTAATACAGAGACAGAACAGAGAATCCCCATAAGCCTAGGATCAGAACGGAGATCTACTCCCTGCTGTTCACAGCTAAGATATACAGGGTCTCCCACAGGAGAGGAAGTGAGCAGGGAACAGCCTCTAGAAGGACTTGGCCAAGGAGCTGGTAAAGTGTGGTCAGAACTAACTCACACTCTAATTTACTAGTGCACTCGATTTGCCCACCCGTGATGGAGCTCATGGGTGGGATGTGACTTCTGGATCACTGAGCCAGGGCCACACAAACACTGCACATATGAACTAAGCGCCTGCACTGGAGTACCCAAGGCGTCAGGTCTTACTCGAGGAGGGTTTGTGGCCCCGTGCACAGCTGCCTGCTCCTGACACTAAGCAGAGCTCAGGAATGGCTGGTAGAGGCTGTCAGCAGGGCAGCATGTGGTGGGTGTCCAGAGCAGAAGTGAGCCACAGCTGTCCACTGACACGCCTTTTCATCAGAGTCGGGCCTCCATTCTGATCCTCCATGAGGACAGACGAAGGCACAGCCGACAGAGCAGGCACAGGAGACATCTCAGCTCCATCAGCACCTGCCTGTTGCCCTGTGGGAGTGCCTCTCCCTGGCACTCCACACATGCCATTCCACCGATGAAGCACACACACATGCATCACGCACAGTGCCGGATGGTGGCCACAGTGTTGGCCTTCACAGTTCTAAACCATCAGGGCTAAACTGTCGGCTCTGGGTGGCCAGCTTCTCACTGCCTGGCAGGCACAGCTGAGCTGAAAAACTGCTTCTGCCTCAGCCTCTGCAAAGAGCTGAGAGCTTACTTCTGCCCCAATTCCATCTTTAAAGAGATCATAAAAACCCAACTGGCAAGAATCCAATATATATATTGGTTTTTAGAGACAGGGTTTCTCTCTGTAGCTTTGGAGCCTGGCCTTGAACTCACAGAGATCCGCCTGCCTCTGTCTCCCAAGTGCTGGGATTAAAGGTGTGCACCACCACCACCTGGCCCAAGCTGTATTTTAAAATCACAGTGGGTGAGGCTTGGGGAGCAGCCCAGGGTACAGAGTGTGCCTTACACAACCCCAGAGAAAATGGAGTAGACTAGAGCAGAGCAGAGAGCACAGCATCCAGGCATCTACATACATTGTCGAATTTGTTACAGATTATCTTCGCATAGCAGGTATTATTGTCTCTGCCGGCGACTGTCCACTCCAGAGGCCAGAACAAGGTGTGATACACCTGGACAGAAGGGAGAGGCCGACATTAGCACTGCATGTAACCCACTCCTTGACATGCTCCTCGGTCCCGCTAAGGTGACAGACTATAACAGCTTGCTGCACTGGAAGCCCGAGGCCCCACCTGGGCCATGTTGATAGCTGCACTGGAGCCAGGTTCCCGAAATGCCAGCAACATGTCACATTTGCTTTGTGCAGCCATTAGTCAGACATAGAAACAGCCTCCTGTGAGCAAAACTCCGTTTTCAAACATTTAGAGTGTTGTCGGCCCACTAGTAACTATGTGGGCTGAGGAGATGACAACTGAGACCCTACCTAGTGGCATGGTCACCCCAAACCTAGAAGATCAGAAGACACAGAACTGTTCTGACTTCCAAGATGAAGCGCATCATCTGTGCTACTGACCCCAGCAAAGCCCCCAGCACCCCACCTTGCTCTGACAGCCAAGTCTCCACTGTGCATGGGGTGAGGGCCTTTTATACCTGTATCTCCAAAGTCCTAATTCATACACCCCACTGCCCGCCCTCTCGCCAAAGCTGTGTTCTTTGTATCACTGTGCGAGTGTGACAGAGTTTAGATGCTCTTCAAATTCTCCCCAATAGGAGGAGGATTTCTCTAACAGCATAGAAGAGACTTGCAAAGTTACAACATAAAAAGTGGCTTCAGGGAAGGAAGGTTGATGATAAAGGAACCGTGGTCCTTACTTCCAGATTCTCTTTTTTATACACTTCGATGGCTTTCTCTTCAGACAGCCCACAGCAGCCATATTCCAGAGGTGTGAACACCGTTGTTGGGACGTTAATGTAATCACACTGGAAGAGAAACACACAACACTCCTATGACTTGCTTCCCAGCAAGTTTCTATGGCACGGATTCATAAAAGGCAGTGGGGTTGTGTCAGATCAAAAGGGACCCAGCGGTTACGAGAGCCAACTGATGGAAGACTGCAGAAGTCTAAATGTGCTGGTGAGCATGTGAATGAGTGTGCCCAAAATGTACTCATTATTCATTTTGTGTGGGAGTATTTTCTTAAAAGTATGGTTGTATGCCACATGTGTGTCTGATGCCTACAAAGGCCAGATGAGGGCATTGGATCCCCTGGAACTGGAGTTAGAGACAGTTGTGAGCTACCATGTGGGTGCTGGGAATTAAACCTGGGTCCTCTCCAAGAGCTCTATGTGCTCTTATCTACTGAGCCAACTCTCCAGCCCTTGTGTATGCATGTCTTTCATGTGTATGGTGTGTGTGTGTATGTGTGTGTGTGTGTGTGTGTGTGTGTGTGTGTGTGTGTACACGTGGACACACACGTAGAGACCCAAGGTTGATGCAAGGAATCATCCTCCATCACTCTTCTACCTCATCGACTGAGGCAGCATCTCTTAGTCAAACTCAGAGCTGGCTATACAGCTAGTCTTACTGGCCAGCTTGCTCCAGGGCTCCCATCTCTACTTTCCAAGGCTGGAATTACATGTGAGCCAACACACGTAGGTCTTGAGGGGTCCCAACTCTGGTCCTTACACTTAGTGGCAATTATTTAACCACTGCCCCACCTTCCCATATTGCTGAACTTCTGTTGAGTTCTCAGACAACATCTGAACAACATCTGAACAACATCGGAAAGGTAGGTATCGTTGTACTTAAGCAACACAAGCACCAGCAGCTAGAGACAAATTAGGCTGATGCCTACCACTTAAAAAACCTCAGAAGAGAAAAGTGTGCTTGCCAGTTATTCCAAAGAGGAGAACGGGCTGAGCAGGACAACTCAGCGACCTGAGCATCTAGTGAGAGGTTCATGCAGGAGCCACCTCAGCACCCTTGCTGGCTGGTGTCTTGCTAAATGAAGCTGGTGGACATATGGCCTTCCGCCTCCCCCATGGCACACCCCAAGTGTACCGAGGGGATATGCAAGCTCACAAGAGCACAGCCACGACCCGTTATCTGCTAGCCCTCCGCAGGTCCCCAGTACTACTGATAAAGCGGTGCTTTCCTCCCAAGGGTGAGCCCCATGAGGACACTCTTATTCCCTCTATTATCTGATGATACACCTACTAGAAAAGTCCACTGCTTCCTCTGTAGAATTACCTAGATCCCATGTATCTCACTAAGGAATACCAAGACAGGAAACTACACTTCATAGCCGTGGCCTTGCAAAAGATGACTGTGAAATCACAAGTGAATGGGGCTTACCAAGTAGGCGGTGTAAGAGGTTAGTATCCTGCTCAGGAGGGCACACTCCATGGACAGCTGCAGCAGGCCACTTATGAAGCCTGTTTCCAGCCTGTCAGATAATTCAGGCATCTTTTCCTGCACTGGAGCAACTGGCTCACAGCACTCTGGCACATAACCACATCTGTGGACTGTCATCTGTGGACCGCCTGAGCCTGCTGAACTCAGCCTCCACCCATCTGGTGAGTCCTGGGGCTGGACCCACAGTAATCTTTCACTATCACAGGACAGCCCAAGGAAGTAAAAAACACAAGTTTTATCAACTCTTTAATCAGTAGTAACTCAACTACAAATTATCTCTAAGAATCATTATTTACCAATTTTGAAATCTTAATTTTGGTCAAGATACTATCTCAGGGCCGGGATGAAGCTCAGTGGTAGAGCACTTAGCTTTCATGAGACCTAGAGTTCAGCTCCAAACACACACAGATATACACACATATATACATAGACATTCACACACCAAGACATGCATACAGATAGACACACATACATTTATACTTACATAGAAGATATATACACATTCACAGAGAGGGGAGGGGAGGAAGGGGGAGGGAGTGAGAGGGAGACAGATGCACACAGAGAGAAACACACATACACATGTGCATATGCATATACAAACACATACAAAGAGATACACACAAGCATACAAAAAACAGACACACAAAGAGACACAGAGACACACACATGGACACATAGAGAGACACACAGATACACATAGATGCAAACACATAGTCAATTATAGGAAAAAACGTACCTTTTCCAAAGAGGCCCCAAAGAGTCTTCGAGCTAGCAGCTTGCCTGCCTGTATGGCCACAGGTGTGAGCTCTGGTTTGCCCTCCAGTACGTCCCCAATAGCGTAGACATGAGGCACGTTGGTCTGTTCCACATCATTTACTGGTATTTTGCCAGTCCTGGTAGAGTGAGGAGGAAAGCACACACTAAATCCCTGTACTGCTGACTGGCACCATGCAGATCAGCAACATGGCAGCTCGAACAGCCCGGGCACCAAGGTGCCCAGTGACCTACAAGAAATGGCTTAGACCATGCTGCCTGCAGGTCTAAAACTTTCACATTCCCCATGATCACTTTAAGGGCTTCAGAATTTTTCTCTTTGACTGGTCAAAGACATCAGAATTCACTCTAAATCACAGACAGTGGGAGAACGTTTCTACAAATATGTTCTTGGATTGCTATTGAGAACATAAGCTCTTTAAAGCTTGTATTAGAAGTCCCTAATCGGCCAATCCAGAAATTAACACACAGTTGGCATCATGCTTATGATGAGAAATTTGGGGCATCAGAATGTTATATCTTAGCAATTTACAGAGTTTTTATGGGGTTATGTGCAGTAACAGTGCCACAACCCTACACTTACTTCTCATTGATTTTGACCCCGATCTTCTCCAGGCCTATTTTCCTAGTACAGGATTCACGACCAATTGCTAACAAAACCTGCATTTAGAGAAGAGACCAGAAGTATAAATTATCCCCACGAGAATGACAAGGGAGACCGCACTATAGATACTGGAGGTATTACAAGGGTAACTGTGAAATGTCATAAGCAGCCTGTACAAGTGAATCTGATGGAATCCTTGAAAGACATGGCTTAGCAACTGTCTTAGTTTCTTCTCTGTGGCTGTGATAAAATAGCCCAACAAAAGGAACTTAAAGGAGAAAGGGTTTATTCCGGCCACAGTTCATGGTGAGAAAATCGGGGCTTCAAGCTTGCAGCAACTGGTCATAACATATCCACAATCAGGAAGCAGACAGTGATGGATGCAGAGGCTGCTCAGGTCTCTTTCTTGATTTACACAGGACAAGGTTCCAGCCAGGGAGTGGCAGAGCCCATAGTGGGCAAGTCTTTCCATCTCAGTTAACACAATCAAGACAATTCCCCAAGCATGCCCAGAGGTCCATCTCCCAGGTAATTCTGGAGTCTGTCCAGCATTAGCCATAACACCAATTTCACACATGAAACCTGCAAAGCTTATGGTTTGTGTCCCCTCCAAACCTACGTGTTCCTGTACTAGCCCAGAGCACCTCAGCCTGTGACAGGATTTGGAGACAGGGAAGAAGGCTTTGGGGATAATTAAAGGAAAATGAGGCCACACAGCTGTGTCCTTACTATTGTTGGGACAAATGTCTTCCAAAGGCTCTTGTGTTAAAGAGTGGATCCCAGCCTGTGGTGCCCAGGGAGCTGAGGAACCTTTGAGAGGTGGGGTCTATAGAGAGGAAGTGGGGTCACTAGAAGCAGGCCCTCAATGGGGATTGTGGGACCTCAGCCCTTTCTCACGCTCTTTTCACCCACTGCTCCCACTAAGTACTCCAGCCATGCTGTACTGCCTTGCCATAAGCCCAAACCACACACAGGGAACTGTGCCAACAACCATGCACTGTCTACCCATCCTCCTGCCCCCAGTTACAGAGACATACAACACCAGTGGCCCTAGAAATGCCACCTAGACACACCATGCCAGGCATTGAGGAGCAAATGCCACAATGTGATAGTGTGATATGAAGTCTGGGGTGATAGAACCAAGCAGGGTGACTGGGGACTGGGAAGGACATGCAGCTTTCTGGACTCACAAACGTGTCCCACTGCTTTAAAAGAGTGTGGCCTGCACCAGCACATGTGTTTGCCAAAAATGATCCACTGTACAATAGGTCTGCTCATCAAGAGGCCATGGATGTCAGTCTAGACTACTATACCCAGTGAAACTTTCAATCACCATAAATGGGAAAACAGGTATTTCATGACAAAGACAAATTTAAACAAAATCTATCCACAAATCCAGCCCTACAGAAGGTACTGGAGGGAAAACTCCAACCCAAGGAGGTTAACTACACCTACAAAAACACAGACAATAGATAATCTCACACTAGCAAAACCTAAAGAAGGGAAATACACACACAACACATGTACATGCACACATGCACGAACACACACACACACACACACACACACACACACACACACACACACACACACACACACACTAGCTAAGACTTCTAGCAATGGGAAATAGGGAGCCTGAACTGGTCTTCCCCTATAACCAGGCAAGTCTTCCAGTGAACAGATTGGGACCACAACCCAGCCACATAACCTTTGACCTATAATTTGACCTGCCTACAAGATATGCTAGATTAAATACAGCACAGAAATTGTAGGAGTGAACAACCAATGATTGGCCCAGCTTGAGAACCATACCATGAGAGTGAACCCATCCCCAACACTGCCTGGAGGGCCAGGACCCAGAGGCTGGACAGCCCAGAGACCCAGGGTAGAACCAAACATGACTGGCAACACCACCAAAAATCAATACAATTATTCCTAATAATATTCTGCTATACTCATAGATTGGTGCCTAGCCCCATTGTCAGCAGAGAGGCTTCACCCAGCAACTGATAGAAACAGATGCAGAGACCCACAGCCAAACATTAGGTGGACCTCAGGGAACCCTGTGGAAGAAGAGGGGGGGGAAGGATTATGAGAGCAAGAGGGGCTAAGGACACCACAAGAAAACCCACAGAATCAACTCTTGGACTCATAGGGGCTCACAGAGACTGAATTGCCAACCAAAGAGCATGCATGGAACTGACCTAGGCCCTCTGCATGTTAGGTTGTATAGCTTTGTCTCCTTGTGAGACTCCTAACAGAGGGAGCAGGGACTGTCTCTGTTACATGCTTTGGGGGCCCTTTCCTCCTACTGGGTGCCTCATCCAGCCTCAGTAGGAGTGGAGGTGACTAGTCTTACTGCAAGTTAATATACCATGGATAGTTGATATCCATAGGAGGCCTGCCCTTTTCTGAAGAGAAAGGAGGAGTGGATAGAGGGGAAAGGGGGAGGCTGTGGTGGGGAAGGACTGGGAGGAGAAGAGGGAGTAGAAAATGTGATCAAGCTGGGAAAATATTAATTTAAAACTGGAAAAATATATACAATTACAATTTAAACACACACACACACACACACACACACACACACACACACACACAGAAACCACCTGTGACCATGTAACACATAAGCACCCAGGGATGAATCCATCTCCTAGAGGCCTGGGTGACTTCTGCTGGAGCCACTAAGATCTCAGCACTTGGAATGATTCATTATGTTCCTAGACCACTAAACACAGCAAATAGCCACCATCTGTACACACCATGTGAGCCTAATCAAAGCCTCAACAGTTGAAGGTTGGTCTTCTGGCTTGGTTATGCAATTTTAGTTTGCCTGGTCCTCCGCACACTCATGTTTAGTTTTTAGATATTTCTATAATGCACACAAATAAAGAGTACATAGCAAGTGTACAGCTTCCACTAAAACTGTAACTGAGAGACCCTCTGGCACTTGAGCCTGTCAGGTCCTTCACACTGGTTCAAGATTGGGGAATTGTTTGTCTTTGAAAAGGAAAGCTTGATTTATTGATTTATTTGTTTATAAAATACATTTGATATTTACCAGAAAAATTTCCAAGTAAACTTATGTATGAAATATCTGATGCTCCAGAAAAAGAGACCGATGGGATTTGGATGTCGACTTCCAGAGCTTTCTGTGGACAGTCCCACGTGTATACACTTCACCACAGAATTCATTACACAGCACTGAACATGAGTGCAGTAGCAGCCCCTGCTCACAGTTGCCACCTCTTCTTACAAAGAACTGGAAACATTAAACCTTGCATCATTTCCCAACACCTTGCCTCCGCTCATTTACAAGAATGCTCACCACATACACTCACCGTGTTGTATATTTCTTCAACTGTTTCCGGTCCCTCAGTGGACTTGGCCACAACTTTCAGTTTTCCAGGCGAGCCTTTCTCCACTTGTTGAACCTGTAAGGACACATGAGGTACTGGCTCCAACACAGCAGAGAACAAACTAACCAAAGGATACTCATGTGTGGGTGTGTTTGCAGGGTGATATGTGTTTGAGCACACTAGAGATCTCTGGACTAAGCAGAGAAAGAAAACACCCATGGTCTACATTTTGAAGTTTTACCAAGATTTATCAAGGATTCACTGAGACTGTAGACCAAAAAAAAGGAACAGAGGGGGGCTCCAGGTGTTGGATTATTAAGTGGTCCCACTTACTGGGTGGGTCAGAAAGATTAGCAGGAGTCTAAGTGGGAAATATAGTACTTAAATGTCATCTTGTTAAATCTGAAGTGCTCATGAGGACTCAAGCAGGGCTGTCCATAGGCTTTTCTGAATGAGCGTGGGGTTCAGGAGAGATGAGTGCCCTGAGCACTCACATCGGACTTAAAGCTCCTGGTCCCAGAGGATCATTCATAAAACATACAGACAGTGAAGAGATGCAGACACCAGTGTCGGACACTGGCTGAGCAGACTGGACGGGAAGGCACGGGCTGGGGCTGCATCAGCCAGAGCAGCAAGCGCTTGGCAGAGGAGACGTGTCACTGTGCATAGCGGAGAGGCCTGCAATGGGTGGACACAGATGTGACCACTGGGCTTCTGAAAAGCAGCTTTAAAGAAGTGAAAAACGGGTGTGAAACAGGCAACAAATTAGAGGTAGTGTGCAGAGAGTGTTTTTAGAGGAAAAGGAATGTAGGGAGCCAGTCAAAAGGCATGCAGGGCTGCTTTGTCTGAGGATGAAAGCTGATGAGAAGACAGGAGACTGAAGATGTCACAGCCTTGAAAACGTAGAAAGAAAGAAGGGAGACTCAGGGTGGGTGTGTTTGCAGACCTGGGGTAAACATGTCACCTTCAGCACTGTGAGTGCATGCAGACCTGGGGTAAACATGTCACCTTCAGCACTGTGTGAGTGCATGCAGACCTGGGTAAACATGTCACCTTCAGTACTGTGTGAGTGTATGCAGACCTGGGGTAAACATGTCACCTTCAGCACTGTGTGAGTGTATGCAGACCTGGGGTAAACATGTCACCTTCAGCACTGTGAGTGCATGCAGACCTGGGATATGACCTTCAGCACTGTGTGAGTGCATGTAGACCTGGGATAAACATGTGACCTTCAGCACTATGTGAGTGCATGCACATCTGGGGTAAACATGTCACCTTCAGCACTGTGAGTGCATGCAGACCTGGAGTAAACATGTCACCTTCAGCACTGAACATGTCACCTTCAGCACTGTGTGAGTGCATGCAGACCTGAGGTAAACATGCCACCTTCAGCATTGTGTGAGTGTATGCAGACCTGGGGTAAACATGCCACATTCAGCATTGTGTGAGTATATGCAGACCTGGGGTAAACATGTCACCTTCAGTACTGTGTGAGTGTATGCAGACCTGGGGTAAACATGTCACCTTCAGCACTGTGTGAGTGTATGCAGACCTGGGGTAAACATGTCACCTTCAGCACTGTGTGAGTGTATGCAGACCTGGGGTAAACATGTCACCTTCAGCACTGTGTGAGTGTATGCAGACCTGGGGTAAACATGTCACCTTCAGCACTGTGAGTGCATGCAGACCTGGGTAAACATGTCACCTTCAGCACTGTGAGTTCATGCAGACCTGGGTAAACATGTCACCTTCAGCACTGTGAGTGCATGCAGACCTGGGGTAAACATGTCACCTTCAGCACTGTGTGAGTGTATGCAGACCTGGGTAAACATGTCACCTTCAGCACTGTGTGAGTGTATGCAGACCTGGGGTAAACATGTCACCTTCAGCACTGTGTGAGTGCATGCAGACCTGGGGTAAACATGTCACCTTCAGCACTGTGTGAGTGTATGCAGACCTGGGGTAAACATGTCACCTTCAGCACTGTGAGTGCATGCAGACCTGGGGTAAACATGTCACCTTCAGCACTGTGTGAGTGTATGCAGACCTGGGTAAACATGTCACCTTCAGCACTGTGTGAGTGTATGCAGACCTGGGGTAAACATGTCACCTTCAGCACTGTGAGTGCATGCAGACCTGGGGTAAACATGTCACCTTCAGCACTGTGTGAGTGCATGCAGACCTGGGGTAAACATGTCACCTTCAGCACTGTGTGAGTGTATGCAGACCTGGGGTAAACATGTCACCTTCAGCACTGTGAGTGCATGCAGACCTGGGGTAAACATGTCACCTTCAGCACTGTGTGAGTGTATGCAGACCTGGGTAAACATGTCACCTTCAGCACTGTGAGTGCATGCAGACCTGGGGTAAACATGTCACCTTCAGCACTGTGTGAGTGTATGCAGACCTGGGGTAAACATGTCACCTTCAGCACTGTGAGTGCATGCAGACCTGGGGTAAACATGTCACCTTCAGCACTGTGTGAGTGCATGCAGACTAATTTATTTGATGAAATGAAAAGGGGCAAAATTTTTAAAAGATTAAAAAAGACAGCAAAAGGGTTCAAGCTGCCCAGACTTGCCGAAACAGGGGTGAATTTCCTTTGGAACTTGACGCCGTGTTGTTCCAGGTAGGATCCCACTTTCTCTGCCATTTCTTGATCGAAGCCACGAAGAAGGACAGAGCGTACCATAACTGTCACGTCTAATCCCAAGCCAGCCAGAAACCCTGCACACTCCAGACCAACATACGAGGCGCCTACAACTAGCGTGCGGCCAGGGCAGTACCGCAGGGAGAAAAGGTCGTCACTGAAAGAGACAAGAGAAACAGAGTGCATGTGGAAATTACAAAATGGGTTTCAGTGTGTGCTGATCTGCTGTTGGAAAGGCGATTCAGTGCCTAAGTGGAGACACTGAAAGAACACAACAGCTTCTAGAAGTTTCTAGTCAGGTCTATTTGAAAGGATGTGGAGAAGACATGGGTCAGTACATTCAAAATCAAGTGAGATGACAAGCTAATTACTTAAAAAATGAAACAGAGGGCCTGGAGAGATGGCCCAGTGGTTAAATGAATTAACGTAAGTGGTTAAGTAAATTAATTTAAAAAATAAAATAGGGCCAGGTGTGATCACACACACCTTTAATCCCAGCACTCAGGAGGCAGAGGCAGGAGGTTCTCTATGAGTTCAAGGCCAGTCTGGTCTACAGAGTGAGTTCCAGGATAGCTAAGGCTGTTATACAGAGAAACCGTCTCAAAAAAAAAAAAAAAAAAAAAAAAAAAAAAAAAAAAAAAAAAAAAAAAAAAAAAAAAAAAACACCTAAATAAATAAATAAAATAATAATAATAAAATAGAAAGGAAAATATTTTGTTTTTCAGGGGCACTATGTATTATGTGAACAGTATATGAGGTATGTGGTGTGTGTGTGTGTGTGTGTGTGTGTGTGAATGTACATGGTATTTGAGAAATGCATAGTGTGTGGTATGTGGTGTATGAGATATGTGTAGTATGGGGTATGTGCAGATGTGCATGATATATGAGATGTACAGTATGTGTGGTGAGTGGTATGTGTGGTGAGTGGTATATGTGGATGTGTATAGTGTATAAGATATGTGTAGTACATATGGTATATGTGGTGTGTTGGTTGATAAGTGTGGTATGTGGTATGTATGGATGTGTACAGTGTATATGTATAAGTGTGTATCGTGTGTATGGTATGTGTGGTATGTGGTATGAGCTGATATATAGAGTGTATGAGATTTATGTATGTGTGGTATGTGGTATGCATGGATGTGTAAGGTATATGAGATATGTATAATGTGTGGTATGTGTAGTATATACACTGTGTATAAGATATGTGTAGTATGGTATGTGTGGTGTGTGCAGATGTGTATGGTGCATGAGATGTGTGTTATATGTGTGGTGCTTGGTGTGTGCAGTCTGTGTGGATGTGTACAGTGGATGAGGTATGTCTAGTGTGTATGGTTATGTGCAGTGTGTGTGGATGTGTGTCTAAGCAAACAACAGTGTGATGAAAATGTATTTTCTCAACACATCTGCTCCACAGTCTGAAGGCCCTGCTGTGTCCGGTCTCCTATTGACAGCTGGGGAACACTGGAGTGGGTCTGCAACATAGGAAGACCAGTGCTGCCCCAGACCAGCTAGCTCGTCTCTACCCTGGGCCATGCAACCTCGCAGCAGTCAGTCTTTGCTTTGGCCTCTTCCGGCAGTTACCTAGAAACAGTATGGCTTCTGCGTGGGTTCTAGCAGTGACCCTGCTACCTGCCTGACCTTACATCTCTGCTTTATTATGTTACCTGAAGCTTCCTGTGCTGTGTATACTTGTCATGAATTCAAATCCTTTGTGAAGTAAGACAAGGAGCATATAAAATGGGAACATTAATGCACACAATGCAGTAAGGTTGAAATGGTCTATTTACTCTTACCTTGTAATACAGTATTCCTTATCTCCTTGGATTCCCAAGTACCGTGGCCTTTCACCTGTTGCTATGACAAACTTGGAAGCAGTGTAAAATGTTTCCTGTCCTTTCTTATTGGTAGCCTTGAAATGAAGGAAAATAAATCTTAGCAATCCCATCACCACCCTCGCAGCCTCATTCCACAGGAGGGACGGGGATGCAGAAGTCAGAAGTGCCATGTGACCGGCCCCACACAGACAGCTCAAGTCGACACAGCACAGTGGCCACAGCCTCACTCTGGGGTTGGGGTGGCAGACTATGAAGCCAGTTTAGGAGGGCTTCACAGAAGGCCGGGAGACAGGAAGAGTACTGAGGAATTGCCTCTATCAGACTGGTGTGAGTAAGTCCACACTGAGTTTTCTTGTCTGATAACTGATGTGGGAAGGCAGTACCATCCTGGGCAGGTTGTATAAGAAAGCCATCTGACCACGAGCCGGGAGCAAACCAGTAAGCAGCTTTCTTCCATGGTTCCTGCCTCTGCTCTGCTTGTATCCCTGCCCTGAATGACCTAGAAGTGTAAGCCTGGAAGGAAGGTTGGAGCTAAAAATGAAGGCCCTCACATACCATGCCACAGATCTTCAGCTAAGGAGAGCCAGCAAGAGTAACTGGTTATTTGTGATTGCATGAATAAGTCAAAAGACATTTCCAGGTAAGAAGTTCCAATGCCAACGATGGCGTTTAAACAAGCGGATGACACAACCAGGTGGAAGGCGACACCTCGAGTCAGCGGCTCCTTAGGACAGTGAGATGAGAGTCGGGGTGGGAGGGGAGAGGCTCTGAGCTTGAGCCGTGGGGGTGAGGACGTCCCCAGAGGAGGCTAGGTGGGGCAGGGCAACTGGACCATCTGCCAGGCCTTGGACAGTCGGAGAAACAAACTCCCTCATGCTGCTATGGAGTTTGGAAGGTCTGGAGGGGCAGCTTCAAGTTGACCAGCCCGCACCCGTCTCCACTGGTCTAACAACTGACTACAAAAGAACCTAAGATCCTGTCAAGATTACCTCATGCTGTGTTTGCAAAGAAAAGTACAAAACTGTCCAGGTGTCGAGGGTGATGCTAATCGCACAGGGATCCACGGAGGGCAGTGGCTGATGTTTTCTCCTAACTCCAATTTAAAATTTCTGTGGTCATCCAAATGACCTCGTTTCTTTACAGAGATCCGATACTATCTAAACATCACATATGGAACCATGTAAAGTAGCCTTTATTGGACACTGCAGACTGCAGGTTACGTTTTCATTTTCTAAAAGCACCCCACTGCTGAAGTATTTACTTTTAGTCTTTTGTGCTTTGAGCTGTTTAAATATTTTGAATAACCATGAGATGAAAGGCAAACCATATCTTTAAATGTTCTTTAAAATGCGCGTGCTACAGTTTATCTTGACATGTAATCAACAAGCAGTGGTGTGAAAAGCACATATGTGAGGCCACATGTTGTGTGTGTGACAGGCCAGCTGCAGTCCTTAATGTGCAACATGGAATTTTACTTTCCACGCAAGGCCAAGTAGATAGTAATGGAAGACAAAGAACCTGTCGAATCCAGGCAGTACCTTTATTTTATGCAGCTCGACAAACTCGCCATAGGAGTTGACATAGGCCACGCCTTTCTCGCGAAGGGTCAGCCTATAGCTCCAGTTCAAGGAGCTGATGTGGTTCTGGATCGCTTCTGTCATGGCCTCCCAGTTGTGTCTCACTGGAAAATAACCAGGGGAAAGTACACAGTGAGGTTTGGTGCTGATGTTTCTTTCATTTTTGAAACAGGGTGCTTCTCTGCAGCCCAGGCTGGCCTTGTGATGCTTCTGCCTCCTGGAATTATGTGTGCACCACCACACACGGATAGATTACATGTGACCACACATGAGCCACACCACTGATTTAAAGAGCAAGAACATGGGATAGCTTAAATCTTTCCTGGACCTGCTATGCTTCCTTCTTCCTGCTTTACATTACTAAGTGTGGGAGAAGACACAGAGTTCTGAGAAGAAAAAGGGAAACCGCCACAGAGAAGTGCACACCCCACATGGCAATGCCCAGCGTGCAAGGGGAGAAAGCCACTCTGTCAGAAACCCTTCTTACACCATGGAGCCTGCTTCCCTCATCCCATTGGGTGGGAAGAAGTTCTTGGGTTGAGACAGACAAGGAAACCCACCTCCCCCTGGGGCACAGGCAGGTGTGGAGCATTGTACAACACTGTTAAAATCACAGTGTAAGAAGTTCACAATACAAGCTTTGTTTCCGACGTCCGTTTTCCTATAGATAAACGAAGAGGTCTGGAGATGAGTGATCTGATTCCCTCCTTAGCCGCGGTTGAGCCCTGGCTGCCTTAAACAAGGGGACGAACAGCCAGTGAGACTACTCTCATGCCACCACCAGCCATTCAGAACACTCTACAGACACCCTGAAGAAACTGCACACCCATCACGGCTGCTTGCTCCAGCTCCTGAAGGCACAGCCCCGTCAAGCTGACTCGGTTTGCACTGGATTTTCTGTTGTCACAAGCCTGGGTGAACACTTGATGACTCAGTAGCCACTTTCCCAGGCCAGAGTGGGAGTTCTTCATCTGGTGACCCAGCAGAGACTGCTGTGCCTGGTGCTAAAAGGGACAATAATGTGACTGTGACTGATGCAAACAGAAACCTTCCTTTGCATGAAAAGTTTGTCTTTGTGATGGCAAAGCCCTTCCTCTGGACATAAAGACTGCTCCCCTGTGGTGGTTTGAAAGAAAATGGCCCCCAAAGGGAGTGGCACTACTAGGAGGTGTGGCTTTGTTGGGGTAGGTATGGCCTTGTTGAAGGAAGTATGTCACTGTGGAGGCAGGCTTTGAGGTCTCATTTATGCTCAAGCCACACCCAGTTTCTCAGTTCACTTCCTGGAGTCTACAACATATCAAGATGTAAGAACTCTCAGCTCCTTCTCCAGCACCATGTCTGCCTGCACACTGCCTTGCTTCCCACCATGACGATAATGGACTAAACTTCTGAACTGTAAGGGAGCCACCCCAAACAAATGTTTTCCTTTATAAGAGTTGCTGTGGTCATGGAGTCTCTTCACAGCAATAGAAACTCTAACTAAGACATGCCCTCATACAGTGAATCATCTGCAAAAAGACTCCTCGGCTGCATCCCCTAGGGTTGCAATATTAGGCCAAGGAAAACACTTATCCCGAGGTGTCGTCCTTGCTTATTTTTAGTGGAGCAGGCTGAGCTGAAAACAACAGCAGGGACAACAGACTGTGGAGCAGCCACCGCCGTAACAGCTGCAGCAGAGGTGGAGCTGTGGAGAGCAGCCAGCAGGCCAGGCAACAGGAAAGGGGGAGCCATGTTCCTAACAAGGCCTTGGCAGCAAAGGAGTCAGGGCCGCTCTGCATGCAACAGACAACTAGAGGCCAAGGTTAGGGCTATGGAAACCACCAGAGCTCTTGACCAAGGGGCAGAGGTGGCAATGACTCCTGAAGAGTCAGAGATGCCTGTGGAGCTGTGAGCTGCAGCAGCCAGCAAGCTGCAACACCCATCCTGCTCCTAAGCCTACCAAGATACCCGTCCCTTCCTTTTAAGCTCAAGAACTGTAACACTAGAGGGCGCCATCAGCTGCTGCTCCTTCCTGTCTGAATCCACACCCTGCTGAACACCAGGATCTAGGTAGAGAGCCAGGGGAGTCCAGTCAGCAGATACTGACAGTCAGTGACCACAGTCCTCTCACCTGGCTGGCCTTGCCCACTTCCACTTCCATTTGGCTCCCTGTGAGATGCTTTCATGATAGTATCTTTGTTTGTTTGTTTGTTTGTTTGTTTGTTTTCTGAGTGTTGGGAATGGAACCCGGGGCCTCGTGCACACTGGGCAAGTCCTCTACCAGGTCCTTATACTTCTTTATAATAAATGAGACTTGAACTCAGAGTTGCCTCACATTATTGACCAGTTCTTTCTGGCATGAGGCTAGGATTCAACTGCTGGGCCTTTCCTCTACCCCACCTCATTTAGGTAGGAATGCATCTTTTCTACGGATACTAGACATGGAGGTTCACACCCACCTCTGTGTAACTCCACATTCAGAAGACACAAGGGCCTGTCTGGGCAATCTGGTCATAACTGGATGAGAGTCCAGAAAACAAACCAGCAACTGAGGGGTGGGGTCGTGTGTGTGTATGTGTGTGTATGTGTGTGTGTGTGTGTGTGTGTGTGTGTGTGTGCGCGTGCGTGCGTGCGTGCGTGCGTGCGTGTGTGTGTGTGTGTGTGTGTGTGTGTGTCTCAGAAAGCCCCTCCCCAGCCCCAGCAAAGTCAGTGTGGACATCGGCCTTCCATGGCACAGGGTAGAAGGAGCGCTCTGGGGTTTGCAGCCTGGAAAGGTCACTTTCGTTACTGCATGCCCTCATGATGCAATGTTCTCCACAGTGGCACATTTTTGCAAACTCCAGCCCTAGAAGACCTTTCATTCCAACCCTCTGGGGAACTTTGACTGCAGGGGTCCTGTCCATTCTCTTCACAAGCCAAACAACCTTTACTGTAAAAGGTAAGAGTTTCAAACACAGCTGTACATCGGCCTGCATATCCTGCAGATAACCAAGTCCTAGATCCCCTAAGCTTTCCTAGGAGACCGGCCAAATCTAGGGCCTGGCTGTGTTCTACCCTGTGTCTATTCCTTCACTGTTAAATTGGATGCAAAAAGTCACCCTCTCTTCAGAAAAAGCTCAGCTAGTCTCACAGGTTTATTTTTCAATATAAACTTTAAAATGATCACTTTTGAGCTTTGAAGGGGGGAAATAAAGTCTCAGATTGTGCTGGGTCTGCATAGTCATGAGCTAATCTTGAGATATGGCCTCTTCATAATATTGAGACAAGCCCTCTAATTCACAGTACTTTTTGGTGTGCACTAACAGTCTTCCCATGTACACCGTTAGCTTTGCTCCAAGGCATCTCATCATTTTTGTCATTTTTCACTATATTTTTAGCTTGTTATGGCTGGCAAGTAAGAAATGTGATTTTCACACTAACTGAACTAATTAATTCTAATATTGCTAAGCTCAATCTTTTATATGTTCTAGATATATCATATCATAAAGTTAGACCTTTCCCCCATTGCCCCTTTACAAGCATATGTCCTTTCTTTCCTGTCCATATTCCCTGTGCAGTGGCCAAGGGTACTACATTCATGCATGGGGTGGCTCTGAGGCACCATGACCATGCACTAGATGGCTCTGAGGCACTGTGACCATGCACTAGATGGCTCTGGGGCACTGTGACCATGCACTAGATGGCTCTGGGGCACTGTGACCATGCACTAGATGGCTCTGGGGCACTGTGACCATGCACTAGATGGCTCTGGGGCACTGTGATCATGCACTAGATGGCTCTGGGGCACTGTGATCATGCACTAGATGGCTCTGGGGTACTGTGACCATGTACTAGGTGACTCTGGAGCACTGTGACCATGCACTAGATGACTCTGGGGCACTATGACCATGTACTAGGTGACTCTGGGGCACTGTGACCATGCACTAGATGACTCTGGGGCACTGTGACTATGCACTAGGTGGCTCTGGGGCACTGTGACCATGTACTAGATGGCTCTGGGGCACTGTGACCATGTACTAGATGGCTCTGGGGGCACTGTGACCATGCACTAAATGGCTCTGGGGGCACTGTGACCATGCACTAGATGACTCTGGGGCACTGTGACCATGCACTAGATGGCTCTGGGGCACTGTGACCATGTACTAGATGGCTCTGGGGCACTGTGACCATGTACTAGGTGACTCTGGGGCACTGTGAGCATGTACTAGGTGGCTCTGGGGCACTGTGGCCATGTACTAGGTGATTCTGGGGCACTATGACCATGTACTAGGTGGCTCTGGGACACTGTGGCCATACACTGGGCAGCTCCAACTCATATTTAACACAGAATCAAGCTCTTCAATAAATCTTTGCTTTCCACTCTTCATCCTGAAAAGAAGTTTCAATGTTAGCCTTACTATCAGAGTTTTTTAAAGCATAGTAGGTGTGAGGTTTTCATAAATGTCTTTGGGTCACCACTGTACTTCTGGTCAGGCCCCTCTTGTTACCTACTGTGAGCCCTCAGAAGCAACACATACTCCTTTAAGACACTCATGCTTGTCACTTGGGTCACCTCTGTAGGATGCACTTTTTTTATTTTAGATTCACTTAGTATTATAGTTACGTCAGTCTCAACTTTTCTCGAGTCTTAAACTATCCCAGCCTCCTGTTTCCTAGTCTTGTCAATCTATGTACATACCCTGTCCCCACTTTATCACCATATGCTGTGACTGTGTCACAGTTCTTGCTCAGCTCTCACTCCAGGTGACCCTTCTCCGAAGAGCAACCTTCTAGGACATTCTGCAGATGGTTTCAGTGGAGGAATAATCTTAAATACAGAAATCCCACCCAGAAACCAACCCGCAACGAGAGACTTGATTCCATCTATAACCAGCGGGTCCTAAATTAATACTTTCCAGTGAGTCACCTGGTGAAATGGGTCTAGTCTCAGCTACCACATCCAGCTACTAACTGAACTACTACTACTACTCAACTGATCCCAGCTACTAACTGAACTACCACTCAACTGATCCCAGCTACTAACTGAACTACCACTCAACTGATCCCAGCTACTAACTGAGCCATCTCAGTGAGTCACGGCCCACACCCAGTGTACAGCCTAATGCCTGCCTCTCTCCTCCACCTTAGGGAATCTGCTGGGTCTATGGCTATCAGTCACCTGTAATACTCTATAGACAACACTACCCACATTGGCATCAAGGTCTCTGGAGATAGCCAACTCATTCATGGTTTTTAAAACCTCCACAAGATCTTCCGACAGGGCCACCATGAAGACTACCTCTGTGTCTAGCTGGCCACCACAGCCAATCACGTCTGCGTCACCAGCCTCCCTAAATCCACCTCCCACTCTCAGCTCAGCATCTCTGCTCAGGCCTGTGGCATTTCTTGCCTCATCTCTCCCTTCTCTTCCCCTTTCTAAGTTCCCTAGTGCTTCAGGAGGGATCTGGACTCCAAGCTGTGGCCTGGGCCTCTCTCCTGCCTGAGCTCAACCTCCATTACCTCTCAGGTAAGCTAACTGCTTAGCTCCCTGAGGTCACCTCTTCCGCCATCTTCACTCTGCTCCCGAGAGACCGTATTTCCTCACATCTGCACTTCTGGCCAACCTGTCACTTTCAAGATGCAGCTTCAACTGGGCATGGTGATACATGCCTGTCATCCCAGCTACTCAGGAGGTAGAGGTAAGAGGATCACTTGAGCCTATGAGTTCAAATCCCACCTGGGGAACATAGTGAGCAAGACCTGTCAAAAAGGAGAGGGAGAAGGGTAGCTAACATAATGTGGGTCAAGGGTTACTTCATCCTCAAAGCTTTTCTTAGTGCTCCTCTGATGCTACAGGGTACCCCTCACGTGCTCTGCAGAGATGCTGTTGCTTCCGGGCAGGATCTGCTGTCATTACCTCGCATGGCAGAGTCCCGACATCAAACAGCAATGGGACTCAGCCAAGATGCTTAACACAGACTCCACGCCACACCGCTACAACAAACTTTCATTCTATTTTTTCACACTGGAAAAAATGAAAATGGCCATCACTGCCTTTCACCTTCTGCTGGACTTGCTCAAGTTTTGTCTCTAGGTCTAAGTCCCAGGATAGAAGCCGGCGTTGTGGCCTCTGCAACTGAAGGGCAGAGTGGTCAGACCTAAGGAACGCTTACTGAGTGACTGTCAGAACCAACCGCGGAGTCGTGGACTCAGCCTGTCTGGGTTTTCCAACCCCCACTCACCCTGCTGGTTATACTCCCAGCCAAATTTCCTCGAGTCCTGCAAGGCCTGCCCCAGGAGGGCTGCCTGGTGCATCAGCTTCTTAGGAATACAGCCCACATTGACACAGGTACCGCCCAGGCCTGAAAAGAAAGCGACATGTCAACATTCCCCGAGTAGCAAGCATGCTTGTATGATGTTTCTCACATCAATGTGGGGTTATTAAAATATGCAAGAAGATAAGCTCTAGCGGTGGCAGAGCTTATCCTCCAAATGAGGCACAAATGGTTAAGTCAACTTTCTAACTTGCAATCTGCGGAGAAGACCCAATAATGAGTGAAAATAGAAGTCTACGTGAAGAGCTCTGGAGACAGAACGCACTTGTGTCTGCTGCTCAAGGGATGAGAACCACCTTGGCTAACGAGATAAGCACTGCACCCTTGGAACGACAGCTTCTAGCCTCTCTCTAACCCTCACTCCTCTGAACCAACTGTCAGTCCGCGAAAGCTGCCTGGTGGCATCTCCTCTGCATGTGACCTACATAAAACAGGCCAGGCCTGTGTGCCCCATGTGCCCCACACAAAACAGGCCAGGCCAGTGCACCCCTTGGCAGGAGCCAAGTAAGGAATTCTCTCCAGCTGCAATCTCTTCCAGTGCACAGATTAGCAGGATCTTTTCTGGATGGGGGAGGAGAGAAACAGGGAAGAGGCAGGAGGGAAAAGGTCAAGGGTACACCCAGACAAGTCAAAGAACAAGCAAGGTGTGCTGCTGTACCCTGGGAATTCTAGGCTAAAGCCTTTGAATTAGCTTGAATTTCAAACAGTGTTTTTGGTTTTTTTGGTTTTTTCCCCATACTTTACCTACCATGGTTCCGGGAGGAACGAGACAGCACAGTCAGGCTGGGTACAGAACAGAGTCCATAGAGCAATGAGGGCGGGCACAGTGGGGACAGGAGAGTAACAAAGGTCAGAGCAGTGCACAAAGCTAGCAACAGCAGTGGCTATGAGAAGGGGCAAGGGGCCAGAGTGAGTCCCAGGACAGTGGCATCAACCATGTGTGGCCTTCCCGACGATGAGGCCAAGAGTGTCAGGACCCTAGCTTCCCTTCCCTGTCCCCTGCTCCAAACTGACAAAGCCCAACCTGAAACCAGAAAAACAGACAACCAGTGGTCAGGGTTCTAGGCCAGAGCAGACCAGAGACAAAAGAATGCAATGAAACACACATGAATATTCTGCACAAAATCTGTATGTTCTATTTTATTGAGAAGGAGGAAAACCCCAAACGGCAAGGTGAGCACGGTGCCCTGCAGCACACAGCAGAGGTATATGGCCGGGACCATGTGTGCGTCTCATGCAACCAAAGGGTAATGATGGTGGACAATGACAATAGCAGCCACTACACAGCCATCAAGCCCAGTTGGGAGACTAAGGCAGAAACAGAGAGTGAGCAGGACACAGCATATGCACTGTGCCTGCAACAATGTGAAAGGACCAGTGCATGTATGCCAAATATCTATGGCAGAAGTGTGGGTGCTGGGCCACAGAGCCACCTCTCTTTTTGTAAAGCTGAACTGTTGGCATGTTCCTTTGCAGAGTCTACACCGTTGGACGGCTCTCCCTCCTGAGACCAGGCAGGTTTACATGAGATTACGGCAAAGAAGCTGCCTGTAAAAGCATAGAACAAGGGCTGGAGAGATAGCTCAACAGTTAAGAGCACTGGCTGTTCTTCTAAAGGACCCAAGTTCAATTCCCAGCACCTACATGGCAGCTCATAACTGTCTGTAACTACAGTTCCAGGGGATCTGATACCCTCACACAGACATACATGCAGGCAAAACACCAGTGCACAATAAATAAATAAATAAATAAATAAATAAATAAATAAATAAACAAACAAATAAATAAATTTAAAAGGCCAAGCAGGAACTACAGCTTACCCCAGGATGAGCCCTGAGGCGATGGGACCACAAAGTCTAGCACCATGACCTTCTTTCCCAAGTTGGCAGCTTCCTACAAAAACAACCACATAAAAAGTGTCTTGCCACCTTCTCTCTCCCATTTTTCTCTCCCTTAAGTGAACAGTCTGAATTTGCCAGATACTCCTCCACCCCCAATCGAACCAGTTATTATAAAAGCCTAGATTGCAAGATTACAGTTAACTTTCGGAAAAGTCATTAATGGTTCACTTGTGTTCACACCTTTGCACAAGAGAGGCCGCCAGAGCCCCCGCCAATGACGATGAGATCATAATCATGAGCCGAGTCTTCCTGAAGGAGCTTCTGCAGTAAACCGTTCTTATGTGCCTACAGATTACCAAAGGAGACAGAATAGCACATGACTCCATTTTCAACCAGCATGGATTCTTTGTCTAAACAAATCTGGAGCTGGAAAGACAGTTCATCAGTCAAGAGCACATATTGTTCTAGCAGAGAAACTGGGTCCAGTTCCTAGGAACCAAGATGGTTGGCAAGCAACTCTGCTGGAAACTGAAGTTCCAGGGGACCTGAAATTTCTGCCCCTTGCAGACATCTGTGCATGTGCTCACACACAAGCATACTCCATTCCACATACACACAAACTTAAAAATGAAAAATATTTTTAAAAAAATACTCAGTGCTGAGGATTTAGCTTAGAGGTGGAACACAAGGCCCGACACATCTGGTTCCTGGCACCAAAAATAAAAAAGAAAAGTGAAGAAAAACCTCAGGAATGATGGGTCAAAACATTTGTACTGAGATTGTAAATCTACCTAGATCTAAGTAGAATACAACTTATACCAACACACACACACACACACACACACACACACACACACACACTGTGACCTAGACATTCTGACAGTTATCATGTCAAATGAGGCCACTTTCCACAGATAAATGATCAAGTGTCACTTTTCAAGTCCTTGCCCTCTGGACTGGTCTTCATTTGAAACCTGGCTTTTATGCATCAACAGCTGTCTTCATGATCCCTCACAAACTGACCCTTCATTCCACAGCTGTGCTGGGTGGCTTCCTTTATCACACACATCTCAATGTTTCTTGCCTAATGGCCACATTCTAAGAATCAAGAAGTTAAAGCCCCATACTTTGCACCCAGTATTGGCAGCCTTGACAGGGGTTCTAACTCCCTGGACAACAGTGTTTGTGTTGACCAATGCTTGTTGGAGAACAGCATGTTTCACACCCTATCAGGAGGAAGAGACTTGTCCTGGCCCCAGCTCTTCCTGGGGCTACGTGAACAGATCTGTTTACCACAGATAGGGCAAAACAAAGATATGATTCCAGGTGTGGCTTAGTGAACTCATGAGTTTAACTGGGCTCCTTAGGGGATTGTGGACTTGCTGTCAGCTGCACTACTGAAGAAGGGTCTGTCTTCATGGGAATTAACAGCTTATCTATCTCTAGGAAGGGATGGGGCCTCATGAGCCACCTCCTGAGTCATGAGCTGCTCCGGAGCCACTGTGAACCCCTCAGGAGCCTCACGATGCTCCCTCCTCACATACACACACAAGGGGGAGTGGTGACGGACCCAGTCCTATGATGGTCATGGCCACTCTGACTTCAGGCTAAGAATGGCCCTCCTGTGCCTGGGTCAGCACTGTATAACTCCTCAGGTTTAGTTGGTGGGAAAGCTCACTTCCCTGGCAGCCTTCAGGGTCACCTGGTGACTGGCCTCTGCGATTTTCCACTGGTACTCCCCTTTGACACTGATAAATTACAATGTGAACAAACAGTGTCAGGACCATGAGTGATGATGATCATTACCTGGAAAGTTCGGTCACATCCGCCCACGTGCACTTTATTCACAAAAATATTGGGCACTGTTTTCTGGTTACTGATTTCTGTCAGCACTTCCTGAACATTGGCCCCATCATCTAAAGAATAAAAGAGTATATGAAGATACTATAAAGGATCCCCTTGCAGAGCTCAAGTCTTACGATGCTCACTGCTCATTGCTTACAAGTTCACATCCATGACAGGCCAATGTGCTCCATGACTTCATGAAATAATGACTTAAGATGAGAAAGCAGCTACACTTTCAGAGGACACCTTAAACCCAAAGGCCTACCTACGGATTTCTGTTAGGACAAAACATTTGGGTTCGCTTTTGCATACACAATAGCTCTGCCACAAACAAAGGACAAGTAACCTTTAAGAGAGCAAAACCCAAGTGAAACCTGTTATAATAACTAACAAGAAAATGCTTCCTATGATTACATTTAAGTTTTTCTGCAATTCACCCTCCTTCTTGAAAGATGCAACTGGGCCATGACACTTGGGACTTGGCACTTATTGGTAAGAAACAAGAGCACCTTGCTTCTTAAGGTAACTTGGTAAAAAAAAAAAAAAAACAGGTGCCATGAAGACAAAGTTGAGAGTCTTTTCTGGTCACTACCCCATCCCAAATTCCTGCAAAGAATAGCAGATGTGAAGTGTTCAGTGACTGCCATGGCCATGGAAGACAAAGATTCAAAACTAAGCTGAAAACTTAACCTGCTCTTCCCCATGGGTAATGCAACCAGGAAATGGAGTGGATTCTTTGTTATGACAGTTTAATCGATTTTGTAGAATGCTGGCAGGCAAGTATCCAATGCCTCAAACACTTTAAAGTTAGCAGCCCACAGCTCTTCCCATTTCCTGCCCTCAAATATGGAAAATCTTTATCAAATTATTTGTCATATGAAGGTTCATCTTCTGTGTGCTTGAACACAAACAAAAGCTCATTTGACAGACAGACATGAAAATACAGTGAACAAAGTGGAACAGTCATGTTGGCACTTACTACAAATAGCAGCATTACTGACAGCTACTCACCAACTTGATCAAGTTCCAGGATGTTGTAGTCCACCCCTAAGGATGAAAAGAGTTCCTTAACCTGTAAGAGAAACCCTTGTGAACCTCTTGCTCTCAAAAGGTTCAGCAGCTATGAAAGGTGCTCATGTGACATAAGAGCTGCCCAACACAGGCAATCTTAGGGACATGAGTTCTGGCCCACAGTGTTCGCATTTTCCTCCATATACTTCCCCAGAATAACCCAGTCTGCCACCTCCGTTCTTTTACTCTTTGTCTCCTTATGACTCCTATTTCTGCCCAAGTCTCTTTTCTGGTTCAGGACAGGTTCATGGCACTCCTCCACGGGTGCCACGCTTCAGTGCAAATCTTCTTCAACCATGTCGCTTCCTTTTTCTGGGCTTCCTCTCAACAGCCATTAAGTTCCTCCAACTAAATCAACCATCAAGCATCTAGGACCAGTCAACCATGATTCCAAAGCCACAAAATGCAACGATGAACCAGACACACTCTCTGCCTTCTAGGACAGAAATCAGTAGCATGTTGACAGTTTAACTATAGCCTATTTACCAGCTGCCCATCAAAATACCCCAGAGTCTGACTGAAAGACGACAGTGTGGGCATCACCCAGAGCTTATGAGTCGTTCAGCATCAAAGCTGCATGGTAACCACTGTGCAAAGCTCTGGCTAGGCTTCACCTGCACACCTGCCTCCCAGACATCTTCCAGGTCACACTAACCTCCCCACCACCCATATACGGACAGCAATGGCTAAGTCTTAGTTCTCTGTTGAACTGTTCCACTCTCGAGTTCCCAACAGTAACTCCATCTCAGGTGTTCCCAGCTTTGTCTTCTCCAGTTCACCCAGTGGCAGCCACTAACTTGTCTTTTCATAGCCATTTTGTGACACCACCCTTAAACACCCTCCACCCTTGAGATAAAACCCAGAGGCACCAAGGTCTAAGCAGATGACACATCTGTAACCATGATAATTACCTAAGAGTAACCCTTTGGTGTCTTGGAAATCTCCTAAAAGCATTCTGCAAATGAACATTTATTCCAGAAAATCTCCTAAGGAAAAGCAGAGTCTATGGCCCTGTAGCCTGGTCCTGCCCCTTTCTCCTCTCCTATAGCAAGAATTCTATTTCAAGTGAGTGTGGCTCCAAAATAGCATCTCTTTAAATAGCAGGTCACCAGCATCTCTCAGCTCTGAGTCACAGAAGCTTCAAAACACTCAACCCTACTTGAGGTCAAACCCTCTACATAGGTAGCTGGTGGAAAATCCTAGGGTGCTCATCATACTCTCTGTGTAAGGTCAAGTCCCAGAAAGAGAAGAGAAAGCCAGGGAGAGCAGATGCTGCAGGCCCATCAGGAACCATCCCCACCTCCAGCTCAGGCATATCGTACAGGGGTTTTGCAAGGGGAAGGGCAGGCCACCACAGCAGAGAGCTCCTGGGTGACTTCTTTTGAAACTGACTGTGGGAAGTTCCAGCTCAAAGGCAATGGAGATGGACTACCAGGAAAGAAAGAGGAGGAGGCGACAACCATTAAGAGGGACAGGCTAAATCTGCCGGTGAATGAGGGCAGCCACCATAGCAAAGGACACCAATTCCTCAGAAAACTACAATTAAAGATACTGCAACATTCACATGTTCACTCATGTTCATTACAGCATCACTCACACCAGCCACAAGCAAGGCATGTATCAACTAGTGCCTGGATTGATAGGAAAGGCTCCCGTCCACACACAATGGCTTATTATTTACCCTGAGGAACTAGGAAAATTCCAGCTCATGCTACAAGATGGACTAACCTTGAGGACATTACACTAAGCAAAACAAGCCAGATGTAAAAGGTCAACCGCTGAATGATGATGTCACTTATATGTGGCACTTGGAGTGGTCAACCTCACTTTTTGGTGAGATGGTTGGTGAGGGCTGGGATGGTGGAAACATTAGTTACTGTGTCGTTGAGTTTAGAATTTCAGATTGAAAAGTTCTGGAGATGGACTGTGGTGATGAGAGCCAACAATGTGACTGTCTAATTGCTGAGTCCTTGCATGTGGTTCCAGAGACTTGAACCTGACTCAAGGTGACATGGGAATGAAGAAAAGACACACAGATACACAAACATGGTGGTCTAGTCCTCGGATGGAGAAACCTCAGCATCCCCTCGCCCACCCAAGCATTTTATCATACAGAGGTGAAATGGTGGTGGGTCGGCGGGCAGGGTTATTGCATACAACTGAACCAAGGAGGCAGGGATTATGGTAGACAGGTGAGTCAAGGACGCAAGTTTAACCAACATTAGGAGGAACAGTCTCTGGAGGGGAGCAGTCTTCTAGGCTGCAAATATCCAGGGAGGTGGGAAAAGGAAGCTAGGATGGACATTTTATGCACACACTCCTTATTTTAGCACTCAGACCAGGAGGGAAGCCTTTGTCATTTCTCTGAGCATAGCCTGGGGGAGGCTTTGCCATTTTCCCATAGGTTTGAGACTTGAGTCCTTGCCATGGCTGTTGCCATGTCAACAGCAAACGTTCACTCAGGGCTTCCTCCACTCTCCGCACCCAGTGTCATTGGCTTCTACTCTTCTGATGTGACAAATGTGTTTTTTTAAAAAATCAAGGTATTTTTCCCTGGTTTAGTCCAGATTATCTTGTCTGGGAGTCCATCTGTCTCCATAGCTTGCTGGGTTTTGTGTGACAGCCAGGTCAGTCCTTTCAGCTCTGGGCTAACATATAACCATAATCTTAATAATCTTAAGTCCACACTTATCAGTAAAACATCTTAAGACACTTAAACCTTTGAAATTAAATTCCAGCCATTTCCAGGGAGCCCTCACCCAGGTTTCCTTTCTTACTCCTTATATTCAGCCACACTTCCTTCCTCTTGTCTTCGCTTACATAAATCCCTATATCAAGTGCCTTCCCTTACAGGCATACCTCCTCTTTACCCTGGAGGACAAGCCCGACTGTCCTTTCCTTAGCCCGTCCAGATCGTCTGAAGTAGCTACTGTTGACCTCACTGCCACAGCCCTTGTTTATCACAAGCTCTTCTTTCTGCACTTGAGAGCTGGCTGGTGGCTGCTCAGTTATTATGAGTTCCTGGGGGGCCAGACCCATGTTCATATCTCTACAGTGCTAAGTACCCAACAACTAATGCTTGTTAAATGCCATTACCACTTCAATAAAGGGACAAATCTTAATTCTTGATTACTGTATGGACCATACGTAGAAACAGCAGTGGATTGTGGATCATACATTTAATAAGCCCATGAACAAACCACCACAAAACCAGACAGTGAATGGTCACCAAAAGATAGGCTTTTCCAGGATGTGTACATTCTAGAAAAAAACACCCAGGAACTGGCTGGAAGACCGACCATCCAAACTGAAGCAGGGACTGTTAAGAGACCCTGCCTCAAGAAGAGTCTTGCTCCCTGCTAAAAACTAACTCCCCCCCCAACACACACACACACAGACACACACACAGAGACACACACATCAAGAAAGAGACCAGCACATATGAAGATCAGATTGATGGAAAGGATGGACTCCTCAGTGTATAAAACAGGAGCAGCTGAGATCATAAACAACTGGATTTTACCAATACTAACTCCCAGTGGATTAAAGAAAACAAGTGTGGAAATCATACTACAAAACTTGCAGGAGCCAAATCAGAAGAATGTGTTCATAAGTCCTAAATAAGACTTGAAAGCCACGCACCATGAAAGGGAAGTGAAGTGGGACAGGTCTCACTGTGCACAACTCACAAACCTCAATTACCAAAAGACTCAATAAAGAGTCTGGGAGATTTCCCAACATTTCCCAAAGGACTAGTATTTATAATATATAAAGAAAACCTACAAATCAGCACAACAAAAGAAAAAAACAAGAATAATGGTCTTAATGGTTCACAGGAGAAAACTCAACAGTGTCATAAGCATACAGACTTCATTAGGGAAATGAAAAATTCAAGCCACAAAGAAAGAGTATTATCTACCAGAACTACAAAAGTGAAAAACAGCAGCTGCCAGCAAGGCTGCAGAGCAAGAACTGTGACACACTCACTAGCACAGGCCAAATTGGTGTAAGCATTTGGAAACGCCCTGACTCCGTGATTGATTCCACGAAGCAATCAGCGGAAAGACACCCATCGCTTCTAGGCTTTTCAGCTAAGACCGAGTGCTACCTAGTTAAGACGGTCAGGGGTGTGCTTCTAGATGTACCCAAGGATAGGCATCAAGCCATATTGTTTTTAAGATCAAAATACTCGGCCAGTTGTGGTGGCTCATGTCTGTAATCCCAACACTTGAGAGGCTGAGGCAGGAGGATTACCACAAGTTCAATGCTAGCCTAGGGAACGTCACAGCAGTGAGAAGCAACGAAGCAGAGCTACAGGTACTACTAACACGTATGAGTCTCTAAGCAAAACTGCTGAGGGAACAACTGTAAAACAGTATGTGATTCTACTTACAAAAAGGCCCACGCAGGCCAAAAGGAACAGAGTACCGCCAGTGGTGTGTAGGCATCTAGTGACTCAGAGAAGAACAGGGAATGCGGTTACCCTGTGGGGAGGGAGGGAACACCCAGGAGTCTCCATGCTGCCAGTGTCGTTTTATTAGTTTTTAAAATGAATGTGTGTGTGTGTGTGTGTGTGTGTGTGTGTGTGTGCAGTTGCAGCTGTGGAGGCCAGAGGACAACCTCAGGTGCCATTCCAAGGAAGATGCTCTGTCTGTCCACCTTCTTTTCAATGAAGTCTCTTACTGGCCTGAAGCATACAGGTTAGGTCGTCTGGACTTACCTGCCTCTAACTTCCAGGCACTGGGGTAAAGTGTACTCCACTATGCTTATCACTTTTGAGTTCTGGGGATCGAACCTGGGTCTTAGAGCTGGCAATATTCGTTCTGTTTCTTGTGATAGGGACTCTTATAGTAGCCCAGGCTGGCATAGAATGCATGATCCTCCTGCCTCAACATCTATTTTTTTTTCTTTTAAATAGTGCTAGAAATGGAACCCATGACGGCCTTGCTTCCCCTAAGTCACACACCAGGCCCTTAACTTCCTGATAATGTTAAGTAAACATCAAAATACTGAACATCCCCATCTAGCATCTTCTTTCCAAAGGTTTGTTTCTAAGACAATGATTTTTTTTAACTCATTATATGGTAACAATGCTGAATGTCCACCTAGCCCCAAATTATGGAGTGTGCAACAGAGTTTAAACTAGCCTCGACTTAAAACCTCCTCTACCTTCATCTTAGAAGTGGAAGTCGCCCGGCGGCGGTGGCACACGCCTTTAATCCCAGCACTCAAAAAAAAAAAAAAAAAAAAAAAAAAGTGAAAATCAAGCCCTGCCTCCTTTTGAAACCTGATCAAGGAGCCAAACATGCTAATTAACAAGCATGATCTGGATCCAGCTTCAGCGAACCTCGCTATCCCTCGCTCTTCCATTTTAGTAGTGCAATTTTAAACGCTCGTTGTTGTTTTTTTTAGTTTTGATAAACTTAAGCCCATATCAGGCTGGAAGGCAAGCGTCTAGGAGTCTGCAGGTTAGGACCCGGTCGGAACAGGTAAGCAACTATGCTCAGAAACGAGAATTCAACCAGCTCCCTGAAACACGCCTAGGAAAGTGCCACAAAAGGCCTATTCCGCCCACCTTCAGGCCCCGCACACCTTCGCCCTTGTCAACTCAAGACCGCCCGCTCACTAAGCTCCACCCAGACCCCCCCATCCACTCGGTCCCTCCCACTGAACTCCACGCAGACCCTCCCCATTAGCCCCGCCCACCACCTGCCCCTACACTATGATTCCTCCCTGCCCAATGAGCACCGCCCAGACCCCCCAACGGTTCCGCCCATCAGGCGCCAACCCCTGAGCGCTGGCTTCGCCCCGCCCACTGAGCGTGCTCAGACCCGCCCTCCCCGCCCACCAGGCGCCAACCAGGGAACTCCACCTCCGCCCCGCCCACTGAGCTGGTGCCCAGACCCCCTAGATCCGGCTCACGGAACTCGCCCAGCCCCTTCACCACGCTCCTGCCGCCCGGCCCACCAGGTCCAGGGGTCCACATCCACTTCGCTCCTTCCACCAGGAACTGCTTAGACCCTGCCCATCAGGCCCGGCCCATAGCTCCGCTCCGGCCGGCCCCGCCTACCCTCGTGCTGTGTGGACAGTAACTCTTGCTGAAGATCATCACCCGGTTGCCCTCAATGAGGTCCTTCAGGCGGCGCCGCACCTCCTCGCGGGCGTCGGGGGTCTGGCGGCTCGTCCCAGGGGACGACAGGCGGGCGCGGCGGCCCGGTGGCGACGACATTAGCCCGCCGCGGACCGTGCCCAGGCGGCGGTTGGGGGCGACTGCCGCCTTCCCCAGCCCGGGCGACTTCTGCGCCCGCGGAGGCGCCGGTGGGGACGGTGGCTTCTCCAGGGCTTCGTTGTCGCTCCCGGCAGGGCCGGGCCTGTTCAGGAACCGCGACGCGAGCGGCCGCCAAGGGGACGATGCCGGCAACGCCACTGAGAACTTGAGAACGCGGCGCACCGGATAGCTGCGGGGCCACGCTCCCGCCCTCGCGACCGCACCCGCGGAGAGTGCCTGCCTATTGACCGGCCACGCCCCCCGGGCAGTTTCGCCCCACCTCCAAGGCCTTCTTAAGGCTAAGCCACGCCCCCTTAGCGCAGCCCTGTGTGCAGGTGAACCAGGCCATCTAGTGTATCCAAGCAGCAGTCCCTTGCCATTTTCAAAGGTGCGGTATCAAGCTTGTATGCTCTGCTATTCTTGAAATGATTGTTTTATCATTTTACTACCGTTTCTGCCGCCCAGAGGCCTCTCTGCTGTACCTTCTGTTCCTGATTCTCCACCAGTCTCAAGATTGGTGCTTTTCAGGAAGGTTAGATGTCTACATTTTATTTTGGGAATCATGAATAAAACCATATCTAGGAAATACAGATTTTTTTTTAAGTTTGTATTACCGAAACTGAATAAAACATCATTTCCCCATTGCAATTCAGTCTTAATATGAGATTCCTAGGTCACTACCACCCACGAACCCCCATCCCCATTCCCTGTGACATAGTCTGTTGGTTAGTTTTTGCCAACTTGGCACAAACTAGGATCACCTGGAAAGAGAGAAACTCAGTTGAGAAAATGCTTCTTTCAGATTGGCCTGTAGGCAAGCCTATGGGGTATCTTCTTGACTAATGATTGATGTGGCAGCACCCAGACCACTGTGGAGGGGTACCATGCCTTGGGCAAGTGGTCCTACATTGTAAGAAAGCAGGCTGAGCAAGCCATCAAGAGCAAGCCAGTAAGCAGCACTCCTCCATTGTTGGACCTCTGCTCCTTCTTGAGTTTTCCGACTTTCCCCGATGATGGACTGTGACTGGGGACTTGCAACCCAAATGAACCCTCTCCTCCACTAAGTTGGTTTGGGTCAGTGTTTTATCATGGCAATAGAAAGTAACTAGAGAACCCCCAACTAATGAACCCCTAAACCACCCTTGTCCAGACAAATCCTATGGGCGACATTTGGAAAGAAGGCCAGAGGGCTAACTGGCCTGCTCTTAGTCAAATAAGGACACATGATGTGCCCACGTTTTATCGACCCTCTCCCCAGGCTCAAGTTATGATGTTCTTCCTGTAAGCACCCCTTCTGAAGTTCATCTTCCTGTAAACGTAAATAAGCAAAGACACTGACTCTAATTAGTGGCCATTGTTAGTCAGACAGTTAGCTAGACTACCCTTAGCACCCGTGGTCTGGAACACTCACCAGACAGAGGACTTGAGAAAACTGCACAGCAAACATGGCTGCCTACCCCATCTGAAGGTGCAGGCTCCACTGTTTCAGACATTTATACCAGCCTTGCTGTCGCCAGCCTCAGTCCAAAATTTTCACTTGCAACCAGCCTTTTAACATGAACAATTTCACATGACTCAAATGTGTATGTACACTAAATGGATACACCAACCAAATGTTTGCTGGTAATAAGTCATAATGAATTTTATTTTTAAGAAAATCTTAGGTATCTATATAATTCCTCCATTTATTAAAGATGAGAGAAAATTTGCATTCTAATGAGATGGATGAGCTTGTTTATTTTTACATAAAACAAATACTGGCTGAAAATTTGATGCTGAAGAAGGTAGAACATTGTCGGTGTTTTTCATAATTGATCAATATTTTAATTTTCTAATTGTCAATGATGGGACTATTGCTTTGCATAAATACAAAGAATGTTTAGAGCTATCTTAGAAATGGTTGGAAATTCTGCCCTAATCCCAAGCCAACATGCATTTAACATTTTTTTATGAAACTCAAGTATGCAGCTTAAATAGCAACTTTTGGAATCAAACATTCTAACACAATACAAGTCTAAATATATACTAATTTGTTCCTTACATGCTGAGGAATGCTGGGAGGAAAATATTAAAAGTCTTTGTTTTCTGTAATTAAATCATTCATTTTTATAGCAACAAAAAAATTATTGTAGCTTTAAAAACACTGCAATGCACAACATTCCATAGTCTCCGTTCTGAGGCAAAGTGTTTCAGGCACTGTTTGTGGGCCATGTGTAGGTTTGAGGAGATGCACAGGACAACACACATGCATGTGTTGTGTGTTCAGAACCAAGGCTGCCTCGCTGAAGTCAGGTAATCCGACACTGGCAAGCCCTGCCTGGCAGAATCACCTTGGATTCATTATGTTTTGATTTTGGATTGGTTGTTGGGCTTTCAGAAAACTTTTATTGAAATTTGGTGTGTATGTGTGTGTGTGTGTGTGTGTGTGTGTGTGTGTGTGTTTGCACAAACGTGTGTGTATAGAGTGCATGTGTGACCACATGCACACAAGAGCCCACAGAGGTCAGAAGTGGTGTCAGATCTCCTGGAACTGGAGTTACAGTTTGTTTGTTGGAAGCCACCATGTACATGCTGGGAAACAAAACCAGGTCATCTGCAAGATCAGCAAGTGCTCTTAACTGCTGAGCCATCTTTCCAGCCCCCTTGAGAAACCTTTTACTGTTGTCAAATTTTTCACAACCCCACATTTTTTATTCAGCCCCATTTCGGGTCATGACCCACAGCTTGAGAACCTGGGGTCTGTTCGGTCTGCACTTATTACAGGCCTTGTGCATGCCGCCACGGCATCTCTGAGTTCATTTGTGTATCCGTTTGGTTGTGCCTGGAAGATGATCACCTCTGGCTCTTACAACCCTTCTGCCTTCTCTTCTGCATAGAGCCCCGGGAGGAAGAGTTTGCTGAAGACATCCCATTTAGAACTGAGTGCTCCAAAGTCTCTCACTCTCTGCACATTCTTGTTGTGGGCCTCTGTGTTAATTACCATCTACTGCAAGAAGAAGCTTCTCTGATGAGGGTTGAGAGATGCACTGATCTTGTGAACAGTCATATCAACATCATTAGGAGTCACTTTATTGCTATGTTCCTTTAGCAGAATGGTAGTAGTAGGTTTTCCCCTAGGTTCTGTGATCTATCTGGTCTCAGGTTCTTGGACGCTTTGGTGGTGTCAGATATGGGTTCCATCTCAAGGAGTGGGCCAATGTTGTTAAGTGGCAAGGCTGTGATTGGTACACACACAAACTGATGGCTATGATTGATCCAAATGCCCCTTCTTGGGTGACATAAGCAGGCTGCTCAGGCTCACTTGGTGAGCTGCCTGGGAGATACCCTCCTGTGCTGCCTCCCTTGGCGTTGCAGCACCAGGCTCCCCCAGAGTGGTCTTTCCTTGCCTACTCGTGGTAGTGTGGACTGAGCGGTAACATGCAGAAAGAAGCAGCTGGTGGCATCGCAGCAAGGGCTGTGGCTGCAAGGGCTGGGCAGTGTGCAGGCTGATGTGGGAGGGGGCTGGGCAGTCTGCAGGCTGAGCTGGGAGGGGGCTGGGCAGTCTGCAGGCTGAGCTGGGAGGGGGCTGGGCAGTCTGCAGGCTGAGCTGGGAGGGGGCTGGGCAGTGTGCAGGCTGAGCTGGGAGGGGGCTGGGCAGTGTGCAGGCTGAGCTGGGAGGGGGCTGGGCAGTCTGCAGGTTTAGCTGGGAGGGGGCTAGGGAAAGGGGAAGGGCAGATGGGAGGGACCTAGGGAAGGTGAAGGGCTGTTATGTTCATTACTTTCCTTGTCACTGGGACAAAAATGCCTAACAGAAGCAATTTAGGGGAAGAAGACTTTATTTTAGCTCACAGACTCGTGGCAGGGAAGGTGTGGTGGCTTTCAGGTGGCTGAAGCAGCATGCGGCTTGCTCACATCTCAGCCACCCAAGACACAGAGAGACTCCAGATGAAACTCAGGCCAGCTTACAGCCAGAAGCTCTATCCCCATAGCCCTGGGTCAGCCAGCTGTGCAACATGTCCCTAGACTGTACCAAGAGCTGGGGACCAGATGTTCAAATACACAAGCCTCTGGGAATATTTCACATCCAAACCATAACAGTGGTGGACGTAGAGAGGCCACAAGAGAAGGCAGAGAGCTGACACTGAAGGAAAGAAGGCAGTAAGGAGCCAGGAACGTAAACTGCAGCCCTAGTCACCAGAAGGGTTCCAGAGAGCTATAGGGCCAAGGGTGTCGGGCTCTGTACTGAGCTCTAACAGTGGTCAGGAGACTAGGGAGACTCAACTGCCCTCCAGACCTACACCAGAGTTGTAACAGAGGCCTCCGCCAAAGGCTGAGGAATCCACACAAGCTCTGGGTACTCTGTAATGCTAAGGGCCCCAGTATGGGTGACCTGCAGAAGGAATGTAACACTAGGGGGTGTCACCTGTGCTCCCACCTGCCTAACTGTCACCATTTCTGCTACACAGCATGGCTAGAGTTTCTCCTGGCCTGTTTATGATGTCTGTTTGGGGAGAGTGTAAGGAGCCCACGCAGTTGATGGTAATGCTCTGATTACTGTTTTTTTGGTTTTGAGATGAGCTCTTACCCAGCTGTGATGGTTAATATTCACTGCCAGCTTGAACATTTGGAATCAACCCAAGCTGCTGGGCACTCCTGTGAAGGATTTTCATGATCATAGTATTTGAAGCAGGAAGATCCACCCTAAATCTGGGCCACCTCTTCTGGTGGCAGCCCAGATCCAAGACACAGAAGAAGGAATGTTTGCTTTTTACCTGCTTGCCCTCGCTCCCACAGGCGAGTCCCTCTGTCCTGTTGCTGAGACATTCCTTTGCCAGTTTTAAAACTAACGTCTTTGAAATTCATAGGTAGACTAAAGATAACCAGCTCTCTAGGAATCCTCTAGGACTCCACGCCAGATTGGGATCGCTGAGACATCCAGCACCACAGGTTGAAAAACTCACAGATTATCGATCGGCCTCTGTGTCAGGAGACAGCTACTGTTGGGCTACTCAGACCACAGCCAGTTAGTCACTCTAATACATCCCCATCCAACATATCACTTGTCTGTCTGTCTGTCTTCATTCCATCAGTTCTGTTCCTTCAGAGGACCATGACTAATACAGCAGCCTAGGCTGGACTTGAAATTACTGGGTAGCCAAGAATGAGCCTGACCTCCAGACCCTCCCGTTTACCTCCTCCCAAGTGCTGAACTACCGAGCTCCAGCATGTTGGCTTTAATGGTTTGCTCTTTATGCCCCAGCCCCTATCCCATGTGAGCTCCATGAGGGAGGGGCTTCCTTATCTTTGGGCTCACAGCTCTAGCCCTACAGTGCCTGGCTCATCACAGGAAAGCTGTGAAAGTTTACGGAGTATTTTACCTGGATCATAAATCATCAGTGTGTACAGTACTGAAGCCGGGTGACTTTGCTTCTGCTCCTGCCGGAGTCCAGCTCCCAAAGAGGAGGTGTGGAGCTGGTGAAGGGAAGAAGGAGACTGGCATGATCTGAGGATAGCTGCCGTTTTATACATTTTCACCCCTCAAAGCCCGCACAGAATTTCCCAAAGGAAGCGGCATAAGGGAACTCCCATCACACACAGTGAGAATTACTAAAAACGAAGGTAAAAGGGTGCTGGAGAAGTGTGAGCTGCAAAGTCAAGCAGCAATGGTCGCCACGGGGTCTGTGCCATCCACCATGCGGTCCACACCACCCTCCCATCCCTATATGACAGGTCAGGACCTCAAATCCTTTTCCTCCTTATCTCGCTCATCTAGAACAAATCAGGCAGGTGGCACATAGACCTTGTGTTTAGGAGCTGCCCTCCACCCCCACCCCTGTCCAGGGCCTGTGTGACCCCATGCCATGCCTTTATTCCACAGACAATGCCGACCAGCTATGGTCAGATTTAGGATGCAGGCTTAATGACAGCACCTGTTTTCAGGAGTCAGAGCCCTTAAGAGCAGCTTCACAGAGAGGGTACGTGGGAGCTGGGGCTGACACACTGAAGGATGGCCCCTGAGTTCCATGATGCCATCACACAAGCCAAGCAGAGACAGCACAGCTGGGCACATTGGGAGTCCAAAAGCGGGCAGCAGTGAGGGAAAAATTAATGCCAACAGAGTAAGCGGGGCAGATGGCAGAGGCCCGTGACCTGTTGTATAGTCTCCAGGGAACAAATGGGAACCTAATGCAAAGAAGCGAGACCTCAGAAAGATGGCGGCCCTGTGGACTGAATAGGAGTTAGGGTTTGGGGAAAGCAAGGACCACTCTTCTTGTTACTCTGTCTTGTCTCTAGTCTCTGCTGTGGTTTGTATATAAAGTGTCCCCTCAAAATACTCATTGTTAAAGGCTCGTCCCCCAGCTGGCAGTGCTGTTGGGAAGTGACTGGAATACAAGGGTACCAACCTTTTCAGTGGCTCAATTCATTCATGAGTTCGTAGCTGCATGGAGGGAGAGGCCACGGAGGATGTGCCTTCTAAAGGTGTATCTAGTCCCCAGGCCTCTTTTGCTCTCCTCCCTTCTCCTCTCCTCTCCCACTCCCTCTCCTTCTTCTGTTCACCCCCACTGCTCTCTCTCCCCCATCTTCTTCCTGGCTACATGAGGCGAGCAGCTTTGCTCCATCTCGCATTCCCCTCATGTGGTTCTGCTTCACCATGGCCCACCGCACAAGGACCAAGCAGCCAGACTGAAGCCTCAGAAACCATGCACCAAAATAAAGTTTGCCTCCTTTAAGTGGATCGTGTTAAGTATTTTGTCACTGCTACAGTCACAAAAACGGATACTATCCGTTGAACTGTTTCCACCAGAGTTCTCTGCCTGTCATAGTTTCTACTTTACTGATGAAATTCACATGACTTTTTTTTTCAAAACCGTGAGTTTCTGCTTTGACCTGTTGGTTTCTTTGTTCCTCATACTTATTTTTATTTTTTCCCTATTTCCAAAGTTGCATTTAATTCATTTACAGCTTGTTCCCTTTTATAACACGAACACCTGCTTGGCAATAGCACGTGCTCACTGGTTTTTTCTCAACAATCTCATGCAGTGCATGAAATTGTCAAGGACAAATGCAACTGTGAGACAACATCATGCCAACTCTGGAAAAATAAAACCATTGTCCGTGTGATGAGCATCCTTCCAGCTATCCTTATAGGCCTTTAAACAATAGAAGAAGACACAGAGCTATAATTGTGATAGTGAATGTTCTCAGTCTGACAGGACCTAGAATCAGCTCAGAGACTATCCTCTGGGCATGTCTATGAGAAGCTTCCAGGTTAGGCTACCTGAGGTGGGAAGATCCCCCTCGACTGTGGGCATTGCCATTTCACGGTCCGGGGTCCGGGGCTAAACCAAAAAAGAGAGAGTGAGCCGAGCACAAGCATTTCTGCCTTCTGCTTTCCGACTGCCATGATGCTCTCCAGTCATACGGATTCCACCCTCCAGCTGAGAGCCCAGAGAAGCCCTTCCTTCCTTCCTTCCTTCCTTCCTTCCTTCCTTCCTTCCGCTGCCTTTGTCAGATATTTGATCACAGTTACACAAAAATAAAAAATACAACATCTTTTCCCAAATACAATCATTAAGGGTCCCAATGCCCACTCCATGGAGATGTTTCCAACGACTTAACTTCTTCCCACTACACCTTACCTCCAAAGGCTCCACATTTCATTAGTGCTATAGGCTGAGGAACAAGCTTCCAAGCCCTGGCCTTTGAGACACACGTAAGCTCCAAACTGTAACACCATTCTTTTCCCTTCCTACTTACGTGTCCTTTCCTTCTGTATATGCTGCTTAGGATGGATACGGCCTAATTAATCCCCTCTTATCCCTTGTAAATTCTTAATTAGTTGAAAAGAAATATATTAAAATCAGACTGTAAAGCCAAGAATACTCTGTGCACATGCAGATGGGGTTTGCCTGAGGCCAGCAGAAAGAGGAGACACGGGATATAGGGCGCTGGGGATTCGAGCAATAGCTTCGGGTTGCATGGGGTTTTTAAATGTGTAACAAAGGTACTTGAGACTTGGTTTTCCCGGTTGGTGAAAAGCTCAGTGAATATACAGAAATCTATTTAATTGTCCGCTCTAAGGCCATGAGCTGTGAGATACATGAATTATATCTTCAATCTTTAGAAAACAATAAGGAAACAAAGCAAGAATAGGGTATGAAAAATAAGTGATTAATAAAACTCAAGAAAGACTAGGGCAGATTTGAAGTAGTGTTGTAAAAACTCATTTGTATGCATTTGTAAGTACTGCAAAATTTGGAAAAGTAGTAAATGTATGCTTTTATTGTATATAGACATGTATGCATCTGTCTTTGTCTAAGAAAAGCCCTTGGCGCTGGAGAGATAGCTCAGTGGTTAAGTGCACTTCTCTTGCAGAGGACCCAGGTTTGGTTCCAGCACCCACATGATGGCTCACAACTGTCTGTAACTCTAGTCCCAGATGATCTCATGCCCTTTTCTGGCCTTTGAAGGCACCGGGCATGTATATGGTATGCATACATACATTTAGGCAAAACATGCATACACACAAAAATAATTTTTTTAAAAAAGGCAGTGTCCCCTAACATGAAACAATAGGTTAAAAGGCAGAAAACAGGAAAGTAAAGAAACCAAGAAAATCAGCCCAGAGGCCAAGGCATCTAAAGGAACCCTAGAAGCAGAGGGCAGTTTGCAGATATAAAACCACACACGCCTTCATTTTTAACAATTTATTTTTTTTTAATTATTTTTAATTCATGTGTATGAGTGTTTTGCTCACATGTGTATCTGTGCAGCATTTGCATTTCTGGTGCAGGCAGAAGCCGGAAAAGGGCATGAGACCCCCTGGAACCGAAGTTAAAAATGGTCATGAACTGAAATGTGGGTAATGGGAACTGAACCTGGGTCCTCTGCAGGAACAGCAAATGCTCTTAACTGATAAAGCCATCTCTCCAGTCTCTCCCTTTCTCTTTTTAATGTAGTTCAGTTTGGCCTAGAACTTGCTACAGGGCTTCAGATTTTCCTGCTTTGGCTTCACAGTTCCGGGGTCAAAGGCATGTGCCATCTTGTAAAACAAGTTCCCTGCTACTGAGCTACACCCCAAGCCCTGGGCCTTTGGCTTAAATGAGAGCCCCGAGGCCTACTCCAAGGGGCAAAGATGTCATTTCAGCACAAAATTCCAGCCTATCAGGGAGCATGGAACCTTCCTAAAACCTTCCAAAGCATGTGAGAACCAGAGACATGCACTCCACATCACATACTCACCAGGAATTCTGGGAGCTAGGAAAAATCAGAGTATTGCCCTCAAACGCCTGAGAGACAATCATTCTAAACACAAACATCCAGCACAAGCCAATGTTAAAAGCAAAACACAGACATTCTCAGATACAGGACTCAGCTTGACCATGCACATGTTTCCCAGTAAGTCTGTTGAGGCTGTTCATCAGCAAAATGACAAGCTGTTCCTGGAGAATGGGAGGAGCTGAGGACCACCCTCCTTAGATGACAGCCAAGTAGAAGTCACAGAGGCTGAACCCCAACTTCTGCCCATTTTCCCAGCAGCCTCTCCATGGTTTGGTGCACCCTCCGAGCTGAGAGTATTGTCTGCTACCTCTCCAGGTCCACAGAGACTCCTCGGTAGCGGAGGACTTCCTAATGCCTGGCTCCAGAAGACAGCAGGCAGACAACCAGAGGCATAGCTCTCCAGCTGGATGAACTTGAACAAGTCTAGCTGTGGAAGGGTACAGCAGGTGTGCTGGTTAGCCATTGCTGCATCACCGAGCAGTAACATTTTGTATCCACCATGCAGTGTCTCTCCTGAGTGTCGGGTGCTTCTGCTTAGCTGGGCTCTGCAGGGTCTCCCGTATCAACAGCGTGCAGTGTCCGGCAGCCTTGTGGGATGGCTGTATAGGCTCTAGCATGTCTGGAGGCTCAGTTAGGCAACTGGGCTGACTCTCTGGGCTCCGGGTATCCTCCTACCCTACCAGCCCAGCCCAGAGAGCCAAGAGAAAGAGAACATGCAGTCTTTTGAGGCCTACATTTAGAAAACTGTTTTACTTCTGCCACATTCTGTTGACCACACTGAGTCCCAAGGCTGACTCAGGTCCATCCAAGGGGTCAGAGACACAAGGAGCGTCGTAGGAGTTGCTGCACGATCATAGTGCTAAGGGCATAGGGTAGGGACAGGAAGGACAGCAAGACAGGGGCCATTTTTGCAACCATTCTGTCATGGGCAAAGATTTTTCTTTTTTCTTCTTCCTTCTTTTTAAGGTAGCACAAAGTCTCCCTTCCTCACCCTACATGAGAGTTCTGGTCTTTCCTCCCCGCAGGGCTTACACACACATGGACCACTTTATGCTGTTATGTCATTATGTTCCACATGCAGAGAGGCCCTTGGGTGGTTCCAGCGAGGCTCCCCTGAGCTGACAGATGCCTCCAGAGTAAATCCAGTTCATCGCCCACTGGAGCAGAGCACTGCAGAAGGAGATGCCTTCCGGCTGTGATGCATGGAAGCCATAGAGGGTTCAGACTGAGGCCCTCCAGGGGAGGAGGGCCCCCCCTGCCCTTCCTTCCCTGCTGGAGTCGATCCTTCCAGAAACGAGCCATCGAGGTGCAGAGGGTAATGGAAGTACCTACTCAGGCGGAAACTTAGAATGATGCCAGCTGCTCCCCTGTCTATGAAAGGAGACCTGAAGTCACCTTGGAACAGATTCGCCTTATTATCGCTGGAGTCCCCTTAAGTTGTATAAATGAGGGCATCCTCAGCCCTGCTGTTTTGAGAAAGGGTGTAGAGAGAAGCTGTTGTCTTTGGTATGGAAATGCCTGCCTGTCCAGCATCCTTAACTAGCAAAGCCAGCTAGAAGGCCATGGCAAATCTGCACAAGCACCAAGAGCCCTCAGGGGAGAAAGTGGCTTTGGATTCTGAGCCTGTGGGTTTTTTTTTTTTTTTCATGGAAGCCTGAGGGCTGTGTGGTTCACCTGAGGCTTGGGATAGGGAAGGGTGGGCAGACTCAGAGACCTAGAACCTGGGTGACATGTGGTATGCCCACTCTATGACAACCCCTGGTGCTTGGGCCTTGCATACAGACAAGAATTCATAGAAAGGGTTGTCAACTCAAGTGCTGGAAAGAACTTTGAATGACTGGGGTGTAGCTCAGTGGCAGAGTGCTTGCTTAGCATCTGCAAGGCCCTGAGTTCAATCCCCAATGCCACATCAAATGTTACTAGTGTTGATAATTACAACCTTGGACAGGAGGATTGCAGGCCTGACATTCAGGATTTGGATCAACAATAAGGGCAAGGAGACCGCCCTCTGCATGGGTGACTTTGCATGGCTCCTGGCACTTAGAAGTCAGCACACAGTTCAGCTGGCCTCACTTGGAAGCCCTGAAGCCCTCCTGTTTCCATTTCTGGCAGACAGATCCTTCTCTGCCACACCCCGTGGTGTCTCTCTGCTTCCTCATTGCAGGACACGGGGGCCTGGCATCAGTGGAAAGTTCTAGCATGAATTCAGTACATTGTGAAGCATCCTCAAAAAACTCATTTCCATTTTTAGTGACTCCCCAGGCAGGGATGAGCTTTCAGGACCAGGATTTGTAAGCCTGGCAAGCCCTTAGCTGGACAGGGGTGCCACCCTCCAAGTTGATCTCAAAACTGCGGTACTAAGACACAGTTCTCTAGGTGACCACTGGGTGGTGCCAAAGCTTCTTACGATGAAGACAAAGTAGAAAGGTAGCCCTGTTAAAAGGATACCAAGGGGCCGCTGCCGGCTGGCTTCAGCATGCGACAACCACCCAGGCGTGGTCAGTGCAGGCAGCCGGAGCAGCTCCCTGGGGAGAAGTGTTCCAGTTCAGTTGACCCCACCTCTCTGGGTCTTGTCTTCCTCTTGAATGCAGTGGGAAGGATGACATGGGTTCGCTGTGGTAGGTAAGCGTGTCCTGTGAACTACAGAGGTTGGAGCCTGCACGGGGATGAAATGAAAGAGGCAGCTCCTCAAAGCTGTCCTGGGTGGGCTGGTGAGACCCACTGTGGTGGGCAGGGTAAGTAGCTGGAAGGGTATTCCTGTAGAGGGCACCTTGACTTTAGGTTACTCAGCACTTAACATCCATATACTGCAACTTCTGATTCTCACTGAGCTGCTGCGCTCAGGCAAGGAAACCGAGGCTTGAGGTATTTGTGGCATGGTGTTGAGTGGTCAATGTGGAGGCAGAAATGTGACTGGGGAGAGACTCTGGAGACATGTACCATGGGAGAAGGCAGGGCAGGGGCAGGAGACTGACCCGCTGGTCAGCTGGTCATGTCCGAATCCCCCCCTGACAGGAATCTGAACAGGGGAGGTGCTCCCTAGGGCTGGTGTCCCAGCCCCTGAGCATCAGAGACCCAGGGCCTGGGTTGGCAGAGCCAGAGGTTTGTAACTCAAGCCGGGAGAACCAGAGCCCTAATGTTTCAGGCTGCAGTAGAGATTCGGGGGCTCCAGGTGCTTAGACTGGCAGCTCACTGCCCTGGGCTTCCCCTCCCCCAGCACTGGTTACCTGTTAAGATACTTAGCTCCCAACAGTAATGAGTGACAGCAGCAAGCAGCCACTGTGGTGGGCCCCTCTGCTTACACAGCAGCTAATGTAACTATACTTCTTGGGCCAAGATGCCAGGGCCCTCAACCCTTAGGATTTAGCAGCTCCCTTGAACCTTCCAATAAACAAGGCTGCCATCTTTTTTCAGCCTTCCCTCCCTGGTCTTTACTCCTGGCTCCCAAGTGCTCTTGGGTGAGCCTCAGACACCCTCTTACTCTGCTGGCTCCTCCCATCTCAGCTATCCTGGCTTGCTAATGATAAACATCACAAATAAGCAAAAAAAAAAAAAAAAAAAAAAAAAAAACCTTCGGGGGGGCCTTCAGAGGAGACTTTTGGGGGCCAAATGTCCCAACACCAGACCACACACTGACTCCAAAAGTGAGCTCATCAGCCTGCTCATATTGCCCAGAAGAGGGTGTGGTCAGTGTTTGCACCGGCCACCACACTCCTTCATGCAAATGAAAGACCACTGTGCAGCCATTGCATGCCTTCTGCTGAGCCTCCAGGGGAGTTCTCCCCACCATCCTGTTAGAGATCTCCAAAACTGGTGATGGCAGAAAGGTCCCTTGAACTATGGAAGCAGGGGTGGCTGGGATAGCGCCTTCCAAGCTGGACTCTGCTGTAGTCCATAGCTGCGAAGACTTGGAAGCAGTGGGGCTGTGGTGGGGGCCAGTCTGGAGGACACCAGAGGGGGTGTGCAGGCCCAGAACTCTCCACTGCAGGCAGCCAAGAACAAGGAAAAGGTCTAACAGCTGTCCCCCACCCCAGCACCTTAGCTCACTTATGGCAAAAATAAACATTAAAAGTGGTACTTAGACTAAAGCCCTACTGTTGATATTAACAGCACTTTACCAGTATTTACAATGTTCTTCTAGCCAAATGCTCATGGCAGAGTAGGGTCATTTTATGTGTTTTACCTGCAGGGAGCTGGGGGACAATATGGGACCCTTTCCAGCCCACAGCCACTGCCCTAGTACAGATGAAATGCAGTAGAGGAAAGGCTGATGCTGGCAGCCTGGGGATGCTGTTTGCATGGTTTCTGGTCTCAGCTTCCTCTTCTATCTGCATGCTGCCCCCATGGACGGGTGTGTCCATCCATGCTGCACAGAAGAGCTAACTACAGGGGATCCACAAGGCAAGGGGTAAATGTCACATGGCTAAGCTATGGAGCTGCCCTACGTGTCCATCAACAGAGGAGCAGATAAAGAAAATGTAGTGTATACACACAATGGAGTTTTCCTCAACCCTATGAATAGTTTGCAGGAAAGTGGGTGCAGCTGGACGCTGTCATTTTAAGCAGATTAACTTGGTCTCAGAAAGACAAATATCACATTGTCCCCACCCTGGTGGGTCCTACACTGTACAGACACATAAAATCACATATGAAAGTAGACATGAAACTGTCTAGGTGAATGAAGGGGACTAGAGGGAGAAGAAGGAAGGGGAGAGAAGTGGAGCGAGGGGTATGGTCAAAGCACATATATACTTGTGTGGAAAAAGTCTCATGTAACACCGAAAAATAAATAATATGTAGAAAATAGAATTTTACTTATTTATTTATTTATTTATTGCTTTTTTGAGACAGGGCTTCTCTGTGTAACAGAGCCCTGGTTGCTCACAGAGATCTGCCTGCCTCTGCCTTCTGAGTGCTGGGATTAAAGGCTGCACCACCACTACTCGGCAAAAATAGAATTTTAAATAGGAGCTGGAGAGGTGGCTCAGAGGTTAAGGACACTTGCTTTTCTTGGAGAGGACTCAGGTTCAGTTCCCAGCATCCATATTAGGTATGACTATGTCCCATCTATGACCCCAATTCCAGGAGATCCAGTGCCTTCTTCTGGCCTCTGAGGGCACTGCACACATGTCGTGCACATGCATATATGCAGGCAAAAGCATCCACATATATAAAATAAATACAAATACATCTAAGAAAAACAGTAAATTAATTTTAAAATGAACATCCTTCACTAAGGCTGAGTAGGAGAAAAGACAAGCCCTTTTGCTTTGAGAAGTAAATGCTTCAAGTTTTGGGCCTGAAGTAGATGACAGAACTCACTAGCAGCTAAGGCTGGGGCTAGAAAATTATTATATGTAAATGATCACACATACAGTGAACAGACATACACATGTCTAAGCAGTTGTACCGATTTTACACAATAAGAAAAATAAAAATAAAGAGTGAGACCAGCCGTGCCTTTGAGGTGACACCCCTCTTGCTGCTGCCCGAGCAGCTTTTGGGCTGTGACAGATCAAAGCATAGCTTTCTCGTTTTGTGGAGATGGCCGTCTCAGGGACACAGCCTGGGAAGGACAGAGCTGGCTGCAGACCTGGGCAAGAATACCCATGGTTCCTTCTCAGAGTGCTTCCCCCTTCCATTCTTCTCCCAGACACTGAATAATGGCTCCATCAACCTGGCCCAGCACATTGGCCTCTCAGATCTGGTTCTTACTTGCAGAAATCATTTTGCCTACAAGAATTTATTCTGGTGCCTCCACGGCCTCCACTGTCTACTGGTAAAGATGTAGAGTAATAGTTACTGGCCCTGAAACTGCCTTCTGCACGAGCCAGTATCTGGAGACAGCCAGAAATTGAGAGCAACTTAGGAGACCACTAATTGTCTGTTATTAAAGTCAGGGTGGCTTTGTTTATGCATTTTTCTTGCAGAGTTATTTGTGCTTCTTGTCCTGAGCCTGTGATGTACGGATCAGGTGAGGAGAATTTGCCGAGAGACTGGAATGTGCTCCTGTCTGCCTTTGTCCTTTTTCTTCTTTTTAAACAGCTGTAGGAATTAGTGTCTAAATAAAATCAACCAACAGGAAAGTGAGCACACTGCTGCTTTATAACTCTGACAGATGATAGTAACGGACCGCAAACCTGTAGCACAGAAAACCTATAAAACAGGCCTCAAAGCACAGTGCTTTTGTCAAGTTAGAATGAAGGATGTCCTGGGCTCCGGGGGAACGCAGCAGCTGGGGAGTGAGGGAGAGTTTCTCAGGTCTTACAAGCAAGATGTTTATAGCCCACAAGACTGTCAATCTGAGTTCCAAAGATGCCAAGGTGGAGCACGGAAGAAGAGCTGGAGGCTGTTTTACATACCAACTCTGGGGTTTTGATAGCCCCGAACTTACCAGGTCACAAGAACACAAATAACTCCAGACTTTCTTCCCCCTCCCTCCTTTCCTTCTGACACCTCACTTAGAGCCATGGCTTGTCTTGCCAAAAGCAAAATTAAGAAGACTTGGAAGTCTAAAAAGTGAGATGCTGTCTCTGGGCCAGCCCGGTGGGCTGACCCCCAGACCCCCATGGTTCAGCAGGGTTAGCCCATCATACCGCCTAGCGCTGACTCACCGCCTACCACCACCCTCAGAGTGGTCCATTCCAGTTCTTCACCAGCCTTGGTTCCCTCTTTCAACCACTTCTACATTGGACAACTGATCTCATTTCCTGACTCAACCCTTAGCACAACCTGAGACTCCAACAAAGCTTGACTCTCTCCTCTTCCTCTGCCCTCCACCAGGGAGGAAACCTCCACCTTGCTTGATTCCTAAGGACTCACTACCTCCCCACTGAAGTATACCAAGCTAACCTGTCAAGAAGTGCCTGGAACAGGGAAGTCCAGGAGACTTGGAAGAAAGGAGCATGGTAGGCTTACTGCCCCTACCTTAATCCTACCCATGCCCCTGTTCAGCCCATGTAGCTGTAGGTGCTGCTAACTGCACAGATCTATTTGCAAATCTACACGCTGGTTTGAAAATCTGAGCATGAGTCTTTCTGGTGACACTGTGGAACAGCTGCCGGAGTCAGTCAACAGGGGCGTGTCCCTCAGGAATCAGATCTAATATAAAGAACAGGGATCTTGAATTCAAATAAGGGATGTCTGAAGAATGCTGGTCAAGGATACTGACTTCATAAAAATACAAATTCAAAAATTTCGATTCCTTAACTAGGAAAATGGTTTAGTTGGCAGATTGAGAAGTGAAATGAATATAGCCAGAGATCAAACTGGTGACCTGAAGATGTGCTAAGGCATTATTCCAGAACAGAACATTAAAAAAAAAAAAAAAAAAAAAAAAAAAAAAAAAAAAAAAAAAGAGGCGCTGGAGAGATGGCTCAGTGGTTTCCTACACTGGCTGCTCTTGGTTCCCAGCAGCCACATGGTGGCTCTCAGCCATTTGTAACTCCAGTTCCAGGGGATCTGGTGTCCTGTAATGGGTAGCCATTCCAGCTTGGATCTGGAAGTTCCAGCCCCCATTGAGACTCTGGCAACTGTCAGAGGCGGGGCGAGGGGAGGTGCTGGAAACCCGAGAGCTGGATGGGCCAGCGCTCTCTCTGGGCCTGCGCTCTGCGCCTGGACCCTGGACAGTGGAGATTGACTGTGCAGAGCTCCAGAGAACACCGCTGGACTGCGATACACCTTCCCCAGACCCCCGCAACCTATCCATTCCTTCATTTGTAAGTCATCCACTAAATAAATCTTCCTTTTAACTACGTGGAATGACCTTTATGATTTTCCCTAATAGTGTCCTCTTCTGGCCTTTGCAGGTACTGGGCTGGATGCATACACAAATACACACATGCAGGCAAAACACTCACACACGTAAGATAAATCTTTAAAATGAAAGTATTTTATTAAGAAATAAAAGCAGGGGCTGGCGGCTGGGGCTGGGCTCAGTGGCCGAGTGCTTACCCAGCATGTGTGAGGTTGTGGGCTCTATCCCAGGGCCACAGAAGTAACTCAGTAATAAGCAAATGGGTGGCACACACCTGTAACCCCCAGACTCAGGAGGCTGAGTAAGGATGATTACATGAGTTCAGGAGTTTGAGATCAACATGGGTAACATAGTGAGGTCCCATGTCTAAGACGGAGGGAATGAGCACAAAACAGAGAGAAACTGAAAATGTCATGGCATTGAATTCTAGAAAGAGAGAGCAGATAAAATGAAGAAATTATCGCCCAAGAAGTTGTAGAAGCAATTCTCCCCGCCAGAAGAAGGTGTGAGCTCTGGGACCGATAGATTCCTCATGTGAGGAGCAGGATGACAGGGCAGTATCCTCAGGGTTCAGAGTGAAAATCATTTGGAACCTATAATTATAGACTCAGCCCATTATAAAACATTATCACTCAGAATAAAGATCTTCCAAGAATGAAAGGAACCTAACATTTCAGGACTCACAGACACTTCCCTAAAATAGACACTAGAAGGCTTCTGAAGCAAGAAGAAAAGTGATGCATAAAAGGGAGTGCAAGAAACACTAGTGACCAGATACAACAGCAGAAGTTGCCAGAACAAGTGTGGAGAGGCTGGGGGGGGGGGGCGGTCGGGTAGCTCAGTGGGATAGCATTCAGCATGTAGAAAGCCCTGGGTTCAAACCCTAGTGTTGGGGAAAAAACTTGAGCGTTAATATTTTTCAAGATGTATTTTTAATTATGTGGATGAATGTGTGTCTGTGCATGTAAGTTCAGTGGCCTTGGAGACCAGAAGAGGGTGTCAGATTCTCTGGAGCTGGAGTTAGGAACTACCAGGTGTAGTTGCTGGAAATTGAACTCAGGTCCTCTGAAAGAGTGGCAAGTGCTCTTAAATGCTGAGCCATCTCTCCAACCCGTGTTAATGATAAGGTATGAAGTTTTAAGCAATAGTATGGGTACAGCTTAGAAGGCTGACTGTGCCACAAACGCTAGACATATATGCATTCCCAGACTAGCAAGTCTGTTCCTGGGTGTGGCTCCAAAAAGAACTCGAAGATGCCTGAACTCAAAAGGTAGAGTCTGCAACATCATTTACAACACCCACAGCCTGGTACCCACACATGTTCACCAATAGGAGACCAGAAAACTCACCAAATAGTCATAACAGAGAATACCATGGGGCGGGGGCGATGAGGGGAGGGGTAAGTAGGACCATCTCACATCTGTGGGGAAGGCTCAGAGGGCTAGCAGATGTCAGATACATACATAAAATTGGAAAACAGGACTAATGAATGGCCAGTGATGAAAATCAGAATTGCAATCTGAAAGGGGATGCAACAAAACCTTTGGATGATTGAGAATGCTTTGTATTTTGACCTAGGGAGTGTTTATGTGGATGTATTCACCTTGGGAAAATTTACCAAGCCAGACACTGAAGATTTGTGTGAGGGACTCTCTCTCTCTTTCTCTGTTTGTGTGTGTGTGTGATAATTTAGTTAAAATAAAATAACTGGAACAAAAAAAAATTTAGAGACATGTTAAAGATGAAATAGAGGAAGTAAAAGTGTGCTGTCTGACTACTGGGCCAAAATAGCCACAGAATCGCTTTAAATATAACTTTATCTATTTAAAAAAGGCAAAACCCCTGAAAATTTGAAATATTGAACTATAAGAAAAGAAGAAAGAGATAACTAAAAGGCACAGTAAATGCTGGGAATATAGCTTAGGAGTAGCAGAGCACTTGCCTGACATGCACAAATCGCTAGGTTTGATCCTTAACACCACACAAAACAATACTTAGATGACTTAAAAACATACTAAATAGAAAACAGAAGTTGCATGAACAATTTCAATAATATCAGCCATTACAATATATATGAGTAGACTAAATTTGTTAACCAAAAGAAAAAGATGGTTAAATAAAAACACACCTAGTTACATGTGTGTTAGCTGGTGCACATCTACCAAAACTGAGGAGGAAAATGACATGGAAGTGATGAAAATGGCAATAAAAACAAAGGACATATGTAAATAGAATATAAAATAGAAGACAGCATCAAGGGTTACCCAGGGAACAAGAATGTTAACCTGGAACATTGTTTAAGAATCTTTATTTCCTGAGTCTGGATTTATTTCCTGACCCCTTACATGCTCTGACTGTGTACACAGAAACCTACATTTTATTTTTATTTTCCTTATTTTTTTATTTTGGGGGGAGGTGTGCTGGTTAGTTTTAAATGTGAACTTAGCACAATCTAGAATCACCTGTGAATAGTCTTAATGAGGAATTAATATAGATCAGGTTGGTCTGTGAGCATGCTTGTCAGGCACTATCTTGATTGGTAATTGGTGTAGGAAGACCCAGCTCACTGTGGGTGGAACCATTCCCTAGGCAAGGGGTCTAGACCAGTATAAGAGAGGAGAGAGCTACCTGAGAGCAAGCAAGCATGTATGTGTTTATTCTTTTTGTTCCTGACTGTGGGTGTGATGTCATCAGCTGCTTGAGATTCTGTTTTGACATTCTCAAAACCATGGACTATAACTTGGAACTGTAATCCAACCAAATTATTTTCTTCCTATGTTGCTTTCTGTCAAGAGTATTTGTCAAAGCAATAGAAATAAAACTAGGATACAAAAGGTTTGAGACATAGTCTCATGTAGCCCAGGCTGACCTTGAACCCTGATCCTCTGGCCTCTGCCTCATGAGTGCTTTGATTATAGTGTGATCTACCACACTAGCTTGGTCATCTTTAATGGAACTGCCTCTTCTTCCTAGGTTCACCTAAGTCTTAGGATCTTTCTAATCTGTCTTTTTCTTCAGTTTTACATATTTGTTACTTTCTTTATGTCAAGATGTTTCTAAGAACATGAGCACTCTCCTTTCTGTGTTGATCTTGATTTTATTCTTTTTCCAATTAAGGGGAAAACAGAAAACAACACAATTTTTAAATTTCTTTAATTGAATGCATGTCTTGTTCTTAATTTTAACTTGTCAAACCGATCATTTTATATTATTGTCTTTTAAGGTAAGTTTTGATTGGTTTGTTTTTTAAGAATTGGCAAACTTAGTTCTGCAGCATACTGAAAGACATTTTAGAAATGCAAGTGTGTGCTGAATTTTAGAAAAATCTACCAACTTAAATCACTCTTACTAGAGTCCAAGAACTACATAATTTCCTCGGAGTATAAAAATACCTTTGAAAATATTCATATATATATGCACAGTTTCATATTTTCTGAAAAAGCTTCAAACAACACATTTAGTAAAATGGCTGGAATCTAGAACATGACAACCTCAGATGCTGGTGAGGATGTGGAGTGACAGGACTGTCACTCAGTGTTAGTGGGAAGGTGAAACAGGAAGACAGTTTGGCAGCCCTGTGTCAAGACTGAGCATGCAGTTACCAGACATGATCGCAATGTATTCCTTGCTTTTACCAAGAGGAAATGAGAACTTGTGTTTACCTAAAAATATGCACACAAATGCTCACAGATACTTCATAAACACCAAGACAGAAGGTGACCAAGAAGTGATCCAGTGCGTAAATGGTTAAATAAACTCTGGCACATCCAAGCAATGGAATATCTTGTGGCTCCAAAAACAAATGAGCTATGAACCAATGGAAAGATATGAAAAAACCTAAAATACATGAGCTGACGGAAGAAGCCAACTTAAAAAGGTTGCTACAGGGCGATTCTGGCGGCATGACACACTGTGAAAGAGAAAACACTTGTGAGACAGTTTAAGGACCTATGCTGGCCAGGGCTTCTAGGAGAAGGAAGAGTGGAACAGGTGGCCCACAGCAGTCTTTGGACAGAGACACCAATGTACACACATCTTTATTCATTTGTCCAAAGCCATAGAATGCTCACCACCAAGGAAGTACTTGCATGGACTTTGGGTGACCACAATGTGTCAAACATGAGTTATTCAGTTGCATCAAACATACCTCTGTTAGCGATGGGGACCATATGGGTGCCGGGGCCTGTGTGGGAGTCAGGTAGATTGAACATCTCTGTACCTTCCAATTTTGCTACAAATCTAAAACTACTCTACAAATACAGTCTTCTTAAAGTCAGGGGTGAGGAGTCCCCAAATAAGGATTCCAGAAGATCAGGCCATGTCTTAGTTTAACAAAGGGCTTCAGAACAATAGGGTAAACAGCATCCTGGATGATGAAACAGAAGAAGCCAGTATTACCATCATGGCTCTGTCCAGCTTGTCTACTGGAGTCTAGCCAGCAGTGTACTATGTATCTTAGTTAGGGTTTTTCTTGATCTGATAAGCAATGGGAGGAAAGGGATTCTTTGGCTTATAGCTTGCAGTCCATTATCAGGGGAAGCTAAGGCAGGAACTGAAGGAGAGACCATGGAGGAATACTGCTTACTCTTGCTTAGTCTGCTTTCTTATAAAACCCAGGACCACCCCCCCAGGAGTGGTACCACCCACAGTAGGCGAGGCTCTTCCACATCTAACAACAATTTTAAAAAATACCCTACAGACTTGCCTATAGGAAATCGGATGAAGGCATTTTTTCAATTGAGGTTCTTCTTCCCAGATATGCCCAGTTTGTATCAAGTTGTCAAAAACAAAACAAAGCAAACATCAACAACAAAAAAGAACCAAAAAACAAAACAAAACAAAACAAAACAAAAAAACTAACCAGCACAGTATGGAAGAAAAATGCTGTATATACCAGAAATGAAAGGACAGAACCATCAGTAGTATCTGCAAGTATATACTACTTGGCACAATAGTAGGTGTCTACAAAGTAGATAGGTGATGATCTACCTTGGGAATGCTCAGTGGAGCCAATGGGCAAATATCAAGAAAGCTTGGCAGTGCCAGCAGGTCTATGATCAGCTTAACACTCAAGAGCTATAGCTCGGGCAGTTGGGTGGGAAGGTGCCTGACTCTCATGAGCAGGGCCCAGGGTTCCATCACCATCATCAAAGAGGAGAGATCAAGAGGCTTAATTATACACTAGCAAAAGCCAGTTAGATGAGGAAATGAACAATGAACAATAAACTCATTCTTAAAAGCAACAAATGGGGCTGAAGAGATGACTCAGTGGACCCATATTCAGTTCCCAGAACTGATGGCTCACAACTGCCTATAACTCCAGCTTTGTAGTAGAGGATTTTAAGGTGTGTTACTTTTGCTTATGTTGCATTGGTTTAACTCTGTGGAGCTGTATTACTGTGACTGTATAAAACACCTGATGGTCTAATAAAGAACTGACCAATAGCAAGGCAGGAGAAAGGATAGGCAGTGCTGGCAGGCAAAGGGAATAAATAGGAGACAGGATCGAGGAGGAGGAGCCAGAGAAGGGGAAGACATCAGGGGCCAGCCACCCAGCTACACAACCAGCAAGCCATAGAGTAAGAGTAAGATTTACAGAAGTAAGAGAATAGGAAAAGCCCAGGGCAAAAGGCAGATGGGATAATTTAAGATCAGGAAAGCTGGCTAGAAAAAAAAAAAAAAAAGTCTGGGCATTTATAATTAAGAATAAGGCTCCATGTGTGGTTTATTTGGGAGCTGGGTGGCAGGCCTCCCCAAAAAGAGCCAAACAACAACCTACAAGACAGCTTGGGGAATCAGCTTGCCCTCTTCTGGCCCCTGCAGGCATTGCACACAAACAGGCAAACACACATGCACATAAATGAAATTAAAAAAATTAAAGGCAACACATTCCTAAATACCTAATAAGAAACCCTGTCAAAAACCCTAAGATTGGCCAGGCACAGGGGTTCATGTTGCATCCCAGCAGGTGAAAGGTAGCAGGCTATGCAGGAAGACTGTCTCAAAAAGCCAAAACTAAGCTAGGCATAGTGATGCAGTCCTGTCTGGCCTCCCACTACTTGGACAGTGAAGGCAGGAGGATCAGGAGTTCAAGGCCATCCTTGGTTACATAGTGAGTTCAATGCCAGCCTAGGCTACATGAGACCTTGTCTTAAAAGCAAAGCAAAACAAAACAGCAGCAACAACAAAACAGAACCAAAAGGACAAAGCACCAACCCAGAGAGAGAGAGAGAGAGAGAGAGAAAGAGAGAGAGAGAGAGAGAGGGAGGGAGGGAGGGAGGGAGGGAGACAGAGGGATTGGTGGGGTAGGGGAGCAAAGCCGAGATCTATATAAGGAAAGCAATCAAGATGTATGGAACAGGCTTCTGTAAGAGTGAGATACACCACATCTCTCATGAATGTACCTGTGGGCCCAACAGACCCCACCTGAAATCTCAGTTAACATGTCAATCATATACGGCAAGATGATTTCTTCCTCCTAGAAGACAAATTTAATGATTAAAGTAGGTGAAATCTATAAAAAGGCAATCCACAGACAGAAGAAATATAAATAGCCAAAAATCAAATGTAAAAGACACTTAAGTTTAGATACGGTATTTTGGGAATTACAACTGAAATTGAAACACTTTTTTTTTATTATTATAAGACATAAAATTAGGTAGCAATACCTAGAGTTGGTCAAGATGTGGGGAAATGAGCATTTTCAGACTTTATTGGTTAATGGGAGTGTCCATCTAGCATTTTTGATGGAAAAAATTAGGAACATCTATGGAAGCTAAAAGAATTTATATGAATGAGCAGTTCCACTCCTCAGTTCTGTTCTTCAGCAGCTTTTCTGGGGGTAGCAAGGTTGGTGCTCATGACTATGAGCCACTAGTAAGGTAGAGAGAAGGGCATGGTGGGAGAGGACTACAGGGCCAAATCTGCCTCCTCTGACTTTCACGAGCCGCTCCTACCCAGAGGATCCTGGAGTGTAGTGCGTTCTCTCACAGCAGCCCCCGGCAGGCAGCAGGGTGGGTTGTTCTGGTGCTGTCTTGTCCTCACTGGTTACAGCTGTGTTGACATGGGCAGGTTGGTTCTTTCCTGCCCCCAAGGTTGTCATTTCTGCAATGGGGAGTCTGTAGTTTGGATCTGGAAGGCCTCCTGAAGCTTAGTTCCCAGCATGGAGCTACTGGAGGTCATGGGAACACTATGAAGTAGGGACGCCGAGAGAGATTTCAGGTCACTAGGGACATACCACTGAATGTGACGGTGGGGGTCTGGGGACACAGCAGTTGTAGAGTGCTTATCTAGCATACATGAGGCCATCCGTCCATGAGATCAGTCTCAGGCACCACATGAATAGAGTGTGATGACGCCCATCTGTAATGCCAGCACTTGGGAGGTGAGACAAGAGGTCCAAGGTCATCCTCAGCTACATAGGGAGTTTGTAGCTGGCCTGGGCTAGATACCTTGAGGAGTGTAAGAAAAAGGAAGGAGGGAAGGGAAAGGGAAGGAAAGGAGATGGTGGGATCCAGCCCCACCCCCAACAAATGCTTCCTGCAATGACACAGTCCCTCTACTACCCAAAAGCAATGGAGCCCGTAAATCATGGACCCAGACCTCCAGACCTGGGGCTGAACGACCTTTACCTTCCAGGCAGACTGTCCCGGATGTGTGTTAAGGAGCAGAGTGCTGGCTGACACAGGAAACAGCTGCCAGACCACGTCCAAACAGTCCACTCTTTCCTCACCTGGTTTCTACCACAAACGTGGGACACAAAGTCTCTGTGTGGGTGGGATGCTCCTTGGAGGACAGGAGGTTGAGAGGAGATCAAGCCAGTTCACTGCGAGTACAAATCCATCCAGGAGACAACAACTGCAGCCCTTGCTGCAGGCTTACAGAACTTCTCCACACATGGGATTTTTAACTTCAGGAGTCCATCGTGAAGTTTTTTGGGGGCAGGCAGACAGATGCAAATGAGCACAATTATGCCAACCCCATGGTGGCCTGTAGAGGGCTTGGGGACACAGAGAGCCAATCTTCTCATTTGCATTGGAAACACAGGGTGTGTGCTTTGGTTTGCTCAGCAGGGCTGAAAAGGGGGTGAGAGACAGGGAGTCCAAATGCCCCTGGGACAGCCTGTTTGGATGTGTGATCCAGCCAGTGGCCTTGAACGCTGAGAAGGGAACCTCGTCTCCCTGCCTTTCACTCTGATCACCCCAGGTCCCCGAGGAAGACACCATGCAGCTCTTCAGAACTCATAGGGTACCCAGAGGCCCTAACCTTCCTTTTCAGGCCGAGGAACTGCAAGAAAAGCAGGAAAACCATTTGGCCTAGGAGGCAAGTGGAATTACCACCGAGCTCTCACAGGGACTGGGCCAATTTGTAGCTCTCCTTGCAGGGTAGCGCTGTTTCCTTACAAGTTTGCAAGCACATTTAATGAATTCATAAAACTCTAACTGCACAGATCTCATGGTGAGGAGGCAGGATGCAATTCTGTAACCATACATTTGCTTAACTGCTTGTGGTCACAGAAACCCTATGAGGGGCTGAGGGCGGGGAGGGGGGGAGGCTCTCCCCTTGCCTATTGCAGCCTGGGCTAGTGAAGCACACTTCTTCAGGGAGGAGCCCTGATGCCCACATTCCTTCCAGTGCTCTGGGCCTGGAGTGTCACAGTCAGGTAGGGCATTAACCAGTTACTCCTAAGTAAGTCCCACATTCACCCAATCAGCGATTCAACTGTTTAAAGAATGCCAGTGTGCACCAGGTGCCATCCTCGGTGCTAGGTCTAGAGCCAGTCGCTCAGCTGGTCCCAGTCCCAGCTCTTTGGACCCTGTGAGCTCTGGCAGGGCTCAGGGCTGCTCTTGAGGCTAGACCCCAAATTTTGGTCTGGCTATGGCCACCCAAGCCTGGGCCTGTTCCAGGTGTGCTTAATATTTATGCAGTTCTCATCAGATACTGCCCTGGAGCAGAGCAAGACCTTAGTTGACAAAGACTTAAAAGCCTAGCCTAGCCTTAGCCACTAAAGGCTAGATCTGTTTTAGTGTCTGTCTGTCTGTCTGTCTGTCTGTCTGTCTCTCTCTCTCTGTCTGTCTCTCTCTCCCTCTGTGTGTGTGCGTGCACGTGTGCATGTGCGTGTGTGTATGGAGAGGAAACAGAGTCCAGGCTGAACAAGCCAAGCTCACAGCAACCTCAGCCTCTCTCTGGGAGCTCTGAGCCATTTGCTTTAAGCCAACTTCTCTCTCTCTCTCTTTTTTTTTTCTCTGAAATTTTCCGCCATCTGTGTTCCCTGTCCTCTCCCACCCCCAGGCATCCCTGTCTGGGAGCGTTCTGACAAGGTGATTCCTGTGGCACAGCCCCAGGGGAAGCTGCCCCTATGTAGCACTGCTAGGCAGCCATCCTCTCAGTTAAACAGTCAAACCCAGGACTAAAGCTGAAGCTTAAAAGTCTGAAAGGCAAAAAAAAAAAAAAAAGAAAGAAAGAAAAGAAAATTGGGGCCAAGGAGGTTGCTCCTGACTTTCTGCTTGAGCCGCTAACACCGCTTGGCTAATTCCTCCCATCTGGAGGCTTTGCCTTGCACTAAGAATTTCCTGGTTTTGGGGAAAGCAGGTGGGGGACCCCAGCACAGGGCTTTGGAACAATGGACTGAGAAGCTTCATTGTCTGCGCTGACTCGCTCCTTGTCTGCAGTGACTAGCATACAAGCCTGTACACACACACACACACACACACACACACACACACACACACACACAGAGAGAGAGAGAGAGAGAGAGAGAGAGAGAGAGAGAGAGAGAGAGAGAGAGAGCTTGGCGCAGACGCAGCACACTCCCGCTGCATACACAGCAACCAGCTAACAATCCAGCCTTGGCAGGAACAGATGGCTGTGCAAATGGGGGCTTATCAGGGCTTGGATGAAAAGGGCTGTTAACAAAGGTGGAGTGGGCTGGCATTGCAGGGGTGAGTGATGCTGGTCTAAAGCAGCCAGCCTTATTCCTCTAAGGTCCTCTCCCAGGGTCTGGTCTAGGGGTGTAGTGTGTGATCAGGACTGGCCGGTGTGGCTCCAGAGGACAGCTTTTGGAAAGATTTCTTTTGTGTGTTGAGAGAGTATTGTATCCTCAAGCCTGTGCAGCATGCACTTTATGGACTGAGGCATCACCCCATCCTCAAGAGCCTCAAAGGTACGACCCCCATCCCCCAACCCCCAACCCAGCTGTTTCTTGTACTGTGTCGGTGTGGGAACTGACACTCAAGTCAACCATACTGCATGGCCAAGGAACCTGAGGTTCAGAAAGGGGAAGAGCTGCAGGAGGTTGGAGAGGCTTGGCCCACCTGGGACCTGTTTCTCCAGCTCCTTCTCTCCAGTGGCTTTGGATCTGGGGCCCACCCAATCTTCATTTTGCCTCCTCCTCGCTGCAGGGCCCGTTACTCACCAGTAGTTTTCAAACTTCAGTGTAGGAAATTTGTTTGTTTTTTTAATTAGTGAACAATAAAATGAAAGAAGAACAAAGGCAGAATGTGGAAGCAAATGTCTTTCAAAGCCCTGGCCGAATAACGCATCCTCCTGAGATGGAAGATCCCGGGAACAACCAGGGACAGGGCCACTTTCATCAGAGACATACACAGACACTTCTTCCACACACATCTGCCCCTGAAATGGCTTGGGCTTTGGTTCTTCCTCTTCAGTGTGAGGAATCTCTAGCTTGCTACCAGTCTGTTTTCTCAGATGGATGAGAGAGGTCAGTGAGTTATTGACTGTGTCTGAGGCTACTGGTCAGTTCCTCTTTCCTTCTTCAGGGCAGACGAAACTTCTCAGGCACTGCAGACAGGGAACTGTGACCAAATCCCACCTGAGGAATGACAGGAACATGTATGGTCCCTCCAGTCTTTCAGCCTCACCTTTCCTGCTGACTTGACCATGGGAATCATGTGTTTTCAATGGTGTAATTAAAGCATGGTGGGGCCCTGTGAGCCAGGATTGTCTAGCCCTGTTTATTCACATTTTGAGTGAGAAATAAAACAGGGTTGTGAAATGTCATATTACCAAAGAGATCTTCAGATTCAGTGCAACATTCACCAAAATGTTAATAACATTCTTCACAGAAGTAGAAAAAAAAAATCCTAAAATTCATGTAAAAGCACAAAAGACCACAAGTAGACAAGGGATCTTCCTCAGAGCTATGCTGTGGTGACTCTATACCTGCTCACACACTCCCATGGAGCCACAGCAATAGAAGCAACACATGTCAGACATGTAGACCCACAGAAGAGAACAGGAGACCCAGAAATAAGCCCTGTAGCTACAGCCATCTAAGTTTTAACAAAGGTGTCAAAAACATTCATTGGAGAGAAGGCTTCTTAGACAAGTGGGGTTAGATATCCACGTGAAGATGAATGAAGCTGGACTAGTCTCTAATGCTGAACAAAACCAATCCCAACTTGATCAAAGACCTCAGTGTAATACCTGAAACTCTGAAACTGTTGGGGAGAACATGTCAAGATTCAGGTATGCAAGCACTTTCTGAAAAGGACCCCACTAACTCAGGAAATAATGACAAACATTAACTAATTGGATTGTATGATATTAAAAAGCTTCTGCACAGCAAAGGTAACAACCAGCAGAGTGAAGAGAGAGCCACAGAACAGGAAAGAATCTATGAAATTTATACCTGACAGGAGAGTGAAATCCAGAAGCTATGAAGGACTCCAAAAATTAGACACCAAAAAGGTTAAATATCAAATGAATTGAACAGAGAGTTCTCAAAAGGAGAAATAAAAATGGCCAACCAATATATACATATAAAAATGTTCAATATCCTTAGCCATTAGGGAAACTCAAACCACAACTGCCTTAATACCTGATCAAAGACCCCAGTGTAATACCTGAAACTCTGAACCTATCAAATGGCTACCATCAAGAAAATGAAGACACAAATACTGACAAGGATATGAGGATGCAGTGGAGAGAGGAACACTTCCACACTGTGGTTGGGAATGTAAACTGTTAGTATGATGCTTCCTCAACAAACTAAAGAGAGGCATTGGAGAGATGGCTCAGTAGTTAAGAGCATTTACTGCTCTTACAGAGGACCCAAGTTCAGTTCCCAGCATACCCGTAGCCGTTTACTACAGTCTGTGACTACAGCTCCAGATCTGATGCCCTCTTCTGGTCTCAATGGGCACTGCACTCATGTACGTATACCATAAACACATATAAACAAAAATAATAAAAAAAATTTTAAATGAACAAAACAAATCTGAAGATAGAAAAAGCATATAACACAGTTATCCTTGAGTATATCTGAGGGAATCTAAGTTAGCATACCACAGAGATACCTGTACATCATGTTTGTTGGTGCACTGTTCACAATAGCCAAGATAAGGAACCAACCTAGATGCCCATCAACAGGTGGCTAGATAAAGAAAATGTGAAATAAACACACACATACACACACACTTAGCTGCCTTAGTTTGGGTTTCTATTGTTGTGAAGAGACAAAATGACCTTGGCAACTCTTATAAAGGAAAACATTTCATTGGGGGCTGACTTACAGTTTCAGAGGTTGAGTCCATTATCATCATGATGGGACATGGTGCTGGAGAAGGAGCTGAGAGTTCTACATCTTGATCCGCAGGCAGCAGAAGGAGAGACTGTGTGCTGGGCATAGCTTGAGCATCTGTGAGACCTCAAAGCCCATTCCCACAGTGACACACTTCCTCCAACAAGGCCACCCCTACTCCAACAAGGCCACACCTCCTAATAATGCCATTCCCTATGGGCCACACATTCAAACACATGAGTCTATGGGGGCTGTTCCTATTCAAACCACCACAGTAGTGGACTTTTAGTCAGTTATAAAAAAGAGTAAAATCATGTCATTTTCAGGAAAATAGATTGAACTGGTCTGTCATGTTAACTAAGACCGACTCAGAAATATTTTTTCCTCATCTGTAGAACACACACACACATATACATACTCATATATGACATGACAGAAGAGCAGGGACTATGGAGCGGGGCAGAGGGAAGGCCTAGAGAGAGAGACAGGAGGATAATGAGGGGAGAAAAAAAATAATGTATTTTGTCTTTTATGTAAAGTCCAGATATATCTGCCTGTCTGTCATGGAAGCAAGGGGGGGACTATTTAATGGAGAGATGACCAGTGGCTATGTGAGAGGGTACTTGGACAAATATGAAAAAAAAGTACAATGGTATGAAGGTATGAAAGTGTCCTTGTGATGGGCTGGCAGGGTGGTTTAGCAAGGAAAGGCGCTTGCCACCAAGCTTGATGACCTGAGTTCAATCCCCAGGACCCAGATGGTGGGAGGAGAGAAGTAACTGCCACAGTTGTCCTCTGCCCTATACATAAATGCTATACTAGTACCCGCTGCCCAACGTATAAGTGCAAGATATCTTTAAAGGAAAATGTCATAACAAAACTCATTCTGTATACTAACTGAAAAATTAATAACAAAAAAGGAGAAATAGCCAGGCATGGTGGTACACACAGGTAATATCAGCACTTTGGAGATGGAGGTAGATGCATCAGGAGTTCAAGTTCATCTTTAGCTGCAGAGTGAGTTCCAGGCTAGGCTGGATTATGTGAGACTCTGTTTCAAACATCAGCAATAACAAAACAACAACAAACAAAACCCAAGAAAATCTAACCACCACCAGCACCACCTACAATAACAACAACAACAACAACAAAAAAAAAAAAACAAGCAAGATCAAGCCAGACAAAGTCCCAGCATGGAGAGAGGAGATGGACACAAAGTCCCACTCCTAGCTGAGAAGCTGTAGTAATTGATAGCTACCAGGAGAGGGAAAGTTAGTTCCCTTTAATGGTGTGGACCCTGGTAGGTTGCCCATGCTCCAGTGGGTGGCCACATACCCAGGTGTAGTAGAATATTTTAAGGTGTGTTACTTTTGTTTATATTGCATTTGTTTAACTCTGTAAAGCTGCGTTACTGAGCCTGTGTAAAACACCTTCTGGTTTAATAAAGAACTGGCCAATAGCAAGGCAGGAGAAAGGATAGGTGGGGCTGGCAGGCAGAGAGTATATTTTGAAGGAGAAAACTGGGATGAGAGATTGAAAAGCTAAGATCTAGGAGCCAGAGAAGGAGGAAGACTCCAGGGACCCGCCACCCAGGTACACAGCAAGCCACAGAGTAAGACTAAGATTTACAGATGTAAGAGAATGGGTAAAAGCCCAGAGGCAAAAGGCAGTCAGGATAATTGTAAGTTAAAAAAAAGCCGACTAGAAACTAAGCCAAGCTAAGGCCAGGCAATCATAGTTAAGAGTAAGCCTCTGTGTGTGATTTATTTGGGAGCTGGGTGGTGCCCTCCACCCCACCCCAAAAAAGAGTAAAAAACAAACAACACCACCCAGGAGTGTATGGGCAACACAGTTTGGATCCACTGGGTTAAAAAAATGAAGACACTAAGTTTAGTGGGCATGAAATGGGGGGCTGAATCTGGAGGAGCTGGGCAAAAGAAGTGAATGTGAGCCAACAGCAGTGCAGGAAATTCCTAAAGAATTAGTGAATATATTAAAAACAAACTCCCAAAACTCCAAGAAAAGGGAAATAAAATATTATAGTTAGCATGGTGACTATTGGTAATTGTTGATACCACAGTCACTCCAAACAGCACACAGACAATAGATTAATATCTAGAATCTATAACTCCAAAATTAACCCCCCCAAAAAAATTCACCTACAAACTCTCCTACAGAGCCAAAGTGACAAAAGCAGCATGGCCTTGACACCAAGAGAGACATGTCAACCCACAAAACAGGACACCTCCTTTTCCACCTCTTCCTTTTCCACCTCCATCCCCAGGAAGTGGTATTGTGTCATTTGGGGGTATACTCTCATATTTTGTAGTTTGGGATTCTTCTTCCTATAGAAATGGAATGGAGTTATCTTGTGACCTGCTTAACCTGCTCCAACACTTTCTCTGAATAAACCCCTTGAGGTTTTCAATCTGTGAGACCACATTACCTGCGAAATCTGGACGGACTGCTGCTTCCTTTCCAATCTGCATGGTCTGGGTTCCTTTTCTTGCCTCACTGAGCTGCCTGGGCTTGCTAGTACCACAACAAACAGAAGCAGAGACAGGGGCCAGGGCAGGAAGCTGCCAGTCCGTTTCTAAAATGGACAAAGCCAGTAGCTTCTATACCAGCCCCTTTCTTCTACCTGTTTCTGAAGGATCCAACCTAAGACAAGGTGCCTCACAGAAGACCCTCCAGGGAACCCTCCAAGCTGTTTGCCAAAGTTGCTAATTCTGAAAGTCTAGCCATTCACCCTGTCATGAATGAGCTCCCTATGTATGGGGCCTTGGTTGTTAAATACTCTGTCACATTAGCTTCATTTGCTGAGAGCATCCCTAACTTGCCCAAGAGCTCAGCTCTAGGAGCTGCACTCAGCCACAACAAAGGCTGTCATTAGCACTCTACTGTTCGGCCCTCCAGGCACCACACTGCTGGGAGCCTTGTAGGTCAACACTAGATCACCAGGTCATTTAAAGCTGCAAGAGACAAGCACATCTTGGAGAATTGTTCCCTTGGCCCAGTTCAGAATTTTATTTTCTATTTATGACTTCTGTCTTAGGTAGGGTTTCCACTGCTGTGAAGAGATACCATGACCACAGCAACTCTTACAAAAACAAAAACAAGAAACAGCCGGGCAGTGGTGGCGCACGCCTTTAATCCCAGCACTCGGGAGGCAGAGGCAGGCAGATATCTGTGAGTTCGAGGCTGGCCTGGGTACAAAAATACACAGAGAAACCCTGTCTCAAAAAACAAACAAACAAAAATAAAAACAACATTTAATTGGGTGGCTCACTTACAGTTTCAGAGGTTCAATCCATTATCATCATGGCAGGGAGCATGGTGGTGTGCAGGCAGATGTGGTGCTAGAGTAGTAGCTGAGAGTCCTACATCGTGCAAGCAATAGGAAATCAACTGAGACACTGGGCAGTATCCTGAGCATAAGAAACTTCAAAGCCCACCCCGACAGTGACACACTTCCTCCAACAAGGCCATACCCACTCCAACAAAGCCACACCTCCTAATAGTGCCACTCCTTATGAGCTCATGGGGGGCAATTACATTCAAACTACCACAGTGTGATTCTGAAAAATCTCAAGCTCATTCAAACAATGGAGTAGTATAATGGACTCCAATATATATTTCATTGAGAATCATCTACTGACACTTTTTCCCCCAGAACCATTTGAGTGTAAGTTGCAGACACTTCTGACACAGCATTCTTAAATATTTTGGCACACGTCTCCCAAGAACAAGAAAATGAAGATTGAGGGACTGGCGCAATGGCACAGCAGTTAAGAGCACTTGCCAGTCTTGCATAGGGCATAGGTTTAGTTCTCAGCAGTCACATGACAACTCACAACTGCTGTAAGATCCAGGGAATCTGCTGTTCTCTTCTGGGCTCTACCAGCACTGTGTATATGTGCTACATATAGAAACATGCAGGCAAACAATCACACATATAAAATTAAGTAAATAAAAGCTTTTTAAACAGAAAATTAAGGTTGATATAATAATAATTACTGAACAATATTACTTCATGCAGGTGGCCAGGGGTGTCACTCAGTGGTAGAAAGCACACTCAGTGTGTGGGAGGCCATGTGTTAATCCTAGTTACAATAACGACAAAAAAATTCTAGGATATTATATTGTATATAAACTTCTCAAGGGGCTGGATAGACAGCTTAGTAGTTAAGAGCACTGACTGCTTTTCCAGAGTACCTGGGTTCATTCCTAACACCTACTTTGGGTGGATCCAATGCCCTATTCTGGCCTCACAGGCACAAACCCACACAGACATACACCAACACACATAATTAAAAAATAAATCTCTTGGGGCTGTTTTTGCTTAGTTGTTTTGTCTTTGTTTTTGTTCATTTGTTTCAGGATTTCTTTCCACTCCAGTACATTCAGGTCACACACTGACTGGGACACTCTACAGCAGCTTGCTGAAGGGCTGGAAGCCACACTATTTCTCCCAAGATCTTGAAAGCTTGGTCATTAGGTAAAGGTAGTGCCCAGCAGGCCTCCTCATTCTAATACAGCTTTTACTGGTAAATGGTAAGAAATCTGTTGCTTCTTAACTTTCCATTTAGTGGCTTTAATATCTTTTGATGATTTGGGCTCACTTCATTAAATTTTACTGATGATGGAAAAAAATGACAGTTTAGAAAATGTTAATTTTCTTTGGCATTGACTAACTGGTATTTTTATTTATAAAGAAGAGATTTTGGGCCACTGAGATGGCTCAGCAGGCAAAGGCACTTTGCCAAGTATAATAACCTGGTATGAATCCCTGGGACCCACAGGGCAGAGGGAGAACATCTACTTCCACAAGCTGTCTCCTAACTTCTATAACTGCTGTGGCATGTGCATGTCCATCCACACACACACATTTCCTTTTTAAAAGGGAAAAGTTTGCATCTTTTTTATAATTTTATGTCTCCTTTTCCTTCATTGGAATGGAATAATGGAGCTGATGAGATGGCTCAGCTGGTTAAAATGCCTGGCTGACAGTCTGAATTTGATTCCTAGAACCCGTGGTGGAAGGAGACAACTCACGAAAGTCTGACCGCCACATGTGCACAGTGGTGCGTGAGCCCCTTCTACACCATATGTGTGCATGTGCATTGTCTTAGTCAGGGTTCCTTTTGCTGCAACGAAATACCATGACCAAAAGCAAGTTGGGGAGGAAAGGGTTTATTTGGCTTACACTTCCACATTGCTGTTCATCTCTGAAGGAAATCAGGACAGGGACTCAAACAGGGCAGGATCCTGGAGGCAGGAGTTGATGCAGAGGCCATGGAGAGGTGCTGCTTACTGACTTGCTTCCCACCTTCTTACAGAACCCAGGACCAAGCAACCACCTAGGGATGGCACCACCCACCATGGGCTGGGCCCTCGCCCATTGATCACTAAAAAAAAAAAAAAAAGCCTTACAGCTGGATCTCATCGAGGCATTTTCCCAACTGAGCCTCCTTCCTCTGATGACTCTAGCTTTTGTCAAGTTGGCACACAAAACCAGCCAGTACACACATGCACACAAACACACGCAAATAAAATTTAAACACTGGGCTGATGGATTTTAAAAAATATTAAATGCCTTATAAACCATTACTTTTATCATTTATTTTTTAAAAAAAGATATGTTTATGTGGATATGCATGTGCCTGTATTAGGTTATGTACACTATTTATATGTAGCAGTTCACAGAGGCCAGAAGGTGTTGGATCCCCAGGAACTAGAGTTAGAGGCTTTATGAGCTGCTGTGTTAGTGCTGGAAAATGTACCTAGGTCCTCAGTAAGAGCAGTAAATGCTTTTAATTGTTGACTCATCTCTCTAGCCCCCTTTACTCTCATTCGTGATGTTCAAACTGACCCAAATTTGACCAGCGGAAACCAGGCCCCTTTTCCTAACGGGGCACATGACTAGAAGAAAATTAGGGTTCTGTTGCAGTGAGAGGGATAAGTATATGGCAGCCACTAAGAAGGGTCACACTTTACTTCCTCCAGAGCCTCAGATCTTAGGTGAGATCACAGCATTGAAGTTTTTCAGACTCAATGAATTGGTCATGGATTAATGTGAACAGCTATAAAATATAATATAATATAGTATAATATAATATAATAAATATATAATATAATAAATATAATATAATATAATAAATATGATATGATATGATATGATATGATATGATATAATATAATATAATATAATATAATATAATATAATATAATATAATATATATAATATAATGCCACGTCCATTCCTCTTCACTCCTATCACCTTGCCTTTATTTAAATGCTGTCTTGAGCTAGGGGTGTAGCTCAGTGGCACAGAACTTGCCTAGCAATGAGGCCCTAGGTTTGATCCAGCACCGGAAACAACCGGCTTACTTTTGATTTATAACACAGTATTTTTACCTGCTTGCTGCTCAGTTATCTGTGAAATGGGGACACAGGCACTGCTGGAGTGTTTGGTGGTTTATCTGTGCTGCTGCTGTTCAGTGCACACCCCCACTAGAAGGCTTGTGGAAGCCCAAGGTCCTCCAGGATTTCCCACAGCAATGGTGAGGGCACAATCACGTGGTTTCTCTGGCTCTGACTCATTTTTTCTGACTTATTTTGGCAGGGGGGTGGGGGTAGCCATTGTATTAATCACCTCATCATCTGACCCAGAATTTCCTGAACAGATAATCCATCTGGGTCTCCTAGGAGACTCTGAAATATCTGGGCACTCACCCAGATTTTGGTCTCTCACCCAAATTTTGTTTACTGACCATTGATGCTATCCCCAACGCTGTGGGTGTAAGACACTGATGAGTCACAGATGCCCCCTTCTCTAGGGAGCTATCCTCAGCTTCCAATGGCTGGTTGACTGACATGACATGGTCAAAGCTGGTAACTTGCTTCAACCTGGTCCCACGGGAGCTCTGGGGCACAAATTTCATCAGAACTGTGCTCAGGTTTGTTCACCACAGCACCCCCACCCCACCTCAGTTTATTAAGGAATAAATGACAAAATCAGCTATATTTAAGGTATACAACATGGCTTGATGAATGATGACAGGATCACCACAATCAAGGCAGTTAGACTATCCCCTGGTTCCCACTGTGTGGGTAGTTATGATCAAATTTTAATCATATGACAGTATTTTTAAATATTTATTATGTGTATGGTTGTTTCACCTGCATGCATATCTGTGCATTATGTATGTGCAGTGCTTGCGGAGGCAAGAACAGGGCATCAGATCGCACTCCTTTAATCCCAGCACTCAGGAGGCCAGTTGGAGGCCCAGCATGATGTACATAGTAAGTTCTAGGTCAGCCAGGGCTACATAGTAAGACTCTGTTTCAAACAACAACAACAACATAACCAAAAAAACTCACCCCAATTACATATATTTAACTAACAAAGATAATATACATTCAAGGTGTACAGGGCTATAATCTGACGCTTACATGCTGTATAATGCTTATTACAATCAAATTAGTCAATATGTCATTCACAACTCAAGCTGTACACTAGGACCCCAAGCTTTTTCATCTTATAACTAAGTTATAGCTGCTGATCAACAACCCCCAATTCACCGCAGACTGGATGATCTGTGAGTTATAGACACTTGCGCCCTCTTTGTCGCTATTATGGATAGCTGCAATGAACACAGTGATACAGCTTACCTCTTTGAGTCATTGATAATATTCCCTTGGGAGATATTTAAATACACTATATTTAAAAAGTGTGAAGAACCATTTCTCATAATGGGTGCACCAATTTATATTTCCATCAGCTGTGTGCAAGGGTTCCCCTTCCTCCAGTTTTTGCCAATAGCTGTTACTGCTTGCCTTTTTGATATCGGTCATCCTAACAGATTGTGGTTTTGATCTGCATTTCTGTGGTGACTGGTGATGCTGAGCATTGTTTCATTTATTTAATTGCTATTTGCATGATATGGCAAAAAGTCTGTTTTAGTACTTTGCACATTCTAAAATTGGGTTACTTTTTATTGTTTTTGAGTTAATACCTTGATATTATTAAGCCTTTATTATAAGCTATATGTCTGGTAAATATTTTATTCTTTAGTTTGCATTTTCACTTTCTTAGTTGCTTCCTTTGCTATGCAAAACTTTTGAATTCTTAAATTGCATTTATCAGTGTGTGTGTGTGTGTGTGTGTGTGTGTGTGTGTGTGTGCCACATTCATGGCATGCATGTAGAAGCCAGAGGACAGCTTGTGGGAACAGTTCTCTTGATTCACCATGCAGGTCCCAGGGATCAAATTCAGGTTTCCAGCACTGGCAGCAAGCACCTTCACCTGCTGGGTCATCTTACCAGCCTGTAAAACGCCTTTTTGTTGTTGTTAAAAAATGCTTTTAGATTGTTTTATTTTATGTGTACAAATCTTTTGCCTGTTCCCACAGAAGTCAGAAGAGGGCATCAGATCCCCTGAAACTGGACATACAGGTGGTTGTGAGCCACCATGAAGGTGCTGGGAATCAAACCTGGGCCCTCTGAATGAGGAATCAATGCTCTGAACCACTGAGTCATCTCTCATTAATATAGTCTTACTTGCTTATTTTTGCATTTGTTGACTGTGATTTTGGTGTCATATCTAAAAGATTAGTGTTAAGATCAACATTAAGGAGCTTTTATTCTGTACTTATACCTATATATGCTATGCTTAGAGGTATTTCAGGTTTAGAGCTTACATTTTAACTAATTTGTAGTTGATTTTTGTACACAGCACAGGAAAGGGTCTGCACGCCTTTAATCCCAGCACTTGGGAGGCAGAGCCAGGTGGATCTCTGTGAGTTCAAGGCCAGCCTGGCCTACAGAGCGAGATCCAGGATAGACACCAAATCAACACAGAGAAACTCTGTCTTGAAAAAAACAAAAAGAAAAAGGAAAAAGAAAGGGTCTGATGTAAAAAAGCAGTTTTCCCCAACATCATTTATTAAAGACTTCCATTTTCCCACTGTGTGTTGGCACCAAAAATTAGCTGACTACTATACATAAGTTTATTTCTAGGCTTTAGTCTATGTGTTGTATTGTTTTGATTACATTAGCTTTGCAATAAATTTAAAACCAGGGAGTGTGATGGCTCTAAATTTAGTCTTCTTTCTTAAAATAGTTTATTCTGGTGACCTGTCAACATGATCTGTGTTTGCACAGACTATGAAGAAGGTGGCCTGGATCATCATGGAGAAGTACTATATGTGTCTGGTCCAAGTGCACTTTGGAGGAGATCACACCATTATTCCCAGCAAGAAATTGCAACAAGATAGCCAACCATGTCGTGCATCTGATTCAGAGAGGTGCGGTGAGAGGGAGCTCTATCAAGTTGCAGGGGGAGAGAGAGGAGAGATAATTATGTTCCCAAGGTTGCTCAGCCCTAGATCAGGTCATTGAAGTAGATCCTAATACCAGGGACATACAGAAGCTTCTGGACTTGGCAGCCTCTCCAACCTTCAGGTCACTAGGCTACAGTTGGGATGAATTTCAACACACTGCATGGAGCTGTTTGAATCTGTTCTGTGTTATTTTCTATAAACCTGGAGGCAACTCAGAAACATAGTATAGTTGGGACTGGAGAGATGGCTCAGTGGCTAAGAGTACTTGCTGCTCTTGCAGAGGATCCAGGCTCAGTTCACAGCACCAGCACAGTGGTTCACGGCCTCCCATGATTCTAGTTGCAAGGAATCAGACACCTCTTCTGACATCCATGGATTCCGTATGCATGTGGTACACTTAGGCACACATACATATACATAAACTATTTTTCAAAGATAGCTTTCTGTGAAAAACACCATTGGAATTTTGATAGTGGTTATTCTGAGATTATCTGGGGAGTATAAATATTTTAACAATATCCTTCTTCTAATTAGTGAACATAGGATACTGTATTATGTTTTCTACAGTATCCTCCATCAATATCAGTTTTTGTTAATCTCACTGAATGAGAGTAAAGACCATTACTCAAATTTTTTAGTCAAATTAAACAAGTTTTATTTTCTGTCAGACAGGGTTGTCTCTCTAAAGCAGCATTTGAAAGAACAGCTTTGAACATAGGAGAAAGTGGGGTTTATATTAGCCCCAAAGCTGCAAGGCTAGGGAGTTTTTGAGGAGGAGGCCTCCATAGACAGGTACTTTTTTTTTTTTTTTGCTACCATTAGCTCAGGCAGTCCGTCAAACTAAAGGTGTGCCTGGAGGGGCCTTGGAATGTCTCCAGAGTGAGAACCTCTGAGAGAGCATTTAAATTTGTACAGGTACTGCTCCCCCTAAGGCAGGGTTCTTGGACATGGGGAAGATAAGGGTTTTATAGCTCAGGGGTAGCGGTTTCCAGACAGGGGGTTGGGTAGGCAAATAGGCAGGGTTACAGAAGCACAACATAACAAGTTGGTCATAACAACCTCTTGTGAAACAGAGACATGATTGAAAGATAGTTATAACAAAAGTTGACTTAAAACTTATAACACAGGGTTAATAATTAAAATTTTATACATAGGTAATCTTACCATTCACGCTATAAAACTTGGCACAAAAACAGCACCACCAGCCAAAACAAAAAAGATCTAATTCGTCAATGTCTGTAATTCTGGAAAGTCTCCAAATGAACTAATCTTTTTAAACCCTGTAGTCCAGCTTCTGGCTAACACTTCTTGTTAACTGAAATATGTCAACCTAAAACATGGTTTTTATGCTTAAAAGCTCACCCTGAGAAAGGCTTGGCAGGGATTGACTTAAGAATGTATGTCTAGCCTCCTTGTCTTTGCTAACTTTGTTAAACTTTAGCTATTTTGATAAACTGAATCATACAAGAAACTGATATTCTGCAATGGTGCACTATAAAAAGACCAGGAAAATAACGTTGCCAATATCCCTATGGACTGTATTTATGATTCAAAGCTTTATTTTGATAAGTTTTATTTAGTCTCCTGGATATGTTTTCAAAGTTAAACTTAAAACAAGTAACTAAAAACAAGTAAAGTTTATTTAAAATCAGGTATACTTAATAGATGGCCTTCAAAATCCTTCTGAGATCTGCTGACTATGGCATTTAAAATGTATAAAGGAAAAGCTCCCTATAATAGACAGAAATTCCAGCTCCTACCAGTGACCATAGGGTCTCCAAAAAAGAGGATAGGGCACAGATAACTTCACCTGAATCATGGTGACATTATCCACTGGGAAAAACTACCCCTGCCACCAAGGCTCTGCCCACATTGTGGACACTATTGGGTTAACTGCCCTGCTCTGCCTCATCACAGTATGTCAGTCTTTCCAAGTTCCTTCTCTAGAGGAAAAAATCTCAGACCTTCTGGGTCTAGCAGTCAGAGATCTATGCTGTCATGCGAAGCAACTGAAGATATAATGCTGTCCTGTGTGACAGCCAAAGACTACTTCTGCCCCCAACAAAGCCACCAAGACCATGGAAGTCAAGGGTAACCACCCAGGTAGTGGTAAGTTTCTCTGTTATTTTAATTGATACATAGGCCATTTAGATCAGATCTCTGATGGTGTTGACAGTTAACTATAGCTTTATCATTTTAGCAGCAGCTGCCTGGTCAATGCATTTCATATATAAAAAACAAGTCCTGTTGGGCAGTGGTGGTGCAAACCTTTAATCCCAGCACTTGAGAAGCAGAGGCAGGTGGATCCCAATGAGTCTGAGGACAGACTGGCCTACAAAGGGAGTTCCAGGACAGCTAGGACTGTTACAGAGAAACCCTGTCTCAAAAAAACAAAACTAACGAACCAACCAAACAACAAAACAAAAACAAACAAACAAAATAAACTTTTACTACTTAAAGTAACTTGCTTTGCAAAGACCACTCTCAGTAATCAACCATTTAATAAATGGATAAAAAGTTTAAGGTTTATATAAATTATAGAGGTCTAAAAATAATTTTATTTATAAATGTCTGAGGATATAAAAATGTAAATAAATAATGAGGCTCTAAAATGATTTAAAGTTTACAAATACAAGTTACTCTATGTTGTTGCTATACTAAGATTTCAAAAGTTCAAATTTTTAACATTAATCAATGAAGTTCTGGTAAACTATTAAAGCAGTGACTACTATTATCAGTCACAAGGTCATGATTTTAAATCTTTCAGCTTTCACCATATATCTGGTTCTGTTTTTTTTTTTTAATTAAAAAAATACCATTTAAGAGTTGAACAACATCTGGCATCCAACTTTTGAGGCATGAATTCACAAAAAAGCCTCTTGCCTGTGGCCTTGCAGGCCCTGGCTCAGGCCTGAGTTGTATACATCCGGAATCTCCATCCCATATGGGCTGGAGTCCCAAACCCACTGGCTAAGTTTTTGTTGCAGCCTCTCTGCATCAAATTCCATTAGTTTTTTGGTCTCCAAAACCCATAGGAGTTAGTTGCTTTCTTGTGTTCCCTCCTGCAGATGGCTGGCTCTATGGCTTCTTTTCTCCTGGTGTGTTGTGGACTTTCCCTGTGCCCATCTTGAGCTGCTACTACACTAGATAGCTGCGTTGAAACCATCTCAGGCTTCTACTATTCTACACAGAAGCAGTCAGCCTCACATCTGAATTGTCATTGTCAGCAGATTTGGTGAGACAATTGGGATTTCTTAAAGGGAGAAATTATTTAAAAGAAAGTTTTTTTTCCCACATTAAAAAAATGGGAAACATTTTTACAATGGAGGTCGTTTGGTCTCTGTTTGATAGTACATTAGACAATCTAAAAATGGAACAATTAAATGAGAGGATAATTAATATAGGTGGGATAGATGTAATGTCAATTATAAATATTATTTGTTTGATCATTTCTGTTTTATCATTAAAAAAGTTGGTTAAAGTGAGTGCCAAGATAAAAATTTTAGAAAAAGTTGTTAAAACAGATCATAGAGATATTCAGACCCAGACAGAGGAATTTAAAGGTGAACCAATCTCAGCATTGCATTATATGGTTGCAGAGAAACAGCCTAAGGCTTTCAAACAGCCAACTTTATCTATCCAGTAATCTTACAGAAACTACCAAATGCTCAAGGCTGTGTAAGAGCTGACTGGACTCCTGTACAAATGTTAGATTTGAGGAGATTCAAAGAAGCTATAGTGTCATATGGTATGTATTCCCTGTTTGTGAAGCAGATGTTAAACTCATAGTCAACTTGTAATAGAATTATCCCTTAAGACTGGAGAGATTTGGTTACAGCTGTCTTAGAAGCCAGTCTCCAATTACCATAGAGGACCTGGTGCAAGGATGAGGCTAAGACCATTGAACAATGAAGTAGGGCTAGAGGCATGGAAATCTCCCAAGATCAACTTCCTGGAGAAGTAGATTATGATAATGTAGAAAGGCAATCTCTATATGATGACCACACCCTAGTTTTATGCCGAATGACAGCCTTAAATGCTTGGGACAGAATTGAAGAAGTAGGAAAGAAAATTAAGTCATTTACAAAAGTTATACAGGGCCCAAAAGAAAACATCACTGATTTCTTACAAAGGCTATCTTCCTCAGTAAATAGAATGATACCAAATTCAGAAGCTAGACAGATAATAATTGAATCCTTGGCTTTTGAAAATGCTAATGCACAATGCAAAAGGGTAATTAGACTGTTAAAGGCAAGATCAGCATGCCTGGAGAAATGGATCCGAGATACAATGAGTATTGAATCTCATGACCATGATGATACTTGGATAGGAGAGGTGATTTCCAGAGGTTTGAAGAAAAATAGTAATGTCAGATGTTTCTGTGATAAACAAGGTCACCTAAAAAGGGACTGTAAACAGGGCATTTCTAGAAATAATGTTTTCTCAAGAAATAATCCCAACAGAATGCCCCTCCCTTCTGGACTATGCAGACGGTGTGGCAAAGGCAGACATTGGACTAACAAATGTAGATCAACAAGGGGCAGACAAGGTAATCCTTTGCCTTTGCCATTGGGAAACTCCTTGAGGGGCCTCTCACAGACCCCCATGTCAAATTCAGTTCAGTCCTTTCCTGCCATCATGGAAGAAACTGCTTCCCAGAGCAATTAAAGAACCTAATGCCTATTGTAAAAAAAAATACTGCTCTGGATGATAGAACAGCTTTAGAAAATAAAACAAAAATTTAAGGAGAAGCCATAAATCAAAATTGATAAAGATTTAGAACATCCCAAAGTTAGGGTTGGGGAAAGGTTTTGTTTTGTCCTTAGGGAGAATGGAGGCTAAGGAATCTGAAGAACACTGGAAAAATGAGACATCTGAAGAAAAAGGACAAGTCATGGAGAAAAAAAATGTCCCAGGAAAAAGATTTTCTGCAGTGAACCACGACCACACCTAATAGTGACTTTGACGTCTCCAAAAAGATGGTGCGACCCCACAATGACGATTCTATCAGGACAATAATAGCACCATTAAGCTGACAAGCATAACCCAAAGATCAGCTTCAGACTACAAACTGCTCAGGATAATATTGAGATGGCTAGTTGAGATGATCTAGCCTCACAGACTACTCAAGCAAGGACTTGAGATGAGCCCTGCATTTTCCTATTATGTAGAGACAACAAATGATAGAGTCCTCTTCCAGGACTTGACAATTAATCTACAGTTTTTTTTTTCAGGATCCCTTAAAGATACCTTCACCCTCAGACAGCAGGAAGTACTTTCAAGAACACGATGCCCACACTCCCAAGAGGTGGGGTGGGTAGTTTTTGGCCATTCAATGAGTTACAGATAATTGTCATTGTTTGGGATGGTTGGTTATAAGTTGTTAGTTGTTAATGGTCAGGAAAAAAGCTAAACAAAGGAAATTAGATTATGGGTTCTTGTTTTAAAAAAAAAAGAAAAGGAAAAAAAGAGGATATAGATACGATAAAAGGTAGATTATTGAATCTACTCTCAAAAAAGATGTAGAAATGATAAAGAGTAGGTTGTTGAATCTACTCTGAAATGAAAAAGGGGGAGAATATAGATATGATAAGATAAAAGGTAAGTTATTGAATCTACTTTTAAAAAGCAACTACTAGTTTTAAATATTTTACATTGGATTGGATTTTTGTATATTGTATACAAATTATGTATATCAAAACACATTTGATATTGATTTTCTTAGAAAATACTGTATATACATTCCTACTGTTGTTTAAGATATTGTACCTATGCATCTGATTTAACAATGTAATGCAAATTGCTATTCCTGGAATGTTATTAGAATTAGAACTAACTAATTAGAATATAAAGAAATGCAGGTTAGTATTTAGTTACCTATTAGAATTGAACTTGTAGTTAGTCAAATTAGGTTTGTTTTCAAGGTCAAACGGTGATATGTTTTAGATAGACAGGTCATCTTCAAACTCTTCAGAGAGCTACAGAATATGGCATTTAATATGGCATTTAAGATGTTTTAATAACATAGATTCTTTTTTTATGACAATGAAACATGTCTGTTCCTGGTAGCACCAATATACTTCAGAGAAGATAATGGGCATTGAAGAAACTCCATATGGAGTTTACTTTCTCTGTGGCAAAAGTTAGCCACTGGGCAAGGAAGTGTCTTTCCTTGACTGCTGACTGTATGCTTTCCAAGATGGACAAGCAGGACACAAAAGAAAGGACTGCAGCACCTTGCCAAGACAAGGTAGGAAAGCCCTTTAGAAAATCCTGCTTCACAGATGAGTCTGTCAGATATGCTAGTCCTGTAGGCTGATGATGGATGCCCCAACGTTGCAGAGGAACCTTGGGTGACTGTCCAGGAAGCCAGCTATTTCTGTCGTTTCTCACGTTTTTTTGGAAGTCGCTTGTTTGCACTTCCTGCTTACTCAGTTAATATTATTTTCTTCTCAGGTCTCTGAGGGAGTTGAAGACTAGACAGTTATAGGTTTCCTTGTTAACAAATTCAGAAAAGAAACTCACTAAAGAGGTGTAAAGTGTATAAGTTTGAAAGACATCGAAAGATAGTTTTTGGTTGGTAATACAAATTAGGATAGAAAGTGAATTAGGTACAACATTTTTGACTCACCAAGATAGAATAAATAATGGAGTTTTTTTGTTTGAATTTGTCAAATGTTAATGGACTGGACATTGTTAATGTAATTCTTGACTATATATGTTGTATATACTTATTGTATATAGTTTTTCTTATATTTGTTATAACCTTCTTTTATTATTTTGGACAAAAAAGGGGAAATGTGGTGATATATTGTGTACCCTAATAAATTTGCTTGAGGATCAGAGGACAGAGCCAGCCACTAGATTAGACATAGAGGTCAGGCAGTGGTGGCACACACCTTTAATCTCAGTACTAGGAAGCACACATGCCTTTAATCACAGGAAGTGATGTCTGGGCAGAGAAAGGTATAAAAGGCATGAGGAAACAGGAACTCACTCTCTTTAGGCTGAGGATCTCATAGAGGTAAAAACTAGTGACTGGCTGTTCTTCTCTGATATTTCAGCTTTCACCATATATCTGTCTCTGAGGTTTTTTTTTTTTAATATTAAAAGACCATCTAAGATTCCAACAAGAGGAGACAAAATGGCTGCCTGTAGTACCTATTGGCATAACAAGATTATATGGCCTTATAAAATTTGTTCTATGCTAACCAAACAGGTATAATTTATAAATAGGCTATTAATCTTTCGGTGCATTACAAATTTTATTTCCCCCAGATAAAAAATGCTAAGACCCTGTCAATGATTTGACAGGATCATAAGAGGGGAATGATGAACCAGCCTACCTTTATCTTAGGCTTCAAAGCTATCTTATAGTAAAGACAAACTAGGCTAATTCCTGTTTATGATTTAATCTCTGTTTTTCAAGGATTGGGCAAATGGTTCTGTACTGCCTGTGCTAGGAAACAGCAACCATGCTTTTGTTTCAAAAGGTTATTATGACTATCTGCTGTTATGATTGTCTTGTTATGACTATCTTATTAGGACCACCTTTCCAACCATGTTTTTGTTTCACAAGAGGTGCTTTTATAACTCCAACTATTTGCCTGCCCAACCTCCCATTTGGAAACTCCCTACCCTAAGCTATAAAATCTTTATCTTCCCCATGTCCAAGTCTGACCTCTTGAACCCTGCCTTAGGGAGAGCAGTTTGTGTACACAAATAAAAGAGTTTGCTATAATTAATTGCTTCCTTTAATTAATTTGGCCATGACGATTTGGGTTGGTGGTCTTTCTCCTGGAATCTTTGGGATTAACAGTTTGTCCCTAGGATAGTTTTTCCTGGGCCTTCTTATGGATGACTACACTCACATTTAGGTCTCAAATGCTCCCTCTATGAGGTTACCACGATTTACTAATTTGTCTCACAGCATTACAGTGCAGTTTCCCATGTACTACACTAAATTCACTTGTGTTTGGAATTTGTTTCCTTCATGACTGAAGCCTAGGAAGGCAGTTCTCCCGAGGGAGGGGGGAGAGTGGAGAGGGGGGGTAGGTTGTTGCTCAGTACTTGACAGCTGAGTACTTCTTAACCTGAACACAGACAATGGACAGTTGCCTCAGCATCCTTGCTAGTTTCTTCTCAGAACACGACCTTTGCTTTGCTTTCGGGACAACATTTATAAGAAACTTTGACCTTGCCTCAGTGTCTGTTAGGCCCTCCATCCAATTTTCCAGCCCAAAGGACCTCAGCCTCTGAGAACCACGCCCCGCAACCCCCAGCCTCTTATGGCGCTAGAATGCTAGACTACAACTCCCACAAGGCAACGCGCGCTAGCAGCAGCAGCCAATAGAACGCGGTGTTGCTGGCCTGTGTCCCGAGTGAAGAGCGTAGGGCTCTGAGCGGCGTCGTCCTGGTTGCTGTGGAGCCGGCTCGCGTGGCCGCACGCCCTGCACGCCTCCTGTCATGGGCAGCGCCGAGAGCGCCGAGGCCCGAAGGGTGTCCTTCGAGATGGATGAGGAGGAGCGGGTCCGGGTGCTGCAGGGCATCCGGGTGAGCGGCGCGGCGGGAGGGCGCGGGCCCGAGGAGCGTGTGGGCGGGAGCGGGAGCCGCCGTTCGGGGACCAGATAGATGGGGGAGGCCGCTGGCACCCAGGGGCAGCCGGCCGCCTCAAGTCGTTTTTCCACTGCCTTGACTCTCCGGTTTCCGGATTTGTTCCGCACTCCACCCCGTCTCGACTGGCGTGTGCGTCTGGTTGCGTGTGCTGTAGCACTTCTTGAAGGTGTTCCTCCATTTCCAATCTTGATCACGTGCCTTCGTGAGGCCCCCACAGCGGGGAATTTTAACTACCATATACCTCATCCACCCTTTACCTGAAACCTTAATAGTGAGTGTCTACCTTGTCGAGGAGGAGGGAACACCTCACTTGCTTTTACAAGGTGTCCTAGTGCCCCCTGACCTCTGCATCCCTTCCCTGGCCTGTTCCTCACCTTCATACATACTCTTATTTTGCCCCAGGACCTCCTTGTTCTTCCCAGAAGATCCCAGCTGTTTGATGTTTCTTCAGTTGTTAATCTGGCTGTCATCATGTTACAGCTCAGATGTCATCGAAGACTCCTTCCTTGACCACAGAGTCTCAAGCAGCTTCCCACACCACTGTCACACGTTTATGATTTTCACAGCACTCAGCACAGTTTGAAACAAATTGCGTTTCCCGTTAGAGCTCTAGCTGCTTCCTTGGCTGAAGTTCTTGTGTGATTCATGACGTTATCCCCAGAACTTAGAAGAATAAAAGCTCCTGTTTTAGTGCAGAATGGCAGCCCTTTACAGATATTTATTTTTCAATAGACCTATGAGAAGTAGAATTGTTAGTGCCCCCCCCCCCCCCGTTTGTTTTGGGATAGGGTCACACTATTTAACTCAGGCTGGCCCAGAAATCCCAGATCTGTGGATTAAAGTCACACACCACCACATGTGTGGTCTCTGAGCCCATTTTGTCACTTAAGAGGTGCTATTGGCCTAACTTGTCCAAGGTCTCTAACAAAGCAAGAGGTCCAGTACTGAAGTAGGTCAACCCCAGAGCTGTTTCTAAAACCTCTGTGCTCTGCCTCCTTCTACACCTGTGCATGACACATAGTGCGTCCTTGGCGAATAGTTAAGTGCTTACATGAGTGAACTCAATGAAATAAACCAAATACTCTGAGTTGAGTCTAGGTGAATTAGAGAGGAGGTTCAGAAAAAGGCTTCCAGGAGTCTGACATCTAAGCTCCTTAGTTGTGTGACTTTACATGAATGAGTTGTTTATTGAGTTTCATTTGCCCCACTTGAGATAAAAGGGGGCAGGTTATCCTGGGTACTACCAAGGAAACTGTGGAGAAGACATGCAGGATGTTTTGTCAGGGCCTCTCAGAATGTGCAGCATATTCAGGATTAGGTCCTGCCCAGGTGGTATTGGCTTGGGGCAAGAATTAAGTGGGAGAAGATGGCTTCTGTTGAAGGCTGAGAGGTAAGAAGTTGAGGTAGAAGTGAGGAAGATAGCCTTGGCTCAGGATATTTTTCACCTTTGTCACTGGGTCTCTTGTTTGGGGGGGGGGGGCGATACAGGCCTGAGTCTTCACAGATTTAGAGAAGTACCATTGGAGGCGACTCTGACATTTTTTTCTTGTTCTCATAATTCTGTAGAGTAAAAAGGTCTTTAAAATCATTTTCTCTCCTTTTTTAAAAAAAATTATTTTTGTGTGTATGTGCACATGCTTGCTTGCTTGTATGTGTCCCACATGCATGCAGGTCCCCAGGGTGGCCAAAAGAAGATGTCAAACTCCCTGAAACTGGAGTCACAGGTTATTGTGAGCTGCCAGCTCTGGGTGCTGGGAACAAAACTCAAGTCCTCTTGAAGAGCAATAAGCGTTTTTAATCACTGAATCATCCTTCCACATCCTAGTGTAAACAATGTAAAGATAGAAAAATCAAGCTTAGAGATGCTAAGGCCTTCCTAAGGCACCACTTGAGTAGCATTTGGGACTAACTAAGATCTATCAGACTTCCTCCAGCCTGATGATACATGTTTTGGCAGCCTGAAATTTTGACTTTGCTTCTGCCTGGCCTGACAGGGATGCTAGTACTCTATTTAGTTTACAGGCAATTAAACTGAGTGGAACTTCAATAGTTGTTAGCTTCCTTTTATAGTTAATCTGAGAGACTAAATGGCTTGTCTAGGGGGTAGTCAGTGAGGTGCTTGGCCCCATGTTGGGAAAGCCGTGTCCAGTGTGCCTGGTTTTAAAGAGGAAGGTGGAAGAAAGGACATTAAGGTAAAGAAATATTTGGTGAAGGGTCTGTTGTTATTAGTAGTTACTTGAGGGTTGAGGAGTTTACCTGGTCTTTAGGCAGATAAGTAAAAATCAATAATAAAAATTTTAAAATCAGATCAATAAAGCAGTTGCTCTAGTGAACATATGAGAAGTCAATAAGAGGTAGATTCCAAAAGAGAATGTCTGCCCTAGCTCTTTCAGAAGAAATTAAGTATTCTTAGAGACCACTTGTATTTAATCCCTGGGGCTTGATCCCAGTGCTCTTGTTTCCTTAAAATCAAGTGTTAGGTCCTTGCTCATTTGCATGTGAATTTGAATAAATTTACATAGTGAGTTCAAGCCCTAATTCTGTGGAAGGTAAAAGAAATTTAATTAATGCAAAATGCTGCAATTATATTCAACTCCTGATTTCAGAGCAAGCATGCATGAAATACATGAAGATTGTTTCGGTCAGTACATTGAACCTCGTGGTCTTTTAAGAGAAGGCAACAATATCTTATAAATGCCTATCTTTTCTTTTCTACCTGTATAAGCTGCCATCCTAGTAATTCAGCTGAACTTGGTTGATTGTTGAAATTCAGACTCCTCATAGTTCCCAAACCACTTCTCCTTTTCAGCTGTTCACCTCCTATTGCACCACACACTTCAGGAACCCACTTATTCAGCCGGGTGCCTGAGCTCATTCCAGCTCATTCCATCCTTCTGGCTAGATAAAATTTATCATTACTCATTATACCTATGAGGCAGATTCTGGACCACTGGGGAAGGGAAATACGATGAAAGATTAGTCAGATACACAGGAGACAGTCCCCAAACATTCAGATGCCAGGGAGGCTACTTGCCAGAGCACTACCGGAGCCACTCAGCAGTGCTGCCAATGTATTTTTTACCTGACACTGGTCTGGTCTTACAAAGATGAGGAACAAAGCCAGGTGCTCTGCCATCTTGGAGACTAGAGAGAAAACAAAAAGGCAAAACATTTAAAAGCTTTAGGTTCTGAGAAGGAATTAAAAGCGTGCAAATCTTATATTTGTTTGAGGTGGGTTGTTGAGAAAATGCCTCACTGAGGAGATGACATAGATTAGGTATGGCCTGAGCTAGCCCTGGGAAGAATACATATGTTTACTGTGCTAATGCTGTGCCAAGTGTATTAAGGACATTTCTTCTGCACATGCTGACCTTGTGCTATGTCATTGTCCTCATCCATCTTAGAAGTCAGATGTCATTTGAATCTCACAAAGGAGGAGGCTGGTTCAGCAACATGAAGTAACCCAAAGGTCATATAGTGAATTAGTGCAAGACTTGGCTCAAGCTCTGACTCTGAAGCAACATTAAAATGGTTGGCCTCCATGAGGGGTAAAGATGCTTTACAAGGCTTGCCATGTGGCAGGATCAGCCTGGGCCCTGGATGCCAGGCAAGGCTGTGAGCATGTTAGTCTGGAGGCCACATTGCAGATCTCTAGTCAGGAGTGGCCTTCAAGGGTGATGTCGATTTTTGTTTTCTCTCTCTCTCTCTCTCTCTCTCTCTCTCTCTTTTTAAAAAACTGTACTGAGATGTATTTTAAATGTAAATTTACCATTTCAAAATTTTTTAGTAAATGTACAGAATTGGGCAGCTGTCACCTAATCTACTTATAGAACATTTATGAGATCTGAAAGCTATCTTGTGTCCAGGACACTCCCTATTGCTTATCCCCAACCCTGGGTGACAATTATTCCTTTTTCCTCTGTAAGTTTGCCTTTTTTGGATAGTCCGTGTAGGTGGGTTTGTGTATTTTAGATGCTTGGCTTCTTTTGCTTAGTGTAATTTTTTTTTCTGTAGTGTAGGGAGGGATAGAACCCAGAGTCTTGTGCATTCTAGGCAAGAGCTCCACTACTAAGCCACACCCAGCCTTGCTAAACTTTTTCTTCTTTTTCCTTTTTAAAAAATTTTATGTGTATGAGTATTTTGCCTGCATGTATATCTGTGTGTCACATATGTGCAGTGCCCACAAAGGGCAGGAGAGTGTAGGATCCCCTGGGACTGGAGTTCCATACAGTTTTGAGCCACCATGTGGATGTTGGAAATTGAACCCAGGTTCTCAGAACAGCCAGTTCTCTTAACTAATGAGCCATCTCTCTGGCTCCTGGTAAACATTTTGGGCAGTGCTCTGTTGTGGTTGTTGTTGGTCTATGCCTGTCATGTGAAAGTTTTAGTTGCTGAAGGCTACTATATTGTATGGATATATAGCGTGTTAATTTATTCAGTCATTGGTGGACATTTGTATTGTTTCCATTCTGAGCCATAATGAATAAAGCTGCTGTGGACATTTGTTATTGTTGTCATTTCCTATAGATAGAAACCCGAGAGTCTATTCTCTGGATCATTCTTAAAGGGTTAAGTTTAACTTTTTAAGAAACTTCTAGGTTGTTCCTCATGAGACTATCCCATTTTCTGGTGTTACTAGCAGTACCTGAGTGTTCAAGTTCATCTCCTTCTCACATTTGTTCTTGCTGTTGTTTGAATTGTAGTGACTAGAAGTGCTGTGAAATAGCACCCATGTAGCCCTTTGAATTTGTGTTTCTTTAGTAAGGATCCATGTGCATCTTTTATGGTCTTTTTTGCTGCCCACATACTTTCTTTGGTGAAATGTTTATTCAGGTCTTTTCCAATTTTAATTGGGTTGTCTTTTTTAATCATTGAGTAATGTTTTCTCTTTGCTGGATCCAAACCCTTTCTTACATTCCAATTTGAAGCTTTTTTTCTTCCAATATGTGGCTTGCTTCTGTTTTTATAACAGTCTTTGAAGTGCAAGGTTTTATAATTTTAAACTTCAAAAACCATTGATTGTACTTTTGGTATTGTCTGTAGGAAAACTTTGCCTACTTTAAAGTCATGAAAATGTCTTCCTTTTTTTTTCTACTTAGAGTTTTATAGTTTTTGCTATTTAGGTCCATCATCTGTTAGAGTTAGTTTTTGTGTATGGTGTATATGGAGGTAGTTTTAAAATTGAGATTGACAAAATCATCCTAGGAAGGACATAGTAAGTACTTGGGTTTTATAGACCAGAAAGTCTATCGTAACTGCCCAGTTTTGCCATCAATGCATGGGTATACCTATGTGCCACTGAAAACCTGTGTAGGAGGTCAAGTGGTGGGTTGGACTTGACTCAAGTATCAGTTTGCTGAACCCTGAGGAATACATATTTGTTTTTTGCTTGAGATACTTATTTACTATACTGTTTGTTGAGAAGACTTGTTTTTCCCACAGAGTTACTGTGGAGCCTTCATAAAATGCATCGAGTGAATAGGAGGTTATTTCTGGATGCTCAGTTCTTTCCATTGACCCCTGTGTCTGTCTTTGTGCCTGGGCCACTCTGTCTGGATTGCTATAGCTCCATAGTTTCAGAAGTTGACCTTGTTCTTCAAAATTGTCTTGAACCTTTTGCATGTCTATGTACTACATTTTAAGATTAGTTTGCCAACTTTTGTACAAAGAACTCTGTTGGGATTAAATCTATACTCCACTTTTGGGGAATTGCTATTTTTGTTTTTGCATGTGAATGTGTGTAGTATGTGTGCATGGGTGATATGTACATGTGTGCATGAGCTTGTAGAGACTCAAAATTGACTGTAGGTTCTCAGTTGCTCTCTATTTTCCTATACTGAAGCAGAGTCTCACTATGAACTTGACACTTGCTATTTCTAGCTAGTCTGTACAGTCACCATACCCCAGAATTCCCTGTCTCTACTGGGAATACAGGTGGCCCCCATGTTTCATTGGCTTTTATGTGGGTCCTGGGATTCCAGACTTCAGTCCTCATGCTTGAGGGGCAAGTGCTTTATCTCCTGAGCCATCTCCCCAGGCACCACATTTGTTTAACAGTGGCATTGCCTGCCTGTGGGTATGAAAACTCTCTCCAGTTAGTATGTCTCCCCTCATTTTCCCAGCAATACTTTTGGCTTTGAGTGCACAGTAGTGCGCTTCTTTCTTTCAGTCTATTCGAAAGGGTTTTGTTCCTTTGGTGTTATTGTGAGTGGAAGTATTTTTTTAATTCTATCATTGGGTTTTCCTTTGCTTGTATGTAGTTGATTTTTGCATATTGATCTTGCAGACTGTTTAGTTCCTTTAAACTTTTTTTTGTTGATTCCTTAGAATATTTTGTGGTTAAGATGATGTCTGCAAATGACTTTTTACTTCTTCCTTTCCAAGTTGGATGCCCACCTCTCTCCGTTTTTGTTTTTTTTTTTTTTTTTTTTTAATCTTCATGTGCATGCATGTGCTCAGGTTCGTGGTGAGTGTATGGAGGTCAAAGGACAACTTTTGGGAGTTGGTTATCGGTTTCCAGTTTGGGTCCTGGGGATTGAACTCGGGTCAGGTTTGTATGCCAAGTGCTTTTATTCTCAGCCTTGTTGCCAACCCTCTTTTTCTTATTGCACTGGCTGGACTCAGCAGTGTATGTTGAATGGAAGTGGTAAGAGTAATGTCCTTGCCTGAGGTTAAGGAGAAAGCCCAAGTCTTCCCTTGTTAAGCATGGTAGCTGTAGATTTTGTGTAGGTTCCTTTAAGGGTTTGGTGCTCTTACTTTTTAGTCTGTGTCTCCCTTTCTTTCCAGCTCTTGTGTACTGTTTATCTCAGAAATTCTGAGAGGACAAAGATTAACTTGTAAAAGTTGGAATGTCTGGTTTATTATGCTGTACATTGTGGATTTCAAACTTGGCTTAATGAATTGACAGCTCTTATCGAAGCTGACACTGGCTGCTGAGCATGAGAGTCATACCTTTCCAAGGCCTTATGGACTTATTTCACATTCGTGCAGCAGATTTCTTTTCACCATGCTATTGTCAAGTGTTGAGCTTGCCTCCTCAGATGTCCCACATCTGCTGTAATCATGTTATGTATTATCCTCTTTCCTTGTTCCATGTCTTTCTGTTGTTCCTGATAGATGTTACTCTGTGCTTAGGCTCGTGTCTAGTCTACCATGTCTGTTCTCTGGTTGTGTCCTGTGTCTTAGTTTGACTTGCTTAAAGTCAGTGAGACAAACCAGCGATCTAGGAAGACCTGGACAAAGGCCTTGACCCTGGAGAGAGACAGAGAGGATGTAGCATTTCTATGCACCCATTTAGCACAGGTGCATTCCAGGGTTTGAGCATATGTCCCTTCCAGTGTTTTTCAGCTGTAAAGCTCTCCTTGACTTGTGAGTTAGGTGAGTATAGTTTGATGGAGCCACAAAAGGAAATACCAGCTCGGAAAGCCAGGAGATAGGAGCTAGCTTCTCTTCCACTTTCCAGTGAAGGCTGTCTGGGTTAGAATGTAGAGTCCAGCACACAGTGCCTAAGTGCACACTGTGCCCCAGTCCCTGGGCTAAGTGCTTCACATGTGCAGTTCTGATTAATGCTCTGACACTAGTCATATCTTGTGGCTAGTTTTGAAGTGTTGGAAGAGCGAGTTCTGTTGGGAGGCAGAGCACTTTAGGTCTTTCTGTCCTTCCTTACCTGTGGAGGCAGAGGATATGAAGGCCCAGACTTCTCCTTGGTACCCTCCCTCCTGATTCCTAGTTCCCAGATTCAGAGTGTATGAGATCACAGTTGAGGACTATGCACACAGTTTGAGTTTCTTTCTTTCTTTTTTTTTTTCTTTTGCTTTTGATCCCTGTATTGCCAGTAGTAACATTTAAACAGCATAAAGAGATGCAGGGACTTCCATCTGACCTTCTGAGTTGGGGGTGCTACCCTCATGTAAGATGAAGTTTTGTAGTGCACCTTAACTGTGTCACAGACCCCCCCCCCAAAAAAAAAAAAACCCAATGTAGATGTAGGAGTGGTTGTTGGAAGGCTGATACCTTCATTTGGGAAATAAAGGTGTAGCTCTGGAGGCATCCTTGATCCCTGAGGATGGCAAGTCCTGCCATTCGGCAGGGAGAGCTCTGCTCGCTCTTAGTATTTCTGGGTTTAGGATGAAAACTGCAGTTTCTGTCTGTGGTGCATAATTTTAGTTGTCAAGAAGAGAGAACTTCAGTTGAGAATTACTTCCATCAGATTGGCCCATGGATGTGTCTGTGTGGCATTTTCTTGATTGCTAACCAATGTAGGAGTGTGATGCTGAGTGGTAGAATCCCTAGGCAAGTGGGCTCTGGGCTGTACAAGAAAGGTAGTTGACCTTGAGTTGAACAAGCTAGTAAGCAGCCTGCCTTAGTGCTTCCTGCCTCTCCCCTGCTTGAGTTCCTGCCCTGTCATTTGAAATAAACCCTTTTTTCTCTGGGTTGCTTTTGTCAGAGTGGTTTATCACAGCAACAGAAAGCAATCCAGGACACTGCTTTTTTGCCTGGGTCTGACAGATGCTTCAGAGCGTTTTTCTGGTTCTTCCCTTTGCCCCTCCTGTACCTCAGCCCCAGTCATTCTCTACTATCCTCAATCATTAGCTGATAACTTCTGGAGTCTGAGTTTCCAGCCCAGAGCTCTTACAACCGGCCTTTTTATGTCCCCTTGTGTAGCACGTGTTGTATGTGCATCTAATTCACTGTCCACATGGGACCTGCCTGCACCTGCCTCTACCTCCCTTAGAAAGGGCCTGCTTCTTAGGTTAATGGCTCCACCTTCCCGCCCCTCATCTGTAAAGTCAGCAGTCACCCTCACTGCTTTTTTCAGTCTTTAGTGACAAGTCTTGCCAGCAGTTTCTGTTTCTCTGTCCCTTGTCTTTACTGTTCTTCCCCAAACAGCCTGTGCTGGGATGGGTCAAAGGGCCTGCTTCTAGGCAAGCTCCCCTGAGCCACATCTCCAGCCCTGGTCTTACCACTTTCCTCCTCAGCCCAGGTCCATACCTCCTCCTCTCCATCTGACTTCTGGGCAGCTTTCTGTCAAATGGTCATAAAACTCAGGGTCAAAGGAGACAGACCAGGGAAACTTCATCCCTGTGCCCTGGCTTGTCCTCCTCTTGGAAGTAGCCCATTTCCATTTCTTCTGTCAGACTGTTCAGAGTCAGGGCTGATTGTATCACTGGATTTGCCTCTGGGTTAAAGGCCTGTTGCTGTGCCAGACTCACTGGGAGCTCCACGTTCTGGCACCCTTTCATGCAGCTGGGCTGTGGCCAATACTCTCCTGCTCTGCACTGTTCCTGGTCTGGCCTGCGGCTCCATCCTCTGGATCAGTTTTTCTTCTCCCCCTTTGATTGGCTGAATCTCCTTCTCCCTTAGGACTGAGGTAAGGGATTGCCCTCTGTAGGAGCCTTTCTCAGTGGCACATGCAGATCCTCTCACTTATTACTATTTCCTGCTCTGAGCCAAATACGATCTCTTACTTGCCCACTCCCTTCTGCCTGGTGAGCAGGAGTCACTTAGATATGGCTCAATGTCTGCTACAGATCAGTGTGATACTAGCTGGATAGGATTTGAAGACATTGGCTCGTTTTTTTTTGCCCCCAACCGTGAGCCCAGAAACTTTATGTTATTAATAGGTTTGAATTAATTGCTACCAATTAAAAATTGGGCGGCTTTACATAATTTGATTCTTAGCTTTTTTGGAAGGGGGAAAAACATTGACAGTCTGGTGTCTTTCCGTATGGCAGCACTTTGTGTGAGCGACAAGGCGGCTGTCCCCCTTTTGCCCTTACCACTGTTCCCACCACAGAGCCTTACATGATTTGCTTTTCTTTGCTAGGCCTGTTTTGTTTGCTTCTGTCACCCACCTGGTCTTAGCAGGCAGGCAGTTGTGTGTACTGCACTTCATGTCATGTGCCATGGTTGGTGTCGGAGGTCCCTGAGGGCTTTTCTTGTCCTGACATTCTGGGATTTACATCTGTGCTGAGCAGCCGGTGGGTCTAATTTCAGCCCATAAGAAGTTGAAGGACTAGGAATGCTGTCTCCAAGGCAACAGCCCCAGTAAGGAGAGGAGTCTTTAGCACTGCAAGATTAGGCAGTGCCTCTTCAAGGGTTGGGGTGTCTGGGCCCCAGGAGCTTGACTCAATGAGATGTCAGGTAAACTGCTTCCTCTAGAGATCAGCCAGTTGACACTGCCTTGGTGCACAGCTGATCCAGTGCCTCTGCCCACAGGAGCCATGGATCCAAGCAGGGAGAGGGCACAAAATAGATTTGGTCTCCTACTTGTCTAGGTTTGCACAATGCCTGGCACCCATGAGACCTTGGAAAACATGGTACTGCATGGGCAGAACATGGTCATGTAGGCCTGGTGGGCCTGCAAGCCACTTCTTATCCCTAGTGACCATGGTGACACCTCTCCTGCCTACAAGGGAGCTGACACCTTCATGAACTGCCAAAGCTGCCTTCACATTGTGACTTCTCAACTGTGTCTAGACAGTAAGATTTGTGAGGGTGAAAATGCACTAATTTTCATATTGACTGCTTGCTGAATTCCCAGTTACTGCTCCTGCTCTTCTGGCTCCATAAAGCTCATCAGTGGAGGCAATGTGGCTGCAAATTCCTGAGTGAGCCCTTGCATAGCATGGTTTTCTCCCCTCCAAGGAGTACCATATTCCTGCCTTCCTTCCCTCTAGGGAGCACCATGTTCCTGCCTTCCTTTGTACAGGTGTCACTATTATTGATAGGGTTCAGTTTGAGTGTTGGTCTTAGCACTTAGGTCATCTGTGATCATGGGTGGCTCTCCAGCCTCCTTGACTGTTTTCTACTAATGTAAAATAGCCATGCACAGAAAATGCATTTAGCTAGAACCTGACATGTAGCGTGTACTCAAGGAGTCCCTGTAAGGCACAGTGCTTTTTCATTTGGGTCTGATGCTGGGGTTTGTCTGCCTTGAGCAGTGGTTCTCAACCTTGGGTTGTGACCTCTCTCAGGGTCAAATGGCCCTTTCACAGGGGTTACCTAAGACCATCTGCATATCAGATATTTATATTATAATTCAGAACAGTAGCAAAATTACAGTTATTAAGTATCAAGGAAAATAATTTTATACTTAGGGGTCACCACACCACGAGGAACTGTATTAAGGGGTCACAGCATTGAGAAGGTTGAGAACCACTGCTCTAGAGTAACAACTTATAGAATGAATTTTTCTCATTCTCTATATAAAGGGGATTTATTAGAATGATTTACAAGTTTTGGTCCAGCTAATACAGCAATGGCTGGCTGAGAACAGAAAGTACTAGCATCTAGTAACTGCTCGGTCTACAAGACCAGATGTCTGAGCTGGTCTCGAGTATATATACTAAAATCCCAAAGAAGCAGCAGACTCGAATGCCATTGAAGGGATGGACTTGCTAGCAAGGCAAGGGCAAGCAGGCAAAGAGAAAATCTTCTTTCTTTCATGTCCTTCTATAGACTCCCAGCAGAAGGCATGGCCCAGATTAGATCTGGACAGACGAAAGGTCTGAATTAAAGGTGTGTCTTCCTGCCTCAAGATATGGGTTAAAAGGAGCTGGATTAGAAGTGGATCTCCCTATTTCAAATTAAGCAAAAGTTCCTCACAGGTGTACCCTCCATTTTGGGGTTTTGTTCCATATGTCGTCAAATTGGCAACCAAGAATAGCCAGTACATTGCCCCTTTCTGGAGTTTGAGAAGTGACCTCCTTTCTCCAGTCTGCTCCTGGGCTCTCTCACAGGGTCACTCCCTGATTTCTTCCCTGTGTGCAGTCACCTGTTTCTGGAGTGGCAGAGGGTCAGAGCTACTTGGATGCATTCGGAACACTTTACACATTGGCTGTTCTTGGCTCGGCAGTGACACCTCCTTCTTTACAGCAAGCCAGGCTGAGAGCCTCACTGACATCTTTTCTCTCCTCCATTACTTTGTGACTTTTTTCTTCTTGCAGAATGCATCTTATTTTTAAATGCCAACTGTTCACAATTTCTCGTGAATCCTTTCAGACTCTCCCCAAGCCTATATACAAACGTGCTCTTTCCTTTGGCTTGTGCAGTGAGATGTGTTGTATATGCTGTTGTGTGAATTGCTCTTTCATTTGTCTGTGCCTTCAGACAGGTCTTAACTAACTCTCTTCCATAGTATCTTCAGTATCCATTCCCTTGTCCACTCTCCAGCAAGTACACATCTCAGCCTCCACTCGTGATCTGCACCCCTGTGTTGCCACACTTCCTCCATGCTTTCATTATCTTAAGTACCTCTTTCTCCTTTGCCAGACTCTTTTGTGGAAAGAAAATCCTGGCCTGGCTCAGTCCCTTTCAGAAGCTGCAGTGATTCCAGTTGATAGCAGAATAAACTCTAGCTTCTTGTCCTTCAGAAGCCTCTCAGGGGGAGCCCAGCAACCCTCTGTACCTTAATTTTTAGATATACCCGCCAGTAATCTTTGTGACTGAACCTCAGGACCTTCGCATTCCTTCCTTGTGTATCTTTGCTTGTGCCATTCCCAGCTCTGGCAGGCCACCCTCCACCCCACCCCTGATTGCAAAGTACATTTCTGTTCTTCCCTGGATGTGAGTGGGATGTGTTCAGGGCCTCATTTAGGCATCTCCTCAGGAGCTGAAGCTCCTAGGCACTTAACTGAACTGCTTGTGTATCTGTAACTATGTTCCGTCTGTCCTTCTCACCCCTATCTGATGACAAGCTTGTTGAGATGTTGATAGTGAAGAACTTGGCATGCTTCTTTGGTTTGGATGTTGCCTCCAAGGCCATGTGCTGAAACTTGCTTCCATAGTCTGTGGTAGTACTGGGAAGTGGAGCCTTTAGATGGTAGAGTGTAAATTCCTTGTGGAAGGAATTTAGGGCATTGGAAGTGTGCCTCTGAAGGGGTTGTTGGAAGCCTATCCCTCAGTCTTTGCTTCTCAGCTGCTCTGGAAGTGAACAGGCCTTACCCTAGTTTTCTTTCTGTTGTGATAAAATATGGATCTAAAGCAACTGACACTTTCAGGTCTCAGTCCGTTATTGAGGGGAAGAAATTAAAGCAAGTGCGTGAAGCAGGAACTGTAGAGGAACATTACTTGCTGGCTTGCTCATAGGCTCATGGTTAGCTAGCTTTCTTATATAGCCCAGGACCACATGTAGGGATGGTGCTGCTCACAGGAGGCCGGGCCCCCTAAATAATTAGTATTTAAGAACCCCCCTCCCCCAAGACATGCTCACAGGACAATCTAATCTAGGCGATTCCTCGGTCTAGGCCTTTTCCTCTGTCAACTTGATCATAAAAACTAAATAGGATAGACTTCCTTCGCTAGGATGTACTGAGTCACCCACTATAGGCTCAAAGCAGTAGAGCCAGGGACCATGTGTTGAATGAAGCCATGAGCCAGAATAAGCCTTTCCTCCTTTGAAGTTTAGTATCTCAGCTATTTTGTCATGGTAATGGGAATCTAACTAATAATACTCTGTTGCATGCATGCAGTGTTATGTACCCGAACCTTTACTACATGTTTAATTTAGCAAGTGTTTTTAGCACCTCTAGTGTGCCTGGGGACTTTTTCAGGCATGGAGGGTGCAGCTAGATCAAAGTGGAATCCTGGCTGCCTTGAATGGGGTTTCGATTCTGGTGATGGTGCACAGGGAATCAAATGTGTATTGTGTCAGATTGGGAAGTTCTGTGAAGAGAAACCAGGCAGAGAACTGAGAGAGTGGGGAGTGGAGGCAGGGTTTTGGTTGGGGAGATGTGCTAAGTTTCCTTTTTGTTTAGCCCACTCTGGACTCCATTGTGTTCCTTGTTTTCTTAGCTGTTTTGACTCCTCAGTTTACTACTGCCTTCCTGCCTGTGACGATTGTCCCAGGGGCTGTTCAGCATTGAGGGCTGTATGGCAAGTGCTGCATGGCCAGCACATGTCTTCTTGCTTTTGAGAACGAATAATCCATTGTCTCAGGACAGAGAAGGGCAGGCTAAAGCATGGGCCCAGGAGACCAATGGCCTGCTCTATGGAGGTGGCTTCTTCACCTGCTCTGCACCTTGATTACCAGGGCTGGGAGCTGGGTGTGGTGGGAGGAGTAGTGAGGAGGCTGTGGTGAGTGCCAAGTGTTTGCTCCCTGGTGCTTTAGTGCATACACTGTACTTCCTCTGACTGATCTGCAGTTGGGTTAGCGGATGCAGCTGGTCTTTCACACTTCTGTTGGGTATTTCATTTGGTAGCAGCACCAGTTCCCCACAGTTTTCATTCGTGGGGCGGCCACATGACTTGCCCAGACTATGTAGCTATTTGTCCTCTCTTAGAGAACTGTACATTTGTGGCTGCTCTTGGGTGAAGGTAATGCTTTGGTTCTGAGGATCTGGAGGAATCTGGGTTTCTAGAAGCATTTGTGATGAAGGAAGGGGTGAGGTCTTGGTTGTGACTCAGACTGAGGCCTCAGTTCTGGCCTCTTGCAGTTGCTGTCTGACCTTCCTGCTTGCTGTGTGCCTTCCCACACAACACCACCAGGAGACTTAGAAGAGGGCTGTATGGCTAGAGGAAGTAGGAAAGAGGGTCTTCGTGGTCTTTACCTCACACTGGGGCACTGTGGAGGTGCCAGCCAAGCGTGCCACAGTGGCCGGAACAGACCCCTTTTCCTTAGAGTCATGTTATGACAGCATGAATGCAGGTCTGGGAATCAGACCTGGAAGTGCTTTAACTAGAACCCATCATTGTCGCCTGGTGATTCTGGATGCTGTGGGAAGACACTTGTGCAAGACCAGTAGAGCCTGGGTACACCACTTTTCATAGTCCCTGTGCTCGATCCTTTCATACACCTGTGCGTGCCTGGCATGTGTCTGGCCTGGACTGTAACTGGTATTGGTCTGGTGTGCGTCAGTTACATTGAATAGCTCACATTGATGGTTTTTTTTTGTGCAACTGCTTTTTGCAGTTTAGTCCTCCGTGAAGCCCTGAAGCCACCACTAATTATCTCTCTATTACAGAAGAAGAAACTTAGAGATGAGAAGGCCCTTGCCCAAGGTCATGAGGCTAGTCAGGAGCTTAGATGGAATTCAGACCCGGGAGGGGCCTACTGCATGGCATTTTCTCCCGAGCTGTGTTGAAGCCAGCAGCCTGAGCATACTCCTATCTTAGGTCAGGAAAGGGAGGCTCAGAGATAGAAGGAGATCCTTGTCCCTTGCCACAGCTCTCTGCTGGCCACACTGGACACTTTCTGGCCAGCTCTGGTGGATCAGCGACCAGAGGGCTGGTGGCACTGAGCACCCAGCCCCGTCTGGCTCTGGAGGCCTCTGTTCTGGTTCTGTTGGTGCAGAGAGCACTGCCCAGATGGTGTTTATTCTCGCATGACTACTGTGTGTGTGTATTTGTTGATTAAAAATATTACTTGCTGTATTTTGTAGCAACATTAAAAAATATTACGAATCTCTTACCACCAACAAGAACTGTGCCAATGTTTTCCTTAACCCCTCACTCACCAAGCAGCGTGGTTCTGTTGATGCCACCTGTGCCAGGACTGGCAAATCACAGCCTGTGACGCACCCATAGTAGCCTTCATCTTGACTTCCTCTTACCCTGAAGTCAGACTTGACCTCTTACCCTGGTCTGCTCTCCCCTCCCCCTCAGAAAGAGCCCTACTGGTAGTGTTTTCTGATTTCTGAATTTCCGTAGTGGAAATACTCCCTCCCAGGGTCAATTTCAAATGGCTCTCATGAAACCAATCAGTTTGCTAAATTTTCTGAAAAATGAAAAATCAGCTTTCAGGAGCTTTTTCTTGAACAGTGGTAGATGCCCACATTTTCTTTCCATCTTGCTATGTTCCCACAGTGGAGGCTCCCTGCAGGAATATTCTACTCAATATACCCCGTCTGGCCTTAACCTCAGCATGTGGCTGGTTCCTCTTGCTCTGAGCTGACCTTCACTTTTCTGATTGTGTTCAGGTGCTATAGCTCAGAGAAAGAATAAACTGGCTGACCTCTGTTGGCTCTTTCCCTCTTCTGGTGTCAGCATACTAATGTGTTACCTTCTTACAGGCGTCTCTTTCCTTTTCATTCTTACCCATGTTCTTCTAGGAATGTGAGAACCACACTCCTTTCTCTTCTTCAAGTCCTAGCTCTCATTCTTTCCTACCAGTCAGGGCAGCAGCCCCTCACTCTGTCCCTCATCCTACAGGCCTTTCTCACACCCCTAGCACGGGCACTCCCTGCCACTCCTGTGTCCTGTTTCTGTAAGCCTTCCTTGAACTTCCTGCTTTGCTCATAGCTTTTACAGTTGTTTGGCTCCTCACCCGAGAAGCTTCTTTGTATGTGCTCTCAGGCCCACTTTTGTAGCCATGTCCTCCTACAAGGATAGGTGGCAGTAGCCTTACTCTCTCTCTGTCTGCCAGTCTCTCCTTCCCACTCATAGTGGGATGCATGTTAGACCCACCTCCATGACATACTGCCAAGGCACTGTAGCTTCTCTTGCCTGCGCTGTGCCTACCTTTCAGAGCCCACCACTGGAACATCTCTTTTTGCGGTTTCTGAGGGACATCCTTCCTGGGTTGTTCATGTTTGTGTTTGCTCTCTCTCTGCTATGAAATATGATCAACATGATGTACAATTTATTCCTAGCCCCAGACTATTGATAATCCCTTTTGTGTGTCTGGAGAATTTCCTGGATGAATGGACCATGTAGGTCTATGTCATACAGGCTATGGTCGTCTATGTCTAGCTTCTTTCACTTAGCATGTTTTCTAGGGTATACATCAACATTTCATTCCTTTTTATTCTCAGTAGTATTCCATTGTATAGATGTTTTTATTTTACTTATTCATGCATTAGTTGAACATCTGGGTGGTCCCTTTTGGCCACTATGGATAAGCACTTGTGAACATCAGTGTAGAGGTATGTGTGGGGTTGCTTCCTTTCTCCTTGGCTTGTCCTGGGTGTTCGAACTGCTAGATCATATGGTCAATTCAATGTTTAACCTTTGGAGAATTTTTCAGACTCTTCCCTGTCCTGGCTGTATTGTTTTATACCCCACAATGTAGGAGGCTTCTGATCTCCCTAGCTTTGCAACACCGTGTGTGATATTTGTATTGCATTTACCCTGATGGATGTGAAGTGTCCTCTCAGTGTGCCTTGATTTTTTACCTCAGTAATGATTGATAATGTTAAATTATCTTTTCATGTTCTTCTTGGCCCTTTTCTCTTTTTGTTATAGAACTTTTCTGTTCAGATCTTTCCCCCATGGTATTAGCGTTGGGTTGCTGTGACCAAATACCTGAGATAGTTAAGGAGGTTTTACTTTGGCTCATGAGTCTGCTCCATGACCTTTGGTTTCATTGCTCTGGGCACTGAGAGCGGCACATCATGAGAACATGCACCAGAACAAATTGTTCATAAAATAGGAAGGAAGGTGAGAACAGAATGGGGTCCCTCGACCCCTATGAGGGCACATGCCAGTGACTTAAGGACCTTCTACTGGACTCCACTGCCTAAAATTTCCACCACCTCCCCATAGTGTCACCCTAAGGACCAGCCTTCAGCGTGTAGGCTTTTGAGGGACACTGAGTCAAACCACACCATTCTCTTTCAGTTGGGCCATTTTTATTTTTATTGTAAGTTGTAGGAGCTCCTTGTATATCCTAGCTACAAGTCCCCGGTTAGGTATGATTTACAAATGTTTTATCCATTTTGTGGGTTATCTTTTCAATTGCTTTAGAATGTCTTTTGATAAACAGAACTTTAATTTTCATGAAGTCAATTATCCATTTAATTGATTGCCTTTACTTTTGGTGCCACATCCAAGAATCTATGCCAAAACACACGTCATTCAGTTTGCCTCAGTTTTCTACTAGGAGTTTTTTTTCTTTCCTACTTTCAGATGACTGATCTGTTTTAAATTAGTTTTTTAATGTATAGTTTAGTGTGGGGCCCAACTCTGTTACTTTGTGTGTGATACCAGGTTAGCTATATATTATTACTGATGAGGTTACTCTTTGCCCATTGAAGTATGTTGGTACCTGTGCCATTGCTAGTCTGTTTTCTGCTACTGTGTTGAAATACCTGAAGCCAGGAACTTTACAAAGAAAAGAGGCTTATTCAGCTCCCAGCTTTATTTTATTTTGGTTTTTCAAGACAGAGTTCTCTGTGTAACTACCCTGGCTGTCCTGGAACTCATTTTGTAGACCAAGCTGGCCTCAAACTCACAGAGAACCACCTGCCTTTGCCTACCTGAGTACTGAAATTAAAGGTGTGTGCCATCATGCCTGGCTTAGCTCCCAGTTTTGATGGCTGAGAGTTCAACAGCACAGGGTGCTAGCTCTTGTGAGGAATCTTCTGACTGCATTACCTCAAGGCAGATCACAAGAGTGGCAGCATGTTAGAGAGACATCACATCTCAGACAGAAAGCCAAAGAGTGGAGAAGGGTAATGGCTGTCCCCATGCCCACTTCTTACAGGTCCCATCACCTTCCAGCATGGCCACACTGAGGACCAAACTTCCAACACAAATCCTTAGGGACCAGACTTAGCCATATAACCCTTTGAACCATCAGTTGGCCATAGACATACAGATTCATTCTGGGCCTTCTGTTCTCTTCTACTGATTGGTGGGATTGCCCTGTATCATCAGTTATTTGATTTTTATGTATTTTCAATTATTAACATACTCTTTAGATGTCAAAGAAATGATTATTGCAAGAAAAAAGTAAGGCATAAACACAC